>NC_047665.1:24976954-25315704 GCF_011762505.2 Arvicanthis niloticus | reverse complement strand
GAAGCGCAATAGACTCCCCTCAGAAAAGAGCATTGTGTTTCCAGTGGCTGATGGGAACCTGTTATTCTAAATCTTGTTTAGAGGATGTTTCCAGATTAACAGAGGAGAGGCAGGAGGACATTGTGTTGAGGCTGCTAGGGAGTGATGAACAAGACTGCACAGACTCCTTCAGCATGAGCTCAGTTGCAACAAGAGTGATTTTTCATTGTCATTCTTTCCAGAAAAGAATGAGCAACAAAGTTTCCATTACCGAGCTTGTAGTGTAAAGGGGAGCAGTAGCTTCGCCTCTGCAAAACCAGTGGCGACAAGACCCCCTAGAGGTTCACTCCAGTGAGATGTAGTTACACCAGGAAGGGGGCTCTGTGCCATCATCAAAATGGACACATCCGCCCCGCCTCACACCAATGAGGTCTGTGAATGAGGAATTTTGATTAATAGCCCTGTGACTGTAGTGAGTTCAAACAGGAAGATGCTTCTGTCTAATACCATTGTTGCAGCCTTTGAAATTGCACTCTCAGTGACGATCATGGCACCCATCACCTGTCTGCTTCCCAGTCGGGGCTTTGCATTTGTGTGAGCTCGATATGTGGTTATTTCTCAGCTAATAGTGGTAGTAAAACAAGAATTTAATACAGTTACTACCAAGAAACTATAATTAGTTTATCTTTGTTAAATACCAGGAGTGCTATGTGATTTCACTCATGCCATGTAGACATGGTGTTTCTGAAAAGGGGTTTTGCCTTTGTGTCTCTCAAGTGCCATGTCCCACCATGTCCAGCAACATGGGCTTTTTTGTGTTTTGTTGGAGTTCTTTCCTTTGTTTGTTTTTGCTTTGTTGTTGTTGTTGTAAACGGGTTCCTGCTATGGTGACTTCAGGATCCCAGCTGCTTTCTCTTTGTCCACAAACTTTAGATGATGGTATCATGCATATATCTGTACCACCTGCAAAGATTTTGTATCCAGAATTATTAGACTATATCTTCAAAAAAAAAAAAAAATCAAAGAGATCCAGGCATGGTGGTACTTGCCCTTAATCCCAGCACTTGAGAGGCAGAGATAAGTGAATTTCTGTGAATTCAAAGCCAGCCTGGTCAGTGAGTTCTAGGACAGCCAGGACTGTTATACAGAGAAACTTTGTTTTTAAAAACCAAGGGGAGAGTATGTGTAGCATACTGGCACAGCAACTTCTTTATGCCTTATTTTTATTTTATTCAACTTAAGTGGCGCAATAAAGCTAACAGACCAGTGGTGACCCCGAGCTGTCTCCTCATGGTTGTTACTCCTTCTCCTAGATGTGACATCTGCTGTGTCACCTTCCGCACACATCGAGGACTGCTGCGCCACAATGCACTTGTCCACAAGCAGCTTCCCAGAGATGCCATGGGAAGACCTTTTATCCAGAACAATCCTTCGATTCCTGCTGGCTTCCATGATTTAGGATTTACTGACTTCTCCTGTAGGAAGTTTCCTCGAATCTCTCAGGTATGCTGATAGACCTATTCAACTGGAGGTGGGTGGGAGGTTGGAGGTTCTGTTTTTTTTTTTTTTTTTTTTTTTTTTTTTTTTTTTTTTTTTTTTTTATAATATCCTTTCACTAAAATTCAGCCTGGCTCTTGGGTTTCTTGGGCTGAGGAGTTAATGGTCTTTTATTTCAGTTGAGTTTTCGTGTGGATCTACCTCATCAGTATCTTTTGCCCATACCTTAGGCTTTGAGACTGAAAGCTGTCTATTTACTACTCCCATCAATGCCCTCTGAATCACAGCTAGGTGTTTGTAGCAGTTTCTGTTAAAATGGTTTGGATTTGTGCAGGTGTGTGTGTGAGAGAGAGGGAGAGGGAGAGGGAGAGGGAGAGGGAGAGGGAGAGGGAGAGGGAGAGAGAGAGAGAGAGAGAGAGAGAGAGAGAGAGAGAGAGAGAGAGAGAATGTATGTCATATGTGCATGATCGTGAAGGCCAGAAAAGAGCATTGATCCCTTGCTGAAGTTGTAAGTGGTTGTGGTCTGATATGGGTGCTGGAAGCACACTTAGACACTTAGGTCCTCTTAACTACTGAGCTGTGTCTCCAGCCCCGTGGATCCTTAAGGATTTGAACAAAGAACAAGCTGATTAGTTTCCTGCCTATACAGTACTACCAAAACTACTTTTTAATTTTTCCATGTATAAATTTGAGATAAGAAACATCCACATATCGGTTCTTGACTTACCTAAGTCTCAAGTGCTGTGGACTTGACACATATGTACATGTACAGCTCTCCCAACTGATTGATGTCCCCTCCCTCAGTCACAGAAGCAGCTCTTTTGTAAATAAAGTACCCTGGTTTGTCCTCTTAGCTAGTCTGGTACTGGCAATCCTTCTGCCTCAGTCTGCCAGGTGCTGGCTTGTGCTGTGTCCCCCAGTGTCAGCACTGCCCCCTTTCCAGGCTTAAATCCAATTCCATCATGATGTTATCTCACTCTACTTGTGTGCATCCTTGAGGGTGTCCTTGATCAAACAAGCAGGATTCTTTCAGGTTTGCGCTATATTTTGACGTTGCTATCTACAGAGTTCACACTTGTGAACTGTCAGTTGAGTGACAATAGATGGTCACTGGCTTAAGCCAGTGTACAGTGTTGTGTTGAAGTGCATCCGTAGCTGTCCATGACCCGTGCAGCCCACAGGCTGTAGGCCAGGGTTGTGCTCCCTCTTTTTCCTAATTCCAGATTTGCACTCTGAAAAGTTGCCTCTGTGTTAAGGAAGCAGCTGCTGTTACTGCAGGCACCTCTCACACCTCCTTCACGGTCATGTCTAAAGCCTCACTTTCTTCCCTTGCTTTTGCTTGTGGGTTCCTCTTAGGCCTGGTGTGAAACAAACCTACGGCGGTGCATCAGCGAGCAGCATCGGTTTGTGTGTGACACCTGCGACAAGGCGTTCCCCATGCTGTCGTCACTCATCCTGCACAGGCAGACCCACATCCCTGCTGATCAGGGACGGGAAAAGCTCCAGACCAAGACCCTGGCTGCTGAGTCCTTGGAACAGAAGGCCTTCCTGGCCTTCCTGGGCCTGCAGCACACCAAAGATGTCAAGCCTGCCCCTGCTGAGGAGCTCCTGCCAGACGACAACCAAGCAATACAGCTCCAGACACTCAAGTGTCAGCTACCTCAGGACCCTGGCTGCCCCAATGTGCTGAGTCTGTCTCCTTTTGAAGCTGCTTCTTTAGGTGGCTCTCTGACTGTCCTCCCAGCTACCAAGGAGAATATGAAGCATCTGTCCTTGCAGCCCTTCCAGAAGGGCTTCATCATCCAGCCAGACAGTAGTATTGTGGTTAAGCCTATTTCAGGAGAGTCGGCCATTGAGCTGGCAGATATCCAACAGATTCTAAAGATGGCAGCTTCCGCTCCTCCGCAGATCAGTCTTCCACCACTTTCCAAGGCTCCTGCCACCCCGCTGCAGGCAATTTTTAAGCACATGCCTCCTTTGAAGCCAAAGCCCTTGGTCACACCCCGGACAGTGGTAGCTGCCTCTACACCCCCACCACTCATCAATGCACAGCAAGCATCCCCGGGTTGTATCAGCCCTAGCCTTCCTCTGCAGTCCCTGAAGTTCCTCAAGGGGTCAGTTGAGGCAGTGTCCAATGCCCATCTGCTACAGTCCAAGTCTGGGATCCAGCCAAACGCGACCACACAGCTCTTTCTGCAGCAGCCTGGAGTGGAATTGCCAGGCCAGCCCGAGATGAAGACACAGCTGGAACAGGACAGCATCATTGAGGCCCTGCTACCCCTCAACATGGAGGCGAAGATCAAACAGGAGATAACAGAAGGTGACCTCAAGGCCATCATGACAGGTCCCAGCGGCAAGAAGACCCCCGCCATGCGCAAGGTGCTCTACCCCTGCCGCTTTTGCAACCAGGTGTTTGCTTTCTCTGGGGTTCTGCGAGCCCACGTTCGCTCCCACCTGGGCATCTCACCGTACCAGTGCAACATCTGTGACTATATTGCTGCAGACAAAGCCGCTCTTATCCGTCACCTTCGCACACACAGCGGGGAACGGCCTTATATCTGCAAGATCTGCCACTACCCATTCACAGTCAAAGCCAACTGTGAGCGGCACCTGCGCAAGAAGCACCTCAAGGCCACCAGGAAGGACATTGAGAAGAACATAGAGTACGTGAGCAGCACCACAGCAGAGCTGGTGGATGCCTTCTGCTCCCCGGAGACGGTGTGCAGACTGTGCGGGGAGGACCTGAAGCACTACCGCGCTCTGCGGATCCACATGCGCACACACTGCAGCCGGGGCCTGGGCGGCTGCCACAAGGGGCGGAAACCCTTCGAGTGCAAGGAATGCAACGCTGCCTTCGCAGCCAAGCGCAACTGCATCCACCACATCCTCAAGCAGCACCTGCACGTGCCCGAGAAAGACATCGAGAGCTATGTGCTTGTCACAGACAGCGGCCTTGGCCCCACAGACACGGCCACAGAGGCCTCTTCCAGAGAAGAGGGCAGTTGTGTCGCTTTTGCTGAGTGCAAGCCCCTTGCCACTTTCCTGGAGCCCCAAAATGGCTTTCTTCACTCGAGCCCCAACCAGCCCCTGCCTTCCCACATCTCTGTCAAGTTGGAGCCAGCCAGCAGCTTTGCAATGGATTTCAATGAACCCCTTGACTTTTCTCAGAAAGGCCTGGCACTGGTCCAGGTGAAGCAGGAAAATATGTCCTCCTTGCTGAACTCTTCCTCCTCCTCTGCCCTCTATGACTGCTCCATGGAGCCCATTGACCTGTCCATCCCCAAGAGCGTCAAGAAAGGAGACAAGGACACAGCTGTTCCCAGTGACGCCAATAAACCAGAACCGGAAGCTGGGAAAGCTGAGCAGCATTCTCCCTGTCCACCACCCTGCACTACCTTGTCAGTGACTGTGGAGCCCAAAGGGAGCTTGGAAACCCCCGCAGGCACTGTGGTGGCCGTCACCACAGCTACCAAGCTGGAACCCCACACTCAGCCCCTCCAGGGCTCAGTGCAGCTGGCTGTGCCCATCTACTCCTCAGCACTCATCAGCAGCTCTGCCCTCTTGAACAACCCAGCCTTGCTTCGGCCCTTACGGCCAAAGCCTCCCCTCCTCTTGCCAAAGCCCTCGATGACAGAGGAGCTACCGCCACTGGCCTCCATTGCCCAGATCATCTCTTCTGTGTCCTCTGCCCCTACTCTGCTGAAAACGAAGGTAGCTGACCCTGGGCCATCGATCACCAGCAGTAACACTGTGGCCACAGATAGCCCAGGAAGCTCCATCCCCAAAGCTGCCACCACCCCCACTGACATCTCAAGCTCTAAAGAATCCAGTGACCCACCCCCTACAGCCAGCAGCCCCGAGGAAGCCTTGCCTACTGAACAAGGACCAGCTGCCTCATCGAGGAAGAGGGGTAGGAAAAGGGGAATGAGAAACCGGCCACTCCCCAACAGCAGTGCTGTGGACCTGGACTCCAGTGGGGAGTTTGCTAGCATCGAGAAGATGCTGGCCACCACAGATGCCAACAAGTTCAGTCCGTTTCTGCAGACTGCAGAGGATGACACTCAGGAAGAGGTGGCTGGAGCCCCTGCAGACCACCATGGGCCCACTGGTGAGGAACAAGGTAGCCCTGCAGAAGACAGGCTGCTGAGAGCAAAGCGGAACTCCTATGCCAACTGCCTGCAAAAGATCAACTGTCCCCACTGTCCCCGGGTCTTCCCTTGGGCCAGCTCCCTCCAGAGGCACATGCTTACACACACTGGTAAGGAGGCCCTCGGGGTTCATCAGGTGGTGAGTCTTGAAAGAAAGGAGGGGGAGTGGGGGTGGGGGCTAAAGTTTGGTGCCTTTTCCTCATGGTCCATTCTTCTTTGTCTGAGAGGTCACAGGCTGTTACCTGTATAACCTGTGCCTGTTGTATGAGCCACCAAGGCTTATCCGTAAAGAAGTGTATCAGACACAGGTGACAGTGGTCATAGGCTCCCTCACCTCCCTCCCCATAACCTTCGACCAGTTCCAAGAGTTTCTAGTAAATATGGAGGCCATTCCGGAGCAGTGGGACTCTGCATTAAGGGAACTGGGATGTAGTGAGTTTGATGCTTTGACATGACCCAGTACCTCCAGTGCTGCCTTTTTATTTGAACATTCTATGGAGTTCTTTACCTGCCACACACATAATATAGCAACGTGTGTATATTCTCCCCTTCACTGAGGTAGCTGCATCTTCACTTATTTTAACTCTTTCTCCTATTTTGAATCCTTATTGTAGATGATTGATAGTGGTAATTTTTGTAAAGTTCTGTTTATCCTAAAATTGTCAACTGTTGAGGAAAACATTCTATGTATAATCTGACTGTTTTAAATAAGAGCTAGACTACCAAAACGACATCCCAGAAATAGTTTTCAGATGTCACTTTCTAGAAGTTGAGTTTTAGACATTTAGAATAGAGAATATTTATTAGATTATTTCATGCCCAGTGCTTCTAATATTTCAGTAGCCATATACTTTTCATCATAATTATAATTTTCTGAATAGTATCACAGGATTTGTGTCATTGATTAATGGGCTAGTGATATACATTCAATGAAGTCCTTACCTTTTTGGATTTTACAGTTCAAATATTAATAGATTGGACCAGAAAACATTATTCTTACTGTATGTGTAGTGCAGGATAGCTAGTTAAAATATAGATCACTAGCAAGATTTGACTCAGATCAAGTATTTTTGTAGTATTTGGGACAGTCGAATACAATACCTGTTGATCAGAATGACAGTTTTACTGCAGATCTTGTCATTTTGTAGACACGCAAGGTAGTTAGGAGGTTTACAACAGTACCGTGAAGTGATAGTGCAGAGAGGGTGGGAGCTATACTCTGCCTGGTGGAAACACTGTGGGAAGGGCTGATAGCCCAGGGACGTCTTTGAGCTTATGTGAATGCTGTGATCCCCCAGCCCTTCCCACATTCTCCTGTAGCTGAGTGAGAGCTCTGGGCTTGGTAGACACTGAGGGTTTCAGTAGATAGGCCATCTCTCAGCAAACTGACAGCCTTCCTGGGAGCCAAGGTGTCCATTTCTTTTTCAGTTGTGATGGCATCTGCAGATCTCAGAGCCATGTCTTTTCTGACTCCCTGATTCAGGTCACTGCTGACTTAGGGGCATCTGAGCCTAGTCAGTCCCCAGAACCACATGACAGCAAAAGAACCAACTCCTACAGGTTGTTGTCTCACCTCTCCATGCAAACCATGGCATGAGCATGCTTACACACACACACACACACACACACACACACACACAGAGAGAGAGAGAGAGAGAGAGAGAGAGAGAGAGAGAGAGAGAGAGAATAAATTCCAGCCAACAGCATTGAGCAATACCCAGTTTGAACTGTAGTAAGCCGACTGCCTCCATCATGAGAGACGGCCTCTTCCCACCCTCTCAACTACTTTGTAGAATTATCCCAGCATCAATACTTGCTCTCACCCCATTTCTCCATTCTTCCTACTCCCTCCCATGGAGTCAAGGGGCCAGGTGCTGAATGTCCAACTAGGGGTCCACCTGCTGGCTGCCAGCACAAACATGGCTGTAGCCCTTTATCCTGCTTAGTTAGGTTCCAAGAACGTCATCTGAGGCAGCTGCTGTCTCTCATGTCCTCTTGTGCAGTTTCTACACACTTGATTTCCTCCCTCCTCCAACCTGTGGCTCACTGCGCTCTCTCTGGACATGTTGTACCTCATGAGACAACAAAGCACTGTCTCTGCCAGTTCCCCTCACAGCATCTCGTTCTGTGTCTTTTGGCCACAGGCGGACAAAGTGCCAGCAAACACAACCAGTCCCTTTCAGCTTCTGTCCTCATCTCTTCCTCCTTCCCTTTGCTCTGGTTCCTTGTTCCACAGTGACGGGTCAGGATGGTGCAATCTCTGAGAACCCCTCCAGCTGTAACCTCTGGGATTCCCTATCTCCCTCACTTTCTCATGGGTGCTTGGAGCTCCTCTGCCAGCTCCTGGGCTCCTCCCTCTCACCTCCTACCTACTGTTAATGGGTGATAAGCACTGACACTTAAATTTGGGAGATGTCCTCACAGTGTAGAAAGCAACTTGAACCTCTTGTACCTGCCTGCTTTTAAGGTTTAATTGATGTTTTGTATGTGCGTTTGTTTGTGTTCTGCACAGCTGTGTGCAGTTACCTGCCAAGGAAAGCTGCCCTCTGCCCCTCCGTCCCCAGCTCCTTGTTTCTCCATTCTCTTCTTCCGTATCTGACTAGACCTGAAGAAACTGCCATTTTGCTTTGGGACAAAGAAATTTTAAAATATTGTGTTGTTATTAATGAAAATCAAAAGAGCCACCTGAAAAATACATGGCAAAATACGAGGAGCCAAGGTTCCAGGTGCTTGTGAGCCAGCAGATATCGGTGCTGAGAACCAAACTCAGGTCTTCAAGAGCAGCAAGTACCCCTCTTTACCGCTGAGCCATCTCTCCAGCCCGTGTTCACCTTGTTAAGTAGTAGCTTTGACTGCAAAAGAAGAAATGAAGTCTGAGCCCGAGGGTAAAGTCTGTGGGAAGTCCAAGGATACTTAGCTCCTACAGTCTTGTCAGCACAAAACTCCATGTGAGTCCCAGGCTAGTTCTAACCTTGCTTCTCTTCAGAGAACATTTGCAGCTCGTCCATTTAGGACTTGACAAACAAGGTCCCGTTGTCCTCAGCAAACTCTTGTTCCTTCTGCCTGGCTTTGTTCCCGGTGCCCTTCAGATAATGCCTCTCTTCCTTTTCTGACTGCTCTGCGTGAATGAATGTGGCTGACAGGCAGCTTTAATGTTCACATTGGGGTGGGGGACATACAGGCCCTGGGTATAAAAGTGTGGTTACAGCTGCTCTTACACACACACACACACACACACACACACACACACACACACACACCAATGGTCAGATATGGGTAAAGTGCACTAGTGACTTTCAGACATATTATAACATGCTAAACAGGCTCACCATTTTTACATCTCAGCAAGGCAAAAAGCATATTACTATTCTAAAAGTAACATGTATTTAAAAGTATATGAAAAGCAAAAGAGCCACCTGAAAAATACATGGCAAAATGTTTTACACCCAGTCACTTCAAGATTTTTTTTTTAATGAGGGTGTTTTTTGTGCTTCAAGCAATTGGTGTGTTCTCAACTAGTGTGCAAAGCCCCTTGTCTGTACACATAGCAGGATTTTCATATGGCCTTCTCAAGGTCTTTAAGTATGCTTGGATTGATGCAAATATTCATGTCTGTCTGGTCACCCCATCCTCATGTTGTATGTCTTTCTACTCCATGGAGTAGACATTGCTGGGGTTGGGGTCTTTGGTTGGTTGGTTTCATATGTGGTAGTTGTTGCTGCTGCTGCTCTTTTCAATGCTGTAGTTCAAGCCCAGAGCCTCATCTGAGGTGAGGCTTTGAGCTGCATGCATTCCTGGTCCATGTGCACTGTCAGACAGCTCCTCCAGAGCTCTGGGAGTGTCATCTTAGAGGATGTGTGCTCTCAGGGGGGGATAAATACCTCTTTCCTTTGATTGATTATTCCTGATTACAATCAGGTTGTATGGTCAATATACGCTCTGGAGCTTTCTTCTCCTGGAAAATAAGAAGCCCTCTGGCTTGTCTTAGCAGCAAGGCCCAGGGGCCTGTGCAGGGCCTTGCACACTGCACTAGTCCAAGCTTCGTCAGTCTCTTAAGTATTAATCTAAAGGGACGGGCCCTGGTTTGTGTTTCCTGGGAGCTGTGCCATGTGACTCTTCCTGTTAGTTATTGAAGGTTGCCTACAGGTTCAAGGTTCCAAGATAGCAGCTCTGGGCAGCAAGGTGTTTTTAGTCCCCAGTGGAGTCAGAAACTGGGACCTGGAATCTGGCAACTAGGGCAGGGGTAAGGGGGCGGAACAAACCAGCCACACTGAACAATCCACCATCTCCTCCTCTCCTACAGCTCTGGATGCTGCCCTTTCCCCTTCCTGTCTTCCTCCCCTTCTCTCTTGTCTCTCTCTCTCCTTCCCCCTTTTCCTTTTCTCTTCCTTTCTCTTTTCTCCCTCCCTCCTTTCTCTTTTCCCTGTCTTCTTTTTCATCTTCTTTCTTCTTTACCTCTGTCTTTTCCCATTCTTTTCTCCCTGAGCTCTCACCCTTTCCCCTCCACCATTAATCCACACAAACCCAGGACTAGCCACAGGGGAGCTCCCAATGCATTTTGAAACACAATGTTTACAATGCAAACAGGATCAAATAAATGAAGGATATAAGCAGGCCAAAGCAGAAACCTTCCCTGGAAGGGAAAGAGGGCCTCTCCTGCCAACGCGCATCGCCGTGTTTGTAGCACTGGGCTGGGGTTTGGGCCGGCCTTGCTTGTGCCTCTGTGAGCAGAGTACATAACTCTGATGTACACTTAGCTCTGTGTCAGTCACTCGCTCTTAGTTCATGCAAAGCAAGAATTTGAAAACCTGGGAACCTGTGCCATGAATCCTCCTGTCACTTGACACACTGGAGGGAGGGCTCACTCTGGCTTCTCAATATGGGCCTTGAAGGTTGCCAGGGTTCACTGTCTCCCCTGGGGAGGCTTGAGCTGCTCCCCTGTTCCTTCTCACCTTCAGTACTGCCTGACAGGCTAGCTAGTAGTGCTTTCTCTCTGGTTCATTTAGGGATTGCTTGCTGTGCATTAGAAATATGGTTGTGTTAACAGTTTTTATTGTCTTGCTTCAAACACATGTATCTTGGTTTCATTGTTAAGTTTCTCTTAGTCTCTTGATGACAATTCCTTCCATTACACGAAGGCTAAGGGGAAAATGATTATTTTAGTCATTGTCTCTCAGTTTCTGTTTTTTTGTTTGTTTGGTTGGTTGGTTGGTTTGGTTTGGTTCGTTTGTTTGTTTGTTTGTTTGTTTGTTAAGTATGTTTCTCTTATTTTCTTAAAAGGGGTTGAACAAATGCCAGCAATCCCAGGAGAGTATCAAAAGCAACTTTTCTTTCTCATTGCAGTAGAAAGCCAGATAAATGCATATTTTTTTTTCCTGCTTCAGGTCAGAAACCCTTCCCTTGTCAAAAATGCGATGCCTTCTTTTCTACCAAATCTAACTGTGAACGTCACCAGTTGCGCAAACACGGAGTTACCACCTGCTCCCTGAGAAGAAACGGGCTTATTCCCCCAAAAGAGGGTGATGTTGGATCCCATGATAGCACAGGTAGAGCCTCTAAGTGATGGAGAACCAGAGAGAGGAGGGTACTCCCCAGAGCTCAGTAAAAGCTGTGTGAACAATAGCCAAACACTGTGCAGCCACAGCTTAGGGGGCCTAGCCCCTGCCGAGAGACTGTGTGACACCAAGGCCTGTGGAGCTGGGGAAACAGTGTCAGTGCTCAGGGGACTTTGGAGCTGCTAGTGGGAGATCCAGCACCTGCCTTCCAGAAATTGCCATTGCTCTGATCCTGGAAGGCAGGACGAGCCGGATGTTGTGCACTTTCAGCTCCTGACTTAAATCCCTGGAGGAAACACAAGGTTTGGGGACCCAGATTTGCAGCCTCCATGAGCAGCATCTGCCCAGTGGACTCAGTACTGCAAGAACTGTGACCACCTCCCTCCAAGCTTTTAGTTGGGAAGCGGGCCGAGGTGGGGCAAGGCAGGGCTTTTCTTCTCAATAACTCCTCCCTGTATAAACCTGTCCTTGTTTGAAAAAGCACTGTGCATGTCCTTTCTTAATCACGACTCTGCTTGACCTGGATCCGGGTATTATTCTCCTGTGCTGATGTGTGCTTCCTCCCTCGGCCCTTACAGAGTGATTAACACTGCTCCATTCCTTTTCTGCCCCAGTCACCTTCTGTATTTACTCAAGTCCTCTGTTTAATACACTCCATGGTCTGACTGCTAGAGTGTGCTACCCCTAACCTCAAAACACACTGTACAAAAAGTAAGCTCTCTAGGCCACTTGGTCTAGCAAGGTTGCAGGGAGGGCACTACACACGCAGGCTTCAGTTTTGTGGGTGTTGAAAGTTAGTATTTGCCCATTGCTGGGATCCAAGCCAGCCTAGATGTGTTCATCTAGGGTTGCAGTTGTGTCTCATGACTTCTCCTCAGACGTCGGTGGGATAGAGTGCTGTGTAACTTGGAGAGGGCCACCTCAGCCCTAGGAGTCAGTGTGGACAGAGTGACAGTCATTGATTTCAGCCCCTGACTCCCTTATCCTTACCTCAGTGGTGACTCATCATAGAGGACGGGACATCTAGGAGTGCTAACCCCGTGGGAAGACAGCTTTACCCTTCCCACTGCTGTTATTCAGCCCAGTGAAAGCAATGGAGTGCCTTGGGCTTGCTGGGTCCTTCTGCCCAGGTTAGACCCTCTTGTTAAGGCAAGAATGCTACAGCTGGTTTGCTAGGCCCACCTTACCCCATCCTACCCCCGACTTCCATTTCCACGTAATTCTCCAGGATCTGGGAGTAACGAAAGGTATCCTGCCATGGTTGAGTCCCTGTGAGCCAAATCCGATCAGCTTCCCAAGCTGCTGGACGCCCAAGGCACTGCAGCAGCTGTCTTTACCACAGACTGTCCTGTTAATGTTTAACCATCACTGCCACAGTACCTATTAGACTGGAACATTTTCTTACAGCCCGCTTTACAGAATGGTCCTGTGATTCTCCCCAAACCAGTTCAAGAGGGAAGGCAGCTGACATGGGGGGTGCTTTGGGGTGGGAACCCATGTCCTCAGAAAAGTCTCAGTCACTGCGTTCTGCTCATCCTGGAGGCCATTCACAGGAACTCTGCTGACACCAGAGCTCGGTCAAAATTTATGGTTTGAGCTTAGCTTTGGCACAAGTGTTAGCCTGTGGGTGTATTTATTTTTTTTAAGTTTACAATTACAGGTTTTCTTTTTCCAAGGCCCTGCCTCAGAAGTTATATAGATTTTCTTAAAGGGACGAAACCTCTTAGAAAAGTCACTGCAGGTTGTAAGACTATCAAAGAGAGAAGTGTTTGGTTTAATTGTAGATACAGCCCATGGTGAGAAAGAGGACAGACTGAGGTGGGAGATAAAGCAGAACAGGAGACATAGGAGATGAGGGAGGGCTTTGAGAAATTTACAACCCAGAGCAGTGTGATACTAGCTGGGTGCAGAGGAACAAGTTTTCTTGTTTTGGTTTGGTTTTCTGGTTTTGACCTTGGAGACAGGATAGCCTAAGCCATGGTTAAACTCAGGATGACCTTGAGCTTGTGACACAAACACACACACACACACACACACACACACACACACCCGCTTCTACCTCTGGAGTGCTCAAGAGAGTATCACCAAGACCCACTTTCAAGTCTATTGGCTTGGGTAGGCGAGCACTCTACCAACTGAATTACCACCTCCATCCCAAACAGACTTAAAGAGACAGGAAATGACCAGAAGTTACTGAAGTTTTCAAGGTTCGGTTTATGTGCATAGATTAAATTCTTTTTAAATCCCTAAACATGTTTTATAATGTTAGTGTCATTTTTCCAACCACAAGAGGTCTTCTGTGAAAACCCCAGATTTCCTTCTGTACCCGATGCTAAAAATACTAAGGCAGGGACAGTTTTCCCTTCCAGGGTTGTATTAAATATTCAGTTTTACACTGAAACTCTTTCCTCTGCTAGGCAGATGGGTCCTACTCTGCTCTTGAATGTTCTTGGTTCTTATTCAGGGGATGTGTGAAGGAGCCATTTCATTGGTAGGCACCTGGACAGGACCTTTTACAATACAAACATGAGTGGTCTTTTTAAAAAAAATACTTCTTTATGTATTTTATATGTGTGAGTGCTCTGTCTGCATGTATGCCTGAATAACAGAAGAGAGCATCGGATCCCATTACACATGGTTGTGAGCCATTATGTGGTTGCTGGGAATTGAACTCAGGACCTCTGACCAGACAGCCAGAGCTCTTAAACTATATTTCATTTGTAGGCAGCAAGATACCCTTAACTGTGGAGATGACCAACAAAATACATGGGGGTTTTGAGGAGAAACCATAGTAGGACCTGTCCTTTCAAGTTGACTACTCACTCTCTGTTAAGTCTATTGTTCCCAAGAATCATAAACCAGGTCACAGGCTATCCTGCTAAAACACTCCCCCTTGTGGAAGTCTGGAGTTCAACCAAACCACCTTTCTTCAAAAGCGTGGGTCCCTTTGTACACAGAAAGACCATATCCACCCTCAGAACAAAATCATGAATAGGACGGTTCAGACTGAGGACATGTGCTTGTCTTTGGTTTCACAGTTCATTTTTATTTTTATAAGTCTATCATTTTAAATACATTCTCTCAAATTCAAACAGCCTATGTGCTGGTTTAGTCCAAGCTACTCCAGGGCTAAAATGGGAGAAACACAAGTTTGAGAGACTAGCCTAAGATACATAGCAAACTTCATTTTCCAAAGCAGAAAGATGTTTTTGCTGAAAACCCAATAATAGGAACAGCCTATGGTATACTAGAAAAAAGTAGAATTAACCAGAAATTAACCTTATTTTTAAACTGGACTTGGCTTATTCTGAAAAATACTTGTCCCACAAGTTTGAGGACCTGAGTTCAATCCCTGGCACCCATAAAAAAAAAAAAAAAATAGTAGTGTTGTTGGCTCATGCGTAAAATCCCACCACTGTGGGAACAAGATGAAAGAGGACCCCTGGAGCTTGCTGGCCAGCCATTCGGTCCAATCAGCAAGTTTCAAGTTAGTTGACTCTGTCTCAATAAATAATAAATAAAATAGAGAGTAATTGAGGTAGATATTGACCTCTGATTTCCAAGCACATATGCACACAGACACATGCGTACACACACAAAATTGTTCACAAAGCCAGCAATCTGAGCATCCTGTGCTTCTGTTGTAGAGTCTAAACCAAAACCATTCCATAGACACCCACTGTAATTCCAGAAAATGAGCAGAGATGTTTTCCTTGAGCATAGTTAAACACTGGTGGACACCTCTCAGGCTCCTGCTTCCTGTTACAAATCATCTTCATTTAATTCTGAAGTTTGAGATAATCACAGTGGCCTCTACCAGGCACTGTAAGAAGGAAACCAGTGAGTTAATGTGGGTGGTAATGTCCTCACTTGGTTGCCAGGAAGCCCTAAGCAGGTGTGAAGTATAAGTACCATGTCTGAGACAGCTCCTCTCCCCGCCTTGACGGCATATGACAGAGCATGTGACACTGAGGAAGAATGATAGGCATGTAAGTGGCCTTCTGGCTTATTCTACCACAGCCAGTAAAGAGTCTCAGATTAGGTGCATGAATTTCAGCTGCCTTAGGCAGTGATCAGAGATGGCCTATCCTAGGGCACACCTGTGTTTGCTGTGAAACCGTGACTTTCCTCTGTGGAGCTCAGAGGACGCACTGAGCACCCTCAGTGGTAAACTGGACAGGAAGTCCTCAGCTGAGCAGTTCTCAGCCAGCTTCCACTTCACTGTTCAACCCTATTAAAGAAAAGGCGACATTCTCCTTACTGTCTGTGGGGTTTTCCCCGTGTGGTCTTGTTCTCCGCTTCCTTTTCCTCCTCCTGTTCTTCTTTCCTCTTCTTTTTCTTCCTCTTCCTCTTATTCCTTCCTTTCTCCCTCCCTCCTTTCCCTTCTCTCTCCTCCCCCCGCCCCCTCTCTCTCTGATTGTCTCATAACCCAGGCTAGCCTTGAACTCACTGTGGAGTCTGGCCTCAAATTCTTACCTACCTACTTTAGTTTCTGAAGGTCTGAGATCTCAGGTGTGCACCAATGTGCCTGGCCTTGGTGTCATTAATGTTGACCATGGTTCCCTCTTTTAAGGTCACTGAAAGCTGATGGAGTTCCCATGTCTGTTTTGCTGTGTGGGGTGAGGTAGACAAGTGAGAGCAAGAAATCACTGTCTGCAAGAGACTCACCCTGTAGATCCCTGTCTCCATGCTCACCCACAGCCCCTCAGAGCCACCCACCATCCCTCCCCATGTACTCCTGACCAGCTTTGTGTTCAAGGTCCTCCCCGTGCATTGCTTACAGGTGCAGGAGCATCTTTGGTCTCTGGCCTCTACCTGGAGATATGCCTATGGACCATACACACAGAATCCGCATGTGGGCCCGTTTTCTGAGGACCACATTTGGAAGATGGGAGGTTGTTCTTGTGTATGTTGCATGTTTGTAAAAAGCTCTTTGCACTGGAAAGATAACCCTTACAACTTGGCTTCCTCAACCTCCCTAGTATTGCGAGTCTCTGGAATGCACGCCCTCTCTGTCTGCACTGCCTGAGTCACTCACACCTTCCTGGGGGGGTGGGGACAGCTGAGTGTACATGGCTGTGACGGTGGAAGTCAGGAGTTCTGAGGCACAAGAACCCGTCTGCCTTCCTTGGGAATGTGAAGGCTTGGTTTGGCCTTTATAACTCCAGATTCAACAAGTCCTCATTAGGCTTAGTATCCAGGATTCAAGGGTGGGTCTGGCCAAGTTCCAGTAGAGCCCTTGAGAAGGGCTTGCTCAGTGTCACCTCATCTGAATACCTTTCCTACTCTGCTTGCTTACACAGACAGCCAGTCAGACACAGACACATTGACCACCCCAGGTGAGGTGCTGGATCTCACAGCACAGGATAAAGAGCAGCCGCCATCAGAGGGAGCCAGTGAGCCCAGTCCAGCTACACAGGACCTTACCCTTCTTAAAGAGGCCAAAGCAGAAGCAACACCCCCTGAGAAGGAGGAAGAAAAGGAGACAGAGGGGAACCCAGAGCCAGAGGAAGAGTGTCGAGTGGAAGAAAGCACCAGGGATGCAGACGCCCCCGAGGAAGACACAGCCAGCAACCAGAGCCTGGATCTGGACTTTGCCACCAAGCTGATGGACTTTAAGCTGGCAGAGAGTGAGGCAGGCACTGTGGACAGCCAAGGCCCAGCCCAGCAGGAGCCGAAGCATGCCTGCGAGACCTGTGGAAAGAACTTCAAGTTTCTGAGCACCCTAAGTCGCCACAGGAAGGCACACAGCTGCCAGGAGCCGAAGGAGGAGGAGGCATCTTCACTGGAGAATGAGAGCATCGGCGGAGCAGCTGAGGGGCCCTCACCTTCCCCTGAGCCTGAAGAAAAACCTGCTGAATCTCCTGCAATAGATCCAACACCAGGAACCAGGGAGGCCTCAGTGGAGAAACAGAATGAAGAAACAGAGGGTCCCTCTGATGGGGAAGGCACAGCTGAGAAGAGGGGTGACAGTGAAAAAAGACCAAAGACAGATTCCCCCAAAAGCATGGCCAGTAAGGCAGACAAGAGGAAGAAGGTTTGCAATGTATGCAACAAGCGGTTCTGGTCCCTGCAGGACCTCACCCGGCACATGAGGTCACACACAGGTATGAGAGACCAGAGCCAGCCTGCCAAAAGAGGTGGTCTGCAGTGGTCATTGGGAGTTCGCTGAAGTCAGGTCCAGAGGCCACTGAGAGAACTGGCTAGGTGCAGGGTTATCCTCTGACCTGGGAAAACTGAGGTCTTAAGGAGCTGTCTCCTTGGTCCTGGAATGGCACAAGCCGCCTACAGGGCAATGGTCCCTCTGCAGTGATACTTTGGAAAGCACTTTTCTTCAGCCACTCAACCCCAGTTTTGTCCTCTACAGAGAGGGAGGGTGGCTGCCCTGTCCACAGGTTTCTAGAACAGGAAGAGTAGGCTTATGTATATCCGGTGTAATCCTCAACCAGATCCTGAGAAAGACAGAGATATGCCAGGGAAGGCAGGTTCTGGGATGGCCCATGGTGTGAAAACCCCAAAGAAGGTTCTGTTATTTTAGGGGGGGAGGCGCGCAGGGAGAGGCCTGAATAGAACCATGAAGCCAAAAGATAGAAACATCCTTCTTTGGCCATCCCTCCAAAGATAGCACCCCAGCCCCTTGACCACATCTCACCATCATGGCCTCCCCTGTACCAGTGTCCTTGCCACACCCAACTGGGCCTACACTGAGGTGTAGTGTGCTGGTCCCTTGTTCTGGCCAGAGATGTTCTCAGCTATTGGAAACTTGGTATGCACGCTGTCGGGAAACATCTAAACGTATCTCCTTGTACCTTGATTTATGTGGCTGTGGATGGCCTTGCAGAGCTTGGGGAAAATCATTCCTCCTAAGGACTCTTTGCTTCTGGGATTCTTTTAAGATCAGTTTGTAGAAAACCTAAGTTGAAAGGTACAGGAAAAAGAATGTGACCCCCTAGCCTTGCCAGTTTGGGCAAATAAGAAGGCTCTTTATGAGCATCGAAGAGTCCTGTCACTGTATATTTAGTTCTGGATGCTGCATTCATATAGAGTGGGGGAGGGGGAACCAGTGGCTTTAGTGTTAACGGACATCTCCTTTTCATTCTTTCAATATTCAGGAGAAAGGCCATACAAGTGTCAGACCTGTGAACGAACCTTCACCTTAAAGCACAGCCTAGTTCGACACCAGAGGATCCACCAGAAAGCCAGGCACAGCAAGCACCACGGGAAAGACAGTGACAAGGATGAGCGGGCTGAGGAGGACAGTGAGGACGAGTCCACCCACAGTGCTAACAACCCTGCCTCGGAGAATGAGGCCGAGTCAGCTCCTAGCACCAGCAACCATGTGGCTGTCACCAGGAGCCGGAAGGAGAACTCAGCCAATCCTGGGAAGGAGTATAGCCAGGAGGAGAAAGCTGCAGCGGAACAAGCACCTGAACCCAGTGCCCCCAAAGAGCAGGTGTCTCCAGGTGAAGCAGACCCCCAGAACCCAGCAGCCATTGTGCAAGACTTGCTGGAGCTGTGTGGCAAGAGGCCTGCCCCAATCCTGGCGGCCACCGACGGTGCCTCTCAGCTCTTAGGCATGGAATGATGGCCTGCCCTTTCTTCATCAGCACACAAAGCTAGCAGAGCATCCCAGATGTAGATTTCACAAGGTTTTCTCAGCATCCTTCAGTTGTCTGGAGAGAGAGGAAAGAGAGGGCAAGAGAGAGACAAGCAAGCCTGCAGCCAACCAGCTCGTGCCATAGCCTTACCCAGTACACATGCACCCGGCCCCAGTACAGCCGGCTTCAGTGCCTTAACTACTTATGGGTCCTCCCATGTCGTTGTGGGTGTCCCCCCTCCAAAAATAATGACATTTTAACAAAACAAATATTATAGTGAATTTTTCGGAGGACCTTTTCATATAAGCATTAACATTACCTTTTGTATTTGTGTGTTTGAGCTTGTTTTTGTGAATCTGTGATAGTACTGTTTGTTCTGTGAGCTGGAAGCAGAAAACCTTCCCCTTGGATCCTGTAGCCAATAACTGGAAGAAAATGATGTGAATTTTATGTACAAGACCAGAGGGAAGAGGGTGTGAGGCTGATTTCCAAGCTAGACCTGTATTCTCTGGTTCACATGGTAGAGGAGCCATGGCCTGCCCTTTGTTATTAGTGGATATGGTTGCAAGGGTCCTGGGTGATGTGAGCCAAAGCCAGGAAAGAGTCTAGCTTCAACCTCATGTGTGTTTCCACTCTCTCCGTGTTAGAAATGGTTAGTGTTCAGATTCTTACTTTACCGAGAAAAGTGACCTCCCCAGCACCGGAGGCTATGGAGGACATGCTTGGAGGTCATATATTGACTTTCCCTTCTTCCCATTCGGTATATGTTATTAATATTATTATTTTTATTTTTACTTCATCAGTTCGCTGGGCTCTGCATTCAGCAGAAACAAATGGGCAATATTTGTCCTGGGTGACCTGTACTGCTTCCTGGTCCCCACTTACCGTGCGCCTGAAGCTTCTGGTGGCACACCAGTGATGGCTGTACTGTACTCAGACAGACCTTTCTTCCATGACTGTAGAATCCAGCAGGGGCCAGGAGTGGTCCTCCAAGCGTGGCCAAGGAGTGGCTCAGAGGGGAGAGCAGGATGCACAAGTGGTGGGGAGCAGGCATCCGAGACACCAGGCCATGCCTGGGCACCTCAGAGTCAGTCTTCCTACTAGGCTGGGTCATAGCCTTCCCTGGCTGTGCTCCTACCGTCATTTGAGAAGCATTGAGATACTACTGCCAGTGATGAACTGAAGCGCGTGTGCAAGGTCTAGATGAGAGGGTTGTCTTCACCTTCCTGCAGTGTGGGGTTGCTGCTTGGAGAGAGGAGTGCTTTCAAATCCCTAAGTGGCCCAAGCCACTGGTGCACAAAGACTGGGTTCCTTTAGTTCCCAAGTGTTCTGTTCAAACAGTAGACCTCCCTCATCAGTAAGAAGAAACCGTTCCTACTGTAGCTGAGCTCGGTTCAGCGCCCTGTCCTTTAGCCGAGACCCGAGGATGCCTGTGCCACACTGCTACTAGAGCCTTGTTTGTCCCAGGCTTGCAGAGCCTCAAGACTTCCCTAGGAGAGTCCTTCCTCTCCACTTCTCCCCTATCCTGTGGCTCCATATGCTCCTCCACTGAGGTGTGCGCCCAGAGACGAGTGTACCCCTTTGTCCACCAGTTTCTAATGGCTAAAAGCCAACCACCCTGACTTCAATGGGAGATAGATATTCTAGAGATAATGAAAAGTGATATATGTATGAAAAAAACATTGAGGTATATATGATTTTTAACTGTATTAGGGATGTATGGACCAGTTTAAAAATTGAGATTTTATTTACTGTAGAGAGAGAAATCAGAACCATTGATCTCATGGTTTGCTAAGTTAAACCCAGCTCCTACATCCCTTAGTCAGTTTTTTATTATTACAGTTGTTATTTTCATTGTTATTATTTGGGGTTTCTTGTGTTTTGTTTTTCTTTGCAACTCTCCACACTAAACTGATGCTATTGTGGGGAGAAGCCATGACTGAGCTCTACGCTGCAGTGAGATGTAGCAGGGTTGCTCCCAGCAGCGGCCGTCGCCAGGGCTGCAAGTGGCAATAATCACTATTGATTTAAAGCTTTATTTAGTCTGATCTGTTCCTTCATAGTTAATAAGGTCTTGCCACATTTTATTAGTGAGATTGAGAGATGAATTATTTGTTTGTTGTCCTGCCCCCCTTCCTCCCCCAATATTAAACTGTGAAGTTTGTGATTTGTTTAAACGCTGGGTGAATCATAGTGTTAGTTTGCATGTCCAGCTAATTTGTTTCTATACATTTTGTTTGATTCTCTTTCTCCTCAGGGCTTTTACAAATATATATATATTATATATGTATATATATATGGATCTTCTGAAAAAAATTGAGGTGCAAATTTTCTCTTTTGTTGTTTTGTTCTGTTTTTGTTTTCTCTTTAATGGACACAATGCTGATATTCAATCACTACATAAAATACCTGGCTGTGAAACAAACCAGAGAGGCCCCTCGGGGCTGTTTTCCAAGCAGCTCTGCAGAAGCTCCGGGAATTGCATACCGGTTTCAGACAGATCATCCTGCGTTCGTCTCTTTCCTCTCCTCTCTTTCTTCAAGAAAAAAAAGTTGATCCTAATGATTTCAGCCCATGCATTAAACAGGAAACAATAATAACTGTAGAATTCATATTTTTCTAAAGGGAACTTAAAAACTGCTGCTACGTGTATGTACAAAACTGGTTTATGCCACATGAACAGAATCACAGGTTTGGTTTTGGTACTTTTTGTTTCTCTTTGTACTCAGTTGTATAGAACTTCCAAATTCAGAATGAAAAGAAAGCTGTTCTGTATCAAACCATCTAAGCAATAAATGTTATATTTAAAAAACAGCACATGACCAACCTGTGAGTTCCTCCAAGCCTGCAGCTCACTCAAGGCAGGTCTGGGGTCAGGCACCATGGAGTTGTCAAGGACTGGTCCATAATCAGTAATGGCCTTAGAAGCATGGGCACCCAGACAGCATCTTGGGGTTGGAGACATGGCCCAGTCAGCAAAATGCCTGCCACAACAGCGTGAGGACCTGAGTTCAGATCCCCAGAACCCACATAATAGCTAATTGTACAGTGGCACTAACTCCAGCACGGGTGACCAAGGGTGGAGGGGGTACACTGTTTAACTCCAGCACAGGTGACCAAGGTGGGAGTGCTGCAGACAAAGACAAGCAGATCCCTGGAACTCCTGGATAGCAAGTCCAGCCAGATTGCTTATTGCAGGTTCACTGAGAGTTCAAGAAATAAGGTAGGAGTCAGGCTGGCACGATGGCTCAGTGGATAAAGGCACTTACCGTCAAACCTGACAGCCTCAGTGATCCTTAGGACCCACACGGTAGAAAGAGAACAAAAGAACAAACAGGAGTCAAGCACTTGCATACATAAAACATGATTTAAAAAAAAAAAATCAGAAAAGCTTTCATAAATAAAAGGCAGTTGGCTACAGTTAGATGTTCTGTCTTGGGAGTGTGGATGGGACGTGAGAAGCTGTAGAGAATTTCATAATGAGGCCAGAGGGAGCGACTTGAGCAGCAACACAGACAGACAGCCACTCTTGACACGTTTAGCTGTAGCTTAACCAGTAGCACTGGTCCTGTGTGCACTAGTAAGTCCAGAGAATGCTGGGCCTTCCTTCCCCAAATGAAGCTGTAAGTCAGCCGGGTGAAGAGCAGTGGTTTTGAACCTGGAGGTTGCACGACCTTTCACAGGGATCACCTAAGACCATCAGAAAACAGATTCTTACATTATGACTCATGATAGTAGCAAAGTTACCGTTATGATGCAGCAAAAAGATCGTTTTTTGGTTGGAGATCACAACTTGAACCATATTAAAGGGTCATAGCATTGTGAAGGTTGAGAACTCTGGTAAGCTGAAATCTTAGTGTTGCAGATTTTAGTGAGCATAGCAGCGGAGTAGCGGTCCCAAGACTTAGAGAAAGCTGGTCAAACCCATGTGTGGGAGCGTCTGTCATTGTGAAGAGCCCTGTACCCTCTCACTGGGGAGTAGCCCTCAAAAGGCAACCCCAGAAGAAACTTGTGGGAAGCTAATTATGGTTCTGCTACAAAGTCATTGGTCATCCTGTTTTAAATGCCAGATCACAGCATGCCAAGAGATGTGGGGTCCCTAAGACTCCTCAGGCCCCTCTGTTGGCCCCAACAACTGGCTTTGATGAGGTATCAGTAAGGGTCCTGATATGTCCCACAGAGCTAGACACATGGCTCAGTGGTTAAGACTCTGGTGATGACCACAACCAAGCAACTCATAAGCACAAGCCCCAGCCTTTCCAGCTGGGTGGAAGGAAGCTGCCAATCATGGGGTGATGTTTAAGGCACCTGTAAACATGGACTCGGTGTCCAGATGACATTGGACTACAGCTGTCATTCTAGCTTGCTTTCTATTGCTGGGACAAACACCATGACCAAAAGCAACTTGGGTAGCAAAGGGTTTATTTCATCTTAGCTCTTAGGTCACAACCTATCACTGAGGGAAGTCAGGGCAGGCAGTGTAAACCATAAATGCTTTGCTGCCTTGCTTCCCATGGCTTGCTCATCCTGCTTTCTTATATACCCAGGACCAACTGCCCAGGGATGGCACCACCCACAGTGGGGCTGGACTATCTCACATCAATCATTAATTAAGAAAATGCTCCAACACACCAGGACTGGTCTACATAAAGACCTATCTCAACACCAATAAGGAAGGAAGGAAGGGAGGGAGGGAGGAAGAACAGACTACACTGAGTTGCTCATTCCTTCCCCAGGATCCAGTTAACCTTGACTGTGCACTTGAATGTTCCCCAGCAGGCACTGAGGAGGGCAGTAAGAGATCTGCATAGAAGAAACCTAATGTCTTTGCAATATTAGTTCTAACAGGGAAACTTGTTCAATCCAGGACCATCTGCTTAGGGAATGGTGCCACCCACCGCGTGCTGGGACCTCCTATATCAATTACCAAGCCCCACCCCCACAGACATGACCACAGGTCAATCTGATCTGGGTAAAACTCCACTCCCTTCTCAGGTGATTCCAGACTGTGTAAAGTTCACTGGTAAAACTAACTAGGACAGTGATCATGATGATCTGCTGGACATGTATGACCACTCAAAGATCCTACCTACATTTTGATGGCAATTGCTCAGGACATGGATGTCTGTACAAAGGGGCCAGTTGTAAGCACACTAGTACTCATCTGTGCTGACCATCCACATTTGGCCCTCAGCAATCCTGAAGGAAGATTTGTTAATCCAGTGTGCTTGGTAGCACATGCCTTTAATCCCAGCACCCTAGAGGCAGGTGGATCTCTGTGTGCTCAAGACCAACCTGGTCTGAATAGTAATCCTATCTCAGGGGGTGGGGGGGGGGGGAAAGAATTGTTAATCCCAGACTTAAAGATAAAAAACTGACTTGAAGGAAGAACTGTGATTAATCAATGGTAGACCAGTGCCCAACCTTGACTTGATTGATTTCAAGGCTGGTGCTTGTTAGTGAGCTTCAGGAGGCTAACAGCTTATTTCAGAGATCTTGGTCCAGAGTTGCTTAGCCCAGTCATAGTTTGCTTTCTGTCGCTATGATAAACACCATGCCCAAAAATTTAGGAGAGAAAAATCTGTTCATCTCACAGATTACAGGTCCATCCTCAAGAGAAGCCAGGGCAGTAATTCATAGCAGGAACTGAAGTAGAAATCATAGAGGAATACCACTGACTGGCTTGCTTCCAGACTGACATTCAACTACCCTTCTTCTCTAGCTCAGCACTACCTGGCTTGGGATAGTACTGCCTGCAGTGGGTGGAGCCCTCCTACATCAACCAACAATCAAGAAAACACCCCATAAACACAGTCCCAGGCCAATCTGATGGAAACAAGTCCCCAGCTGAGGATCCATCTCTTTAAACATGTTAAGTTGGCAACTGAGATTAGTCATCACAGCCCTGTTTGTCTTTGGACCTGTGGTAAGGTGAAAGGGTTACAGGCAGAGCAGAACCAAGAGTGCAGGTCAGCTTGGTCGTGAGCTCTGTGTTTCAGGAACTTGGCTGACCACAAGATAGGTGGCTGATTACGTACAGGCTCTTAGAAAATAGCCTATACAAAATGTTCCCCATGACTGTTCCTTGTACCCTGTCACACACTGAATAATGGGCTGGGACTTCCCACAGGTGCTCTCCAATAACCCTCCTTCACTCCCCCGGGTTGTGTTTCCCCCCCTCCCCCTGAGTTGTGATTTTTGACTTTAAATTCTGTCTCCAAAGCCCCAGGGTCAGACCCCATTGCCCCTGTGTGGGCTACAGGTCTTGACCTCAACATGTTGAGAGAAATATACCTCTTGCTGATTACATCAAGTTCGGTGTCTTGTGAGTTAATGGGTGGCCGAGAATTCCTGAGGCTTGGGTGAGGTCCTCCCTTCCTGGGGGCCTTACAAAGGCAAGGAAGGCATCATGGCAGAAGCTTATAAAGGCTCCTGTTCACTGCTAGCTGCTAGGAAGCAAAGAAAGCGCTGGGGAGAGGTTTGGATTTCACAGTCTCCCTTTACGGCATACCCATAAGGACCTTTAAAGATCCCACCTACTCACAATCAACGCTCACAACCAACCCTTGGAAGCATGAGCCTAGGAGAGACACTTACCCAGACCACAGCAATGTCCTTAACCCACCCACAAGGCAGCTGTCATTAGCCTCTCTGTGTTCTGAGAATTTGGACCCAATCTGAACTGTCCTGATGCGTCTATCAGTTGCAGCCTCTAACCTTTCTGGAATTAGCTTTAAGGCAGTGCTCAATGACAGAGCACTAAGCTGGCATTCCCCAAATAGGCATAAAATAACACATTTTGTGTATGATAAAAATGTATCAAACAAATTCTTCCAACCTTAATTCCTCCCCACTACACCAAGACAGGGTTTCTCTGTGTAGTCCTGGCTGTCCTGGAACTCACTCTGTAGACCAGGCTGGCCTTGAACTAGAGATCCACCTGCCTCTGCCTCCTAAGTGCTGGGATTAAAGGCGTGTACCACCACCGCCCAGTCAACCTTACTATTTTTAAGTGTACAATTCAATGGCATCAAGCCTACCACACTGTGGTGTACCCAACAAAGCCCTATTAACACTAGCTTTCCATTTCCCTCCCTTTCACAGCCTCCTCCACTCTGCTTCCCGTCTCTATGAATATGACTCCTTAGGTAACTCACACATGTAAAATCAGCACAGTTTAAAGGCAACATTTACTGAGAGCTTGATTCGTGGGAGGTGAGGTGAGGGACCTGCCTCTCGAAATGTATGTTCAGAAAGTAGGTGTAGATTGAACAGCACTGGGTACAGCTATGCAAAGCCTCAGGTCTCCCTGGTGAAGACACAGCCTTCTGTCTCACCCAGCTGGTTGAAATGGTGTGGGGGTTGGTATTCATGGCCAACTTGGCTGGATGTAGAATCACCTAGGAGACAAAGCTCGGGGTATGTCTGTGAGAGAGGTTCCAGATCCCTTTGCGTGAGAAGAACCACCCCAACTGTGGACAGCATCATTCCGTGGACTGGGGTCCCTGTCCCGATAAAAGCGAGAGAAGATGAACACCATCATTCATCTCTCTTTACTTCCTGACTGTGGCTGCAATGTGACCTGCTCGCTGCCTCAAGCATCTGCCATGACTTACTTCTCCATCCACCATGATGGACTGTCCCTTAAGGTGTGAACCCAGATAAACCCATCCTAAACTTGTTATTTGCAGAGCAACGGGAAAGGCAACCAATACAAATGGGTGGAGAAGTGGCAAACAGCTGGGTTTACAGGGACAAACATGTTGGTCTCAGCTCTGCCTCTGATGAGTGGCTTTGTGCCTTGGGCTCTCCTTCCCAAGAAGACAACAGTAGTATCTGCCTCCTGGGATTGTCCAGTGGATTATATGAGCATGCACACACACACACACACACACACACACGCACACGCACACGCACGCGCACACACACACGCGCGCGCGCACACACACATATAGTGGATAGTCACAGCTCTCTGACATTGCTGTGGTAACCCTGAAAAAAGTGGGACTTCCAAGTCATTCATTCATTCCACAGGTATTGGAGGAGAGCAGGAGGAGGAGCTTACAGGAGACTCCTGCCCTGCCCTTCCCTGCCTTGCAACTCAAGGTTCCTCTACCTTTCTCAGAGATCCTGGCACCTTCCAGTTCAAAGCCCCAACATGCCTAAAACACTTCTTCATATTTTATGCTTATCACATGACCCCACTCTGGAAGTTGGGAGAGAGGTCTTACCCTCGTCCACACCACAAGTCCTGCATCCAAGCCTCATCCATGGGAGAGCTGCCCTGTGTAGATCACCACCCAGGACAAAGCCTAGTCCTGGCGGATTACCCAGGGCGAGGCTGAGAACTGACAGCACCCATATTCCTTATGCGCTGGTTGGAATGAGAACTTCAGGCCTACCCAGATGTGCTGGATCAATATCCCTATTTTACAAGACACCAGGGGGATTCATAAGTATATTAAAAAATTAGTGAGGCTTGGGCCTAGAGCCTCAAGTTTGGTTCAAAAGATAAATCTAGCAACCACCTGAACAGAGCTCTTAATAGACTCCATCTGTGTTAGCTAGTTTCCCACTACTATAACAAAATATCCGATTTTATAAATTATAAGTTATAAGATCTTTATAACCAAGTTATAAAGAGAGATGGCTTGCTGGAGAGATGGCTCAGCAGTTGTGAGCAGTTGTTGCACTTGCAAAGAATCAGGTTCAATTCCTGGCACCCACACGGTGGCTCACAACCATCTCTAACTCTAGTTAGAGGGGCAGGGAGGGGAGCCAGTCATGATGGTGTAGGCCGGTAATCCCAGTACCTGAGGGGCTGGGGTAGCAGGGTCTCAAGTTCAAGGCCAGCCTGGGCTTACTGCATAGCAAGAAGCTCTCTTAACAAAAACAAGAAGTGGAGTTTGCCTAGGTTTATAGTTTCAGAGGTTTCCAGCCAGTCAGTTGTCTCATTGCCAACTGTAGCTGAGGAAGCCGCTTACCTCACAGCAACCAAGAAGCAACGAGATAGAAGGCAGGGCCAACCTACACCCCTTTTAAGGGCACAGCCCTACAATCTCACTTCCTCCTACTGGCCCCGCCCCTTTAAAAAAAATATCTCTGTCTTCCAGTAGGATCCTGTGACAGGAACCAAGTCTTTACCTCGGAAACTGTGGGGAGAAACTCCAGAGCCAGATGCTGGCAGCATTTGAGGTGGAGGAGTATAAAATCACAACATAGATTCAGAGTGACTCTCTGAGCCACGTTCCTGCCTCAGTTGCTGGCAGACCTAGCCATAGCTTCATGACGCTTGGTCCGGGTTTGCATTAGTTACTTTTCTGTGGGCGTTGATGAAACACCACGACCAAGGCAGCTCATAGGTAAAAAAGAAAAGTTGATGTGGGCTTAGGATTCCCGAGGGATACGGGAGTTCATCATGGCAGAGAAATGGGGAAGCACTCAGCAGGCGCAGCCGCTGAAGCGGCAACTGAGAGCTCACATCCTAATCCACAAGCTTGAAGCAGAGAGACCTGTCCCCCCCAACCCCCGTGACAGACTCCTCCTAAAGCGAGGCCCTACCCACTAAACCGCCCGAAATTGCCAACTGCTGAAATGCCAGAGCCTATGGGGGACATTCTCCTGTTTGCCACGCCCAGCGGCTGCCTGCCAGCTCCCAAGGAGGCGGGGAAGCAGGGAGAGCCACTGGGTTTATTTTAAACCTATAATTGAAGGTTGCTCGTTCACAACAACAAAACAGTGATCTCCAAGCCCGGGCTGCCAAAGTCAGTGTCCTAAATAAGGAACATGCAGTCGCTCCTTTCAGGGGAAGAAAGCTGAAGCCAAGTAGGGAAGTGACCTGCCAGGTTTTGGCTGTGGGCTGTCTGGAGTCTTGCCTGCCTCTCACAGGAATTGACAACGTGGTGATTGCTGGGGCCCAGGCTTCCAGATGAGGAGGGGCGGGATGCAGAGCTGTTCATCAGCCCCGCCTTCCCACAAGGACCCCACACAGCTCTCTCACATAAATAGTAGTCCTACTATGCATGAAAAGGCTAGGGGGCGTCAGGGAATTAGGAAGGGGGAGAAAGAAGCAATGAAAACTGAATGAAACCAGGGTTGATTCTCCGTGGCTTTAATTGTACTACTGGTGCGGCAGAAGTGGCAGCTCTCTGTGAGTTCCAGACCAGCCTGGTCTACATAGAGAATTCCAGAACAGTTAGTGCTGTATACAGAGACCCTGCCTCCAAAAACCAAAACCAAACAAAGAAACATGAAGCAAAACCCAAATGCAGGTATCTTACTTTTCCTCCAGTTTGCTCACCCTGCAGAGTGCAATTCTTAGGTTGCCACAAAACCCCACCCCACCCTGCTTCCCCAGGACTTTGCCCACGGTACCTTTGTGCCTTCAACCTCAGTCCAGTGAGCTGAAGAGGAATAAAACCCTTTCCTGTGAGAGCAGGAGTGAAGGAACGCGAGTGGCCAGGATCTGCCTTGTTAAGATAAAACTGCCTATCAGACACAGGGCCCAGCATTGATATGATGTCAGGTGTCCATGACAGGAGGATGTGTGCCCACCAAAAGGGCAGTGACTGAAAAAGAGGACACATGGCTCCTGTCAACTCTGGAGGCAGGTGTGATGTGGCACCCACCCTCCTACCTCAGGTCGCTGGTGAGGCCCGGGTTCTTCCGATCCATCACAAGTGTCACACAACTGGTGGGATTTTTAGAGCTTTGCAGAGATGGCTCACGCCTGCTATGTCAAGATGGAACATCAGAAACGTGTCTTTGCCTTCCTGTCAGGAGCCTCAGAAGGGACCATACACCCACATCCAGACACTATAAGACAAGTTCCTCGACTGCTTGTTGGAAATCCCATTTCAGACCTGCTGATCCAGGATTTCAGGCTAGAGAACCTAGCCATGAGCTAGGTTAAACGCTCATGGTTCTGGAGCTTGGGAAAGTCTGCTAGGCACAACTCCAGAAGCTGAAAACTGCCCAGGCCAGGCGGTGGTGGCGCACACCTTTAATCCCAGCACTTGGGAGGCAGAGGCAGGCAGATTTCTAAGTTCGAGGCCAGCCTGGTCTACAGAGTGAGTTCCAGGACAGCCAGGGCTACACAGAAAAACCCTGTCTCGAAAAACCAAAAAAAAAAAAAAAAAAAAAAAAAAAAAGAAAAGAAAACTGCCCAGGATTCTACCGTCTTCCTGAAAATATCTCTCTTATCAATAGCGATTGTCTCCAAGATCCTAGTGGATAGCCACATTGGAAGATGATCAAGGCTTCTCTATAAAATGGTATCATAGAGATGGGAAAGATTGGTTAAGAGTACTAGCTGCTCTTTCAGAAGACCAGGGCTCAATTCCCAGCATCCACATGGTGCCTCAAAACCATCTGTAACACTAACCCAAGGGGGTCAGATAACCATATCTAACATCCTTATCTGACCTCCAAAGGCATTAAGCAGGCACTGACGCACAGACACACACACAGGGAAAATACTCAGACACTAATGACAGCTGTCGTTATCATCTAAATAGCATCATGTTTGTGTAGACCTTGAGCCCATCTTCCCATAATTTCTGTTTTTATTTATTTAATGCGTGTGCACACATTGTCATGGTGTGCACAGGGAGGTCAGAGGACAACCTACAGGAGCCGGTTCTGGTTTCAAGTTGGTCTTAGAAATCTGGAGATGTGGCCCACAGGGACTCTGGACAACGTTAAAGCAGATTCTGTGCTAACCCTCGACTTTGGGCACTGCTTTGACTGGAACAGCTCTCTGAGATCTGGTGACACTGCCAGCTCTTCCATAATGTCTGGCCCTTTCCCCAGCATGTACAGATACTCTCGGAGTCAGTACTGTGGGGTGATCACACCCCGTCAGCTCTCTATCCTTCTGGAGACAACTTCCCAGCAAGTGTGGCGGGGTTCAGCCTTGGTACTCAGTCTGAGAGCTGGGTCCTCCAGAATACTACCAGGGCTCTTCCATCAGCCTGAAACTTTGGGCCACCCTGTCTCCTGACACCCACATGTCCCTCAGGCAGAGCTGGTGATGTAATGCCTGGAACTTTGTTCAAACAGTGGGGAAAGAATTTTCCCCATTCTAGAGACCTAGTTTTCAGCCAGGTGCAAATCTCAGCTATGCAGGGATCTGAGGCAGGAGGATGGCCTATGACACACAAGACAAACAAAACAAGAATCAAAGTCCTGATAATCTTAGTTTGCTAAGGTCACATACCATGTAGATGCTGAGGACAAGTAACTATAGTGGTTCTGGGAGGTTCACCTCCAGATTCAATATGGAACCCAATCCCAACCCTCCACACTTACAGCCACACCCACGCCAGTATTCTGAGCTGAGGACAGAGCCAGCTCTGTGCACTGTGACCTTCACTGCTGCCCCAAGAGCCTTGGGCCAGGCAGGAGCCTGTGCTTAGAGGGACCCTCTTGAAATCCTCACAGGGTTGTCTCTGGACTGGCTTAGTAAATCAAGTCTGCAGGACAATGGGTGTTGTAGCTTCCGTCCACATGGTCAAAGCTCTCTGAGAAAATTCTGGACTGCCCATGACCCCAACCTTGTATGCCAAGCACAGCCCACTCCACAGTGAGGCTGTGTACCTCCACAGTCCCAATCTGGATTTGAAAGGCCTGGGGGATTTCTAGAGAGCTGCTGGTCTTCAGTCCACATCAGAAACCCACCTCCCCCCCTCCCCCCCAAAAAAAAACTGGTTCTAATATTAGCAAAGGCATCAGCAGTGGCAGCAACAGAGTAGATGAACTGGGCTGCAAGAGCAACAGCAAACAGGCAAATACAAAGCTTTCCTTTTCCATGTCCTGTCTGTGCTGCTGTCCGAAGGTGCTGCCTGCAGTTAGGGTGTTTCCACTTCAAACAATCAAGGAAATCCCACCGTGGATCCCACCCCCAGCAGCTTGCCTTTTGGTTGATCCTAGATCCAGTTAAACTGACGGCCCAGATCAGCCATGCCATTGGCTTAGGCAAGAGGGAGTGAAGCTGGAACGGGGCAGCACTCAGAGGAACAAGGAGGGGCAAGCTCAAACTCATCGCTGTGTGGCTGAAAAGCATAAAGATGAGGGCTAAGTCAACACATCAGTGTTGTAATTTGGGGCCTAGGAGAGATGAGGCTGTGATAAGCCGAAGAAACCTATGGAGGACCTAGGTTGATGGGTCCTGAGATTGCACGTTCTGTCTTGTCTGAGGTTCCTAAATGAGCAAGTGAGAAAAATCCAAATCAGACCGGCACAAATGAGAATGTGTTAGCCTGTATCACGGGAGTCCAGACAGTGGCCTTATGTGCAGACAGATCCAGGTACTCTAGGGCTAGCTCTGGAACCTAGCCCGTCCTGCTAGTCTCTCCTCTTCCTCTTTTCTTCTCTAGGAGATCCTCAGTAAGGCATTGATGGTGGCCCCGCTAGGTCATTTTGATACTGAATTAGCTGAGCGAACCTAGAAGCTTCTCCTGCTAAAGAGACCAGGGTCTCTTCTTCTTGGCCAGTCTGCACCAAGGCCTCATATCAGGCCACAAGCTATTTATGCAGTAAATGACCCAGAAGTCCCTCACTTCCTAGAAGGACAACAAGAGGTGGGCAGAAGAGCCACAGTCCCCAAATTATCACATTGGTATGAGCCTTGACCTTAATAGTCTTTCTATTAAATGGTTCCTGGGGCTTGGTCCTCAGAAGAGTGGACCCCAGGTCATGTTCCTAGTTAGTGGTCCACAGGAGGTGGATCCCAGGAGTATGGAAGCAGGAGGTGGTCCCTAAGAATTGGGGCTCAGGAAAGTGATCCTCAAGAGGAAGCCACCCAGAAGGTGGTCTCCAGGAAGGTAATCATCAGGAGGGTGGTCCTCAAGAAAACCAATGGAACCAGGAAGGAGATGACTGTTCCCCACGAGTCCTCTAGGTGGCGCAACTGAACCTAGGGAGCTCTTGAGAGCCACAGCCAGGAGTGAGTCATACAAGCTGTGAAATATTAAAAGCTGATGTAGAGAGAGTTGGAAAGGAGGGGAAAAAAGGAAGAGGAAGAAGAAAGGATGGAAGAGAAGCAAGAAAAAAAACAGAAAGTGGGGGCAGAAGACCTAGAAAGAGTCCTTACACTTGGTAAAGGAGGAGCTGGGGGGTCTCCTGGAGCGGGGGATAAGGGCCAGAGAGGTAGGCAAGAATACCACCACCCAAGGAAAGGGGGGCAGTGTGTGGTTCCGGCGCCAGTCTTCCAGGGTAGAAGTTGATATCAGGTGTCGGGAGGTGAAGAAATGAAACTGGAAGGTCTGAAAAGAAAAGGAGAGACTAGACAGTCATCTGAGGGGAGGGTCCGGGCACTGGGAAGACTTTGGGGACTAAAGGACAGGAGCACTTTGGAGGGGGCAGATACAAGAGAACCAGAGAGGACAGGATTGTTACTAAGGCACGAGAGAAAAGACTATCGGCTGCTATGGCCCTAAAGGAGAGAGGGAAGGAGAACTTTGACTCCCTGAGATGGGGACCTGGGGAGAAAATGGAGGACCACAGAGGTCAGTGGTGATAGAAAGAACCGTGAAAAAGTTCAGTTTGGTTCAGTGATGCGGGTGGTTATTTGCAAAGAGGCAGCTGCTGGCGAGGACTGGTTTAGGAATGAAGGCAGGACGGTGTGGTGCCAGGGAGGTCCTTGTAAAGCTGGAGAGACAGCAGATCTGGGTCATGACCTTGTAGGTGAGTGTGAAAACCAGCTTAGCATTGAGAAACGAAATGCAGCTGTTTGGTTCGTGTGCCAGGCCCAGATCCTGTGTCCATCCTTTAGTGTCCAGGGATGGAAGGAAAGTAAGGAGTCATGGGCACCGGGGCATGAGGTACCAGAAAGGGAATGAGGAGAGTCTGCCAGGAGGCAGGAGGAGGCAGGAGGAAGCAGGAGGAGGCAGGAGGAGGCAGTGGGGTTGAGCAGGCTCTAAGGAAGCAAAGTGAGAAGTAGACTAAGTGAAAACATCCCGAGCCCAAGTCAGAAGGCTCCAACTGCAGGCCCCTCTTGGCAGCAGCACAGCCAGGGACTCTGGGGCTGTCCCACCACTTGACAAATCCTCATCTGGTGAGCTGTAGCAGTCAGCAACAGGCAGCTATGGGGACCCCAAATAGGCTGGCTGCCTGCAAGGGGGTGGCCAGCCAGCCTCCAACTCTGAGAAGCTGCTGCATGGACTTCACCTCAGCCTTCCCTCAGAGGATCTGAAGTAGCCTTCCTTACTCGGGGTTCCTACGGCAGGAGGACAATTTCTTGCCTGCAGAAAGCAGAAGCAAAGGCATAATCATATACTCTCCTGTCTTTGAAAAGTTGTGGAGGCTGTGTGAAGATGATTCTCTCCTTCTCCCCCTCTCCCCCTCTCCTCCTCTCTCCCTCCCTTCTTTTCCCCCTCCCTCTCTCCTTCCCTTCCTCCCTCCCTCCCTCCCTCTCTTTTTCCCTCCCTCCTTCCCTTCCTCCCTCCCTCCCTCTCCCTCTCTTCAGGGCTTCTCTGTGTAGCCCTGGCTGTCCTGGAACTTGCTTCTTAGTTTGAGACTGGCCTCGAACTTATGGAGATTTACCTGCCTCCACCTCTGGAGTCCTGGGATTAAAGGCACTTGCCACCACAACCAGCTATGGAGGAGGCTTGAGGGTACTCCCTCCAGGGTACTCTACTGAGGTGGGGGTAGGGGGCTGAAAGACACCCGTCTCCTTCCCCGCCACCACCTGTCACTATGAAAGAACACCTGACTACCAGGACCCTACCGAGTGGAGCACCAGGGCAAAGTGAGGCCGGTTCACATCCAAAGAGTCTAACTCATCTTCATCAGGTGTGCCTGCCTCACTCCTGTGTCCTCCATGTCTGGCCTCTTCAATGGAGACTGACTGACGGCTTAACTCTGCTTCTCAAACCTGGCTCTGCCCACCCTGCTTTTTGATGGCCCTGATGCTCTTAGGTGATCACACCTGTGGCCAAGCTCACTGGGAGTTTCCAATCGATGACCTGTGTGGGATGCGCAGAGCGCTTGTCTGTAGCTCTGGCCTTCCTTCCCAAGCCTTTTCCTCCAAGGTTGGTGGTCCTCTCTCTGTGGACACACTGTTTGTCACCTGAGGAGCATCCAGATAGATCCCCTAGAATAGTGATGCTGTGGGGCCTCCCCAAGGCCAGCTGAATCAGCACTTAGGAGGGCAGGATTGTGAATTTAAGGTCATCCTGGACCACAACAATGAGAACCTGTTTCAAAAAAAAAGTGATTACCTGCAAGAGTGATGTGTCTCTCTTTGGGATGTGTCAGGTGTGAGTTTTTCTTTTTCTGAAAGAGAACTGGGCAATGGGAAAGCCAGCATTGCCACTCGGAGTGTGGCTGCCGCTGTGATGTTGGGTGCTGACATCCTCTGTAGGCTGTTCCTGGAATTGTGCCCCATCCAATAGGACTGGTGGGTCACAAGTAGGACAGAGGAGTGGAGAGGTACCCAACAGGTGTCCAAGGGTCACTGGCCAATGGCAGCCTGTTTTGTCTCTCCTCGATCCTACATCATCCTACTATCTGCTGAGTCCTGAGTTCGAATTTTGGTACTTATTTATTCATTTACTTGAGCTGGGTCTTGCTGTGTTGCCTCCTTTGGCCTCTAACTCCTGAGCTCAAGCATTACCTGGGACTTCCGGTGGCACCACCCTGGCTTCTGAGTTTAATTTTTACTACCACTAGAGAAACAGTTCAGAATCGTAAAAACAGAAGGGCTTTCTCTGTGCTCAAGAGCTTGGAAAGTGCAAATATGTTTATCTAAGGGTAAAGTGAATCATGAAGTTAGGAAAAGTGGGGTGCGGCAGGCCTGCTGAGATGTGGCAGCACCCCACCTCCCCAGGGGCTCTTTCAGATCTTTTTTTAAAGCAGGCTCTCAAGCCAGCCCCCTGAGATTCCAGAGTTTAACTTAGATGGGTGTGGGATGAACGTAGGGGCGTGGGGAGCAGCTGTTTCCAGGGGATTCAGGTGCTTGTGGTTCGGTGAGAGATCAGTGATTCACTTTCTCGGTCTGTGACTGTGTAAGACCAAGGTGAACCTGTGTCATGGGTCGGGTGCAAGGCTGCTTCCTGTGGCCAGTCTCCTGCCTCCACCTAAAATTCCAAATGAGCTCTTTCCACAAGTCCCACAGCTCTGTCACTGCACACACCTGTGAGGATGAAGCAAACGACTGCCTCACCTTTGACCGCCCGAGGCCTGGCACCCAGCAAGGTTCAGACATGTCTGTAAGCCTTTCACATCCATTTATTTCCATCCAATTTGATTCAAAGCAATTCAACTCAGGTAGCATCAGCACGATTCAAACTCATGGTGAACATCCACACGCACAGAAGCCAGCCTCTGAGAGCCAGCTGGGGGAATCCACCTGCCTCCGGATAACACATTTGCATGAAACATTACTCAGCTTGGGTGCCTGGCTCACCTCCCCCCTGAGGGCCTGTGGACTGGGGGATCACTCAACCCTTTATGAGGCCTCCTACCAGGCCAGCCTGTAGACACTCATCATTGAATATTTCTTCCAATGGTCATGGAAGCTGCCGAGTTATGTTCAGTCAAGGAGGTGCGCTGGCTTACTTCACACAGAATCCTGTCTCTGGCCATCTTTGTCATGAAGCCACAGATGATGTGGGGACATGAGAGCCTGCTGACCCAAGTGGCCTGAGAGCTTGTCCCGAGGTTCCCCCATTCCTGGCTGCTTGGGCTCCTCCCCTCCTACACACGAGCTATAAGAGATGCAAGGTTTCCTGGGAACACTCCACCCAGAGACTAAACACAACAGCTGGTGTTCATCAGCTACAAAGTCCTAGTTACACAGCCATTTCCAGCGGTGACTTCATAGAAGACCCACGTGAGGGGTCCAGTCAAGCGGCTGGTGCCATCCTAAATTTCACAAACAGCAAGCTGGTGCATAGAAGACATCCAGGCCGCAGGGGCTGCCAGCCTAGGCAACTTCCTGAAGCAGCTGAAGTGGGCACATCTTGCACCTGAGACCACAGGATGGCGGGATGGCTGAGCTGCAGGGTCACCTCAGTGTGCCTCTTTCTTTCTGCGCCTGAAAGAGCAAAGGGAGACGGTGACCTGAGAAACTGCTAGAGGTGTTCCCAGCCATTTCCCCAGTGTCTGAAGCTTGTGGGACAGGGCAACGGGGCCTCAGGCTATCTTGTTATAAAGGCTCCTTTATGCTGTTATGTAGCCAAACACTTCACCCCTCAAAGAGCCAGGGATTCTCCCCACCACGCTCTTCCTCCTATGAAGAGTCGGATAAAAGACTAAGCTGAGAGTTCAAAGTTATTAAAATTGGCCCCAGAAAGAAGGCCTAACAAGCATGCCTCTTCACTGAGATTTCATCAGAGCTTCCTGCTTCAAGAGGGACACGGCATGAAAAACAAACATTTCGCCATGCTGCAGAGTGAAGCAGAGAGGCCACAGACATTCATCTGGAGAGGGAAGGAGCTTCGTTCAGTAAACCAAACCAGCGCCTGACCATTCGCATCCCTGTGTTCCTTTAACATATTTTGAGTGCCTGCTGTTTGCCAGACTCCAGACTAGGGAGCTGTCTTTGTTACTAAGGAAACAAGACACGGTAGCATACACACCTTGAGAACTCGGTGTGAATGACCCCCTGTGCCTGGGATAGACACCTACCGTCATTATGAGTCTAAGATAGCTCCCTTACAAAGTGATGAGAGGGGCTGGGGAGATGGCTCAGTGCATAAAAGGCTTGCCACGAAAGTGTGAGGACCAGAATTTGCATCCCCAGAACCCATGTAATGATGGGTGGACTCAGAAGTAACTAGAGTGGCAATTAGGAGAGTGGGTCAAGTCTCTGACAGTGAGTGCCATGACCGGACCCACCATCCCCACTGGGGAACACTGGTATTTGGCACATGCTTTATAAGCAGGCAGGAACCAGGTGTAACCATGCACATTTGTGGCGGTCCAGCAGCAGGCAGTGTGGCTGGCTGCATGCACAAGAGCAAGACCTGAGATTGCTTGGAGATGGATAAAGTGAGGGAGGACAAGAGGACCAAGCCTTTTACATAGGTCATGGTTTAGAGAAACACTCCGAAGTGCTTTCAGTGACAGACACACTTATATTTGGAGGAAACAAAGTTACTGTGGGTCAGGTTTTTGTTTTGTTTTTTTTTTTGTTTGTTTGTTTGTTTGTTTTGGTCACGCTGCATTTTTTAAAAAGTGAGATAAACTAAGAGATTTAGAAGTCTTCATTTGATTAACTATTAACTCTAGATTCTATTATCCGCGGTTGACGGGTGAAGAAATGGGCAAGCCAAGTCAGGGGATTAGAGGAAGGTTGTGCAGGCAGTAGATGCATGGATGGATTCAGGTAAGGGTTCTTCCCATTCGCTGAGCCATCCTACTGTACTGTCAATCAATGAGCAGGACCAACCACGTTGTTCATCTGACGTCATCAGGACATAAAATAAGGCCCTGTGGCGAACAAAGCGGAGGAGAGGTCGGCTTTCTTTGCTCAGTTTGCTTCTGTTGGGGGAAGACAAAATGAGTCTAAAGAGTACACGCTGGCTGGGTGTGGCTGGCCGCTCTATGGGTGGCCCATGTGGGAAGCGTTATTTTTTTTACAGCGTTCATCTTCCTACTGACAAACAGTTCCATAAACTTAACCATCCAAGAGCATTTCACTGACGTCTTGGTAAAGAAGTATTTTCCATTCTGCTGCGATGTGTAACTTCGGGTGCATCACAGGCACGCTGTGCTAAGGGTCAACTGGAGTAAATAGGTGTGTTTAGGAGCGAGGTCTTCCCAGGCTTCTCCAGCTTTCAGGCAATACCAAGAGGCTGGGAGGCCCCGAGAATGGGTGGTTCGGTCACCGCCATACCCTCCATGGCCAGCAGAGGGCAGCAAAACACATCTGTGCAGACTGACTAGCTTCAAGGGCGTTTAGGGTATCTCCTAAAATGCTTTTAAAGGATTTAACTTTATTATTATTACTGTGTGCGTGCCGTGGTGTGTATATGATCAGAGGACAACTTTGTGGAGTCAGCTTTTCCTTCTGCCACACTGGTTCCCGGATCCAGTTCAGATTGTTAGGCTTGGTGGCAAATGCCTTTACTTGCTGGGCTATCTGGCCTGCCCTGCTGCATTTTTTTTTTTTTTTTTTTTTTAAATCATTTGGAAGATCCCTGCAGTGGAGGGTATCATCTCTTTAAAGTTATGAAGAAATCAAACAAACAAAATTCCCCACAGGTGAAAGTAAATATGTCCTATAAGAGATTTTTATGTGCATTTAGAAACGTATATACTTTCTTCATGATTTTTAAAATTCACTTAAAATTTACAGGGTGTGTATGGGGGCAGATAAGATCAGAGGTTAAACTTTGGGGAGTTGGCTCTCTGCTTCTCCTTGGGTTCTGGCTTGTGCAGCACACATTTTTATCCACTGAGCCATTTCACTGGCCCTAATTAGGTTTTCTGAGCCCAGGACTCACTCTGTAGCCCAGGCAAGCCTCCTGCCTCAGCCTGCTGATCACTAGGACTCTGTGAGCATCCATGACTAGCTGGTACTTAGTTTAACTATTAGTGACAACAGTTGTTGACTATCAGTGACAGTGATTGTTCTGGTCGAAGGAGCTAAACTTCTACAGAGACTGTTCCAGCTCTCTCTCCTTCTAATGCAGTCATTAACGAACGGCATTAGAAGCAGGCAGCTTGTGTTGTCTGTGAGAGGCTAAGAATTTTGCTTGTCACCATTTGGTAAGGCCTGGCCATTGTGCATGTAAGAAAGAATCTGTGGTTACAAGTCAGTTTCGGAACAAGTCTTCCATACTAAAGCTACAGTTATGTTTTCACGCCTTTTACAGATGCCCTGGTGCAATCTCACAGGGAATGTTTATCAGCAATGCTGTGCACTTGGCTGTCATCCCTTGTCTTGTTTGCCCCTCACAAACATCAGCAGAGCAGCAGCCTACAACTCCAGATGTCACCAGCCCTCTGCACAGACTTAGGTGAGGCGGCTTGCAGGGTCCTGTCTGAGAATCCCAAGCATGGCATGCAAACGCTTCCTCCTCCCCTAGGTTTTCAGTAGATAGTGACCAGGAAGTGGTTTTGTTCTAGAGGGGCCCGGGGGGAGAATAACTTCAATATTGTGTGGAAGGCATCAAAATCACATGACTGCTTGGGACACACACACAACCTGTGTTTAAATCGCAGGGTTTTTTTGCAGCTTAATAGTAGAAGCCTTTTGCTTTTTTATCAAGTTATCTTGTACTTATTGATTTCCTTATTTGCAAATGAACACAGTAGGACTGTGTACAGAATTCCTAGCAGCAGACACCTGCCATTCAGGAAGACTCCGACTGGTGACTGTTTGGCTGGGCTAGGTGTGCAATGTAGGGCCATGTGTGTTTGAAGCAATTGAGCTACATCCCTAGTTTTTCAACGGTTCTGGTTCTAAAGCTCACGTTTATTTCCTAAGAGTGAAACAACACAAGGACCGGGGAGTAAAAAGCTGACAAAGCAAGCTGTAGATGTCAGGGGAAGCATCCCCAGTAAGCTGCTGAGGCTGCACGGCTGGAGCTGACTGTGGGGGCTGGAAGATGGGGAGAGGTTAGAGAGGATGTGAGAGCAAGGCAGGGAGGCTCTAATCTAGACCCTGGCGCACCCTGCAGGCCACAGTGGAGCACCACACCCACCTGAGTGTCAGTGGAAATCAGATTTTCAGCAGGGCAGAGACAAGGGCCTGACTTGGGTGGGGCAGGGATTCGTGCAGCACTGAATATGGACGCTGGACCTCATGCTCTGAGCTCAGAGCAGAGGAGGGGAGAATGGGACGTTCACAGTTCACAATGAGGAAGCTGAGCCCTATAAAATACCTGTAGGGCCTTCTGTGAATAGTTAGCCATCCTTCCAACAGGAAGCACCATTAACACTGTAAGCATTGCACTCTCCTCCCCCTCCCTCTCGCTCTCTCCATGGCAACAGAAAAGCTTTGAGGATTATACTCATCTTTGGAGGCCCAGATAAATTCAACATTCATATTTATTGCTTTCATTATAAAATATAAGCACTTTACAAACATTTTGGAAAGGGGAAAAAAAATCACCACCCTTGCTCAAAGACTGCGTCTGCATTTTGGTTTGTGTCTCCCTAGATTTAGCATTTAAAGGTTAATCTGAAATTTAACACTGTTCCAAGTGTTTTTTAAAACACATAAAAATACTGGTTCTTATAGACCTTGTTTTTTCTAACTCTCCAGACTGAAAACATTAGTGATAAAGCCACATTCTCCAAGCCTGCAGCCTCTAGACGAGTGACCTTTCTGTGTGACTTCGCACAGGAGAGCTTAGAGAGACCTAGGTTCCACTGCCTCGGCTGACGAAACGGTCAACAGGCTGGTGTGTGTGTGTGTGTGTGTGTGTGTGTGTGTGTGTGTGTGTGATTACTGGAAACCCAAATTCTTAGTATCAGTGGGACCAGGAGGACGGAAGGTCTCTGAAACCTCATGTGTCTGATGGCCATGATCTGCAAAGTCGACAGCCCAGCAGCACATGTGAAATGTGTGCGTGGTGTGTGTGTTGGGGGACGGGGAGTATGCAGTGTTGGGGATGGAACCCAGGGCCTCGTCCGTCCTAAACAAGCTCTCCACTGCTGAGCCTCACCCCCAGCTCTTGATGGACAGGGTCTCATTTCATCGCCCAGGCCAGTCTTGAAATTCATCCTGGAGCTCAAGCAGGCCTATAAGTCATGATCCTCCTGCCTCAGTCTCCCAAGTAGCTGTGATTAAAGGCCTACATTATCAAGTTTAGAATGAAATTCTTTGTTAGTCCCCTTGATTCTACAACATGACTTTGTTATCTAAAATGGCAATATTTTTTTTTATGTAGAGCATGTTACCTTTAAACAACATAATTCTGAACAAAACGATGATCAAATCTGTAATTCCTTTGTAGACAGGATCTCACTACATAGACCAGATCTCTCAAGAGATCTGCCTACCTCTGCCTCCCAAGTGCTGGGATTAAAGGCATGCACCACCATACTGGGACTAGTTTTTTTTTTTTTTTTTTTTTTTTTTTGTTTAGTATTTTAAGATATCTTTGTCTCATCTCTCAAGACCAACCAGTGACACAGCTGGTACTCGAGAAAGTTTGTATAATGCTGAGGTGCTTTGCCCATCAACTGTTAAAAGTGGGCTACACCTTGAGAACGGGAAGGAGCAAGCATGGCGTTAGGCTCCCCAGACAGCACAGTCATCCTGACACTCATGTGGAATGTGTAGCAAAGTTGCATGAGAATTACTAGTTCATTACCTCCATTTTCACTGAACAGACACAAAAGATACCCAAACACCACCTTCAGACACATTGCCATGAAGACCCTCACACTGTAAAGCTTCCTAATAAACGAGCCTGCCAGAGCCACACTGCGAGAAACCACACGTGGGGAAGTGCTAAGTTAAAACAGCAGCTCCAAACCTCCTGAAGGGAATCTCAAAGTTAAGTACAGAGAACCGAAATCTAATTTAGTTTGAAGCAGAGCTAGGACAGCTGTCACTCACTAATAAAGGTGGGATAAGGGGGAGTCATGGTGTCAATAAGTGACACCAGAGATGGACGGAGGGCCTCAGAGGACAGTAAACTTGTTATTGGCCTGGGAAAAAAGAAAGACTAACATGTCACAGGCAGTTACAACGACCCTGAAGAAAATAATTTACATCAGAGAACCCAGGACCTCAGCAAGCAACCTCAGCATGACACAGTGGTGAGAAGAGACAAAGCTAGCCCCGTCCAGCCACCATCTTAGGTGTGGACTTAGGGTTCATGGAAGCCGAGCAACTAAGTAAAGGTGGCCACAGGATCCTAGAAGACCAGGTTTGGCCAGCCAGGGTGAAATCAGAAGGAACATGAAAGACCACAAGCCTGGTGAAGGGAATCGAGGCAGCCAGGAGTACAGGGGACATTGACAAAGGAGAAGCAGACACAGAGGCAGGAGGATCTGTAGGTCTTAAGACCAGGCTTTCAAGAAGCAGATCAAGTGTCAGCGATGGAGAGGATGGGGGAGAGGAAGGGATTCAGCCACAAGGCTAAGTGTTCTGTGTGTCCTGGTGTCAGCCAGGCAATCCTGGTTTGGTTGGGACAAGCGCTTCGTCGGGACTAGCCACGAAACCCTACCTAGGCCAGAGGACCATGTGTAAAAAGCCGCATGCTGACTACAGGGTCACACTATTCTCTGTGGCTCCTGAGATCCAAGAACTTCTAGGTGGGGTCTCAGTATAGAGCAAGTGTGTGCTATAGGTGAACACGAACTAAAGGAGCCAAGCATGTTCTCAGGCTGACACTAGTGACCTCCATCTCTGTTGTACCTGCAGCCTCAACTCCAAGCAAAGTAGCCTGAAAGCCTGTTCCAGGTCTCACTCCCTGCACTGCAGCTCTTAACACGGAGGCTGGACAAACAGTAAGAGTATGGATGAGTCTATTAGGTAAAGAACAGACTATGAACAGGACAAGGTACAAGTGCAGGACTGCCTTAAAGCAAACACATGCAACCCTAACAGGCTGCTCAGGAGATTCAAGGATATGGCATCCTGTCCTCCTATGTACTGAAATGCTTTAAACCTCCCACAGGGACAACAGCAAAGAGTGCTGGGAACTCTGCTCTCACAGAGAACCCAAGTTCTATTCTCAGCACCCACATGGCAACTCACAACTGATGAATTGCCAGGGAATCTGATGCCCTTTTCTGCCCTATAGGAATTGCATGCACAGAAAGACAGACAGGCGGATGGATGGATGGCTGGGTGGATGGATGGATGGCTGGGTGGTGGGTGGACAGACAGACGGACAGATGGGGACAGGGACACACACACATACACCACCCAGACACATAGAAAATTTCTTTTAAGTTAAAACAAAACTCACTCAGAAGAGTGTTTATACATGTAGCTTGACTCTGAACTCTTACCAAACCAATCCAGAAAGCCCCTGGAAACCATTAGGGTTCATGCAGTTCTGAAGATTGCCACTAGAGCAGCAGAAAAGCCTACTGTGTGCATGAGGAGCACGTACTTATCAAACCCCTATACCTCCAAGTTCAAGACAGCAACCAAGCACAGAAGTGGGTGCACAGCTGATGACTGTGAGTGAACATGGAGCAGGTGCTTGATAAATCCAGCTTTGACGTGTTTATTTCTTGGTGCTGAGAACTGAGCTCAGTCTTGTGCACTACGGCAAGTGCTCTATAATACTCTACACAGACTATCCTTCAGTGCTTCTCACCCTTCTGTCCGAAACGCCTTCAGACTTCAAGAGCTTCTTTCAACAAATTTAAGCTCTGTCTGGCTGATTAATTTGATTTCTAAAAAGCTTCCCTTGAAAACAAGACAGATTGTCTTTAGGTGACAATGCGATCTGATGTGGAAAGGCTTTTTTAAAAAAAAAAAAAAAAAAAAAAAAAAAAAAAAAAAGACAGGGTTTCTCTGGGCAGCTCTAGCTGTCTTGGAACTTAACTCTGTAGACCAGGCTGGCCTCAAACTCACATAGATCCACCTGCCTCTGCCTCCTAAGTGCTGGGACTAAAGGAGTGTGCCACCACTCCTTAGAACGGAATTCTAGGAGGTAAGTTCACAGTGTTCTGAAGGCCAACAACCTCACTGGAAATAGAACTGCTTTAAACATTCTGACAAAGAGCCACCAGCTTGCAAGCTGACAGACTCTAAGACCTGCCCTGCCAGCCTTATCCCTCTGGTTCATCATTAACCCACCAGGCTAGGCACACTGCATTCCCTTCCTACCTTTTCCCTTCTTGTACTGGGAACTGAACCTAGGGCCTCACCCATGCTACTCAAATGCTACTGAGCCACACACCCTTAGCACCAATTTTTACTTCTTGAAAGAACCCTCCTTGCATAGTTAGCAGACAGTATTATTTCACATCTAAATCCAAGAAGCACACTGTCCCTCCTTCCTGTACTTCGTGGGTAGTGTAACAGGACCACACATTCACAGAAGAGCCATCAGTCATGGATGGTTGTGTAAAGCGTACACTACATGCACTCAGACTCCAGAAACACCTAACCACCCAGGGGACAGAGGGCAACCCGTCAGAGAAGAAACCAGAGTTGTTTCTAACTGAGCCCCGGGAATCTGAACTCTGGCGATATGTGGCCTGCCCCTCCCCTTTTCTAAGTACACAGCTATTTGGAAACACCATTTGATATTCTGTACTGACTAGAGGTTTGTAGTTAACAGAACCAAACAATTAAGAAAGCAAAATGTCAAGTTCTCACTGAGCTTATGAAGAACCAGACTATAAATAAACTTTTGGTTAGTGCCATGGCTTAAGACCTAAGTGTTCTCTAGTTTCCAAGGGGACAGATCACAGCTTTTCATTCTGCTTCATGGCTAATGAGTTCATTACTAGGAATTTTTATTCATTTTACAAGTACTTATTTAAATATATATATGTGCATGCTGTTCTGAACCATCCAATCTGGGTGCTAGGAACCGACTCAGGTCCTCTGCAGGAACAGTAAGTGTTCTTAAGCATCGAGCCCTCTCTCCAGCCCCATCAAAGTATTTATGAATCACACCAATCACCTGGCAAAAATGGCAAGTGAAAATGAGCCTGCACACATTCTGAGGGTGTGTGGAGACCGGAGGACAACCTTGGGTGTTGACCTTAGGAATACTGTCCTCCACCTTTGAGGCAGGGCCGGCCAGCAAGTCCCAGGGAGCCTTCTGTTCCCTCTACTTCCCCAGCACGTGGCACACCTGGCATTTGCACATGGCTTCTAGAGACCAACCCCAAACCCTCATGCCTGTAAGGCCATGGTCCACTGAGCTACGCTCCTAGTTCTTGTCTTTTTTCTTGAACTCACTCTATCCCAGGGTCTCACAATGTAGTTCTGGCTGGTCTAGAACATACTATGTAGAGCAGGCTGACCTCAAACTGTGACCCACCTGCCTTTGTCCTGTTGTTTCTTTAGGTAGTAACAGGTTTCTACCTAAAAAAAAAAAAGCTGCAGACGGTGAGTACACAAGACTCAGGGCTCCCAATGGGGCAGAGGGAGATAGGCTAACGAGGGGACCAACTGTCATGGGCACCTACAGAAGTCTATTAGGGGAAAGCAGAGGCACACAACAGGCACGAATTACCTGTGCCTTGAGGACCAGAGACCTTTCCTGTCTTTGTTCTTTCTTACTGTGCCTAAAGAAAATCCAAACTGAATAGAAACTAGATCAGAAGTCTTGTAATCCCAGATCTGTCTCAACCCCAACCTGCCTGTATAATGCACTCTACTCTCACATGAATATGGGTTTTTCAGCCTAAAAAAAAAAAAAATCAAACAATCCAAACATACTGTTTTTGTTGTTTGAAATGAGAACTTATGACGTGGCCAGGCTGGTCTGTCTCAAGATCCTTCTACCTCAACCTTCCCAGTGCTGGATTACAGGCATGAACCACCACACACTGCCACATGTTTTTAAAGAACATGACTGTTTTACTAGGGAGACATATAACATATATTATTTAATGAAAATTAAATGGGGGTACTGTGGTTAACTAAATTACAAAAAATCTCCCGTTCAAGTAATTCTACACACACACACACACACACACACACACACACACAGAGCAAAGTACAGAGATGCATTTCTCACAGTGCCTATGAGCTAAGTGTCAAAGGTGTTCAATGTGTACATGGTACATCTGTATATTCAACACCAATACTATCTCAACTTTATAGCTGCTGGAGTCTAGAAAATAAGTATTTATAAGTTGCACAAATACTTGGTTTTATAAAATTTCTGGAATGTTGTATGGACTGAAAGGGAAAAACACTAAGGTTTTAAAAAAGACATCTCTGAAGCCATATTTAACAGACAGCCTCCAAGTCACTTAAATTCAATGACTCTTTTCCATGTACAAAGTGAGAACAATGCCCCTGCCCCAGGGAGCTGGTGTAAGGGTTCATAAACAGTAGGGCCCCACAGAACCTAGCTCAGGACTCACATTTAATAAACTAGCTTCCCTTCCAATTTTCTTACAAAGGCTACCGCAGGGTACCAGCCTTGGTCTGTGTTCCAACACATTTCTAAGATCTAGAGAGACCCCCGGCACTTCAGAGATAATCACAGTCTAGGTTTTGTGTAAAGCAAAAAGGGGCAGAACCATACAGACATCAACACAAGTAATGCCGTGCAGCAGCTATTGCTTAGCTATCTGCAACTGCTAAGCCCTGCTGACCCAGGAAGTACTCTGCAAAGGTGAAACCTACTATCACAAGCACACTGCTAACAAGAAACGTGACCGTTAGGATGCTCCTTGCTAAACTGAGTAAGGAAGGATTGATTTAAGAAATGCAGACCAAGCTTACTGATCAGTTCTATGGCTGCAGATGCTATCCAACACCATGTAAGTACCTCAACTGTATTTAGAAATGGTCTTAAATTACATCAACAAACAATTTTGGAGCTCAAAGAAAAATCAAGGATCTAGGCTACCAGAGTCTTGATGAGGGCATATAGATGGTTCTGGGTTAAACTGGAATTATTTCACGCCATACTGAAGGAATTCGAGACCATGCTGGGCAAGGTTGTAAGACCCAAACTGAAAACAAACCAAAGTCCTGAGTCGAATGCACCACCAAGCACAGTCCTTTATACCAAGCCTGGGCAGGAAGGCCTTTGCACTGCAGGACGGAGCTGACTGCTGCATACTCAGTGGGTAAGCACACCTCTACCTCCAGTCTCAGCATGGCCGCTTCAGTGCTCTACGCTCCCCTCTCAGGCTGCCCTGTACTGCCTACCAAGTTCTCTGCCGCCACTGCTGCTTCTCATTGCTACCTGATTCTTTCCCTCAGCCTTTTATACTGAGTCTCACTTCTCCTTTCCAAACTCCTCAGGCAACGTTTTAGTGGACTGTTAACAGTCCCCAGAGTCCCTTACTCCAGTACACCATCCAAATGATGAAGCTATACAACCAGGATGAGGGCCATGCCTTATGACATTCTTCTTGAATGTCTAGGCGACAGAGTTTGATACACATGATCTTTAAATTCACTTAGCAGATTCTAAAACCAACTTGTTCAAAGATAAATTCTGAAAACAAGGTTCGTGATGTAAGTGACTATATTGAAACAAAGAAAAGCTTCATCCAAGTATTTACATTTTTAAAAAAGACATTTAAAAGTAGACTACTTATTAAGTGTGCTTGAACAAACCATGTGTGGAATTGAATTCCATTCATTATGGAGTTAGTTTCTGCTAAATACTTACTGATGCTATAGTAGATGCCTGGCACCTGAAGACTCAAGTTTTCAACTGTTCCCAGTCTACACTAAAAAGTAATACATTCTACACTCCTGAGGCTCTAATCTAGACCTCAGAAACCAAAGAGCTGGTATATAAGGCAATTACTCAGGAATGAGAATGTGGTAGCTGTTAAGTGTAGTTTCTGCAACTCCCCATGTTTTATCAGGTATTTAGTTAAACTCTATGGGCCATTTAAAGGTTTTAATTACTTACACCTTACTGTAGTATGTTACAGTAGCTTACCAAATTTAGATATCCAGAGAAGGTTCTGGAAAATGTTTTTTGAGAATGAGAAGGGTCCCCTATATTACATCAAGTCAAAAAACAGTTCCGCAGGCCTCAAAATAAACAGATTATACAGCTCAATTAAAAACCACACACATTATATTACAGGCATACAAAGTTTACAGTCCAGAAATGCAAATACAGGCAATTTGACATTTCAGCCCCTTTTGCAAAGTGATTGACAATTACAGAAGACACAGAAGACCTTCAATCATTATTGGCTTTGGTTTACACGTTAAACAGCTTAAAACTTTTGTTTCTGTGTGTGTTTTATTTTGTTGCTTTCCTTTAGATGTGGGTGGAAGGGATTGGACCACAAAAAAAAAAAAAAAAAAAAAAGTTAGGAATAAAAGAGCTACTGAAATGACCACTTCCTTACGATACAGGCAGGGAGAGTATGGCTTCAAAGACAGAGAGAGGGAAGGAAGTCTCTTACCCAGTCACACTCAACATTACTTTACTTCCTAGTAAGTGTGACAATGCCAAACTTAATTCACTAGGTCAGGCAGGAGTAACTAAAGTCATTTCATCAAACCCAACTTAATTTTGGTCTTGAAATCTTAAGTGCTTGGAGTTTGGGGATTTTTCACATTAATAAAGACAAAAAAAGTAGGTCAACATTCAAAATCCCCAAAAGACAGGGTCGAAGGATAAACCCTGTAACTACTTTAAAACTTTCCAATTAAGATTTCTGGAGATTAGAATTAATTAGAATGTATTCCTGCCCCGAAAATGTGTGATCCCCTTGGACTACAGATCATGACAATCTTTTCTTAAGATTCTTTCTACTAAGAACAAAATGATCTGCTTAAGCCAAAACAAACAAGCAAAGAAAAGAGGTCACCCCAGAGGCTCCCAGGCCACACGGAACAATGGACAACACAACAGCCCAGTTTGCACAGACATAACTATTCTTTGTTAAAAAAAAAAAAAAACAAAACAAAAAAAACAAAACAAAACAACAACAAAAAAAACAGGCATAGAATTAGGACTTATACACTAGTGTCAGTAGAACTGTCAGGCTTCACAATTTTGTTGCTAGTGATTCCAAAACTCTTTGACTCCATTGGTAAGTTCCTGATGGGTGCACACAGCAAACAGCAGCAAATCTACCCATCATGCCTCTGATAATCACACAGCAGCCACCCCTGCTGTGCAGTTAGAATACAAGCTGTGACAGACAGTAAGCAAAAGGCCAGTTTGTGCCATTAGATTGGCTTTGATCATTCCGAGAAATAAACAAATTATTTACTCAAAACAATTCACACCTAAAACCACACCGGAAAAAAAAATATATATAAATTGAACTTGGGGGCAGAAATGGGAACTATCACAGGGAAGCGGCAAAAGCGTTTTGCTGAGCATTCTAAAGGCGTGTTTCAGGTAGTTTAACAATGACTCTGGTAAGACAATTGCTCACAGACATCCATACCCACAGTTTAATGGTTTTAAAAAACCCAAATTTGTTACTTTAGAAAACGAATGCAGTGCATTTTCAGCAATCTTATGGCCACAGACTCCGACTGCTCAGTCCACACATAAGCAGAAGTTGCCGTCTATGGTGACATGGCCTCTGCACTAAGTCCCAGGAGGCCGGGAACACGAGGGCAGGGAAGCACAGACTGGACTGTTGCACAACAACATTTACTCATCAGATCCCACCGATCTCTTCTGTGCCCGCTTCCTGGGCAGCCTTCTTGGAGAAGCTTTATCTGAAAGAAAAGGAGTACGTTACAGCTTACTAACTCCAGAGAGTTTTGCCTCTCAGGCAGCTTTAAACTCAACACACACACACACACACACACACACACACACACACACACACACACCTCCCACACCCCATAACAAACACCTCTTACTTAGCTCTTGGTTTTTAAAATAACTTTAAAAATATCCTTCTAGGGTAATACCAATTAAAATAAAATTTTCATATCTAACATAGGAAATGCTTGGACAATGGTTGCTGTACTGCTGCAGACACCATACACATTCAATAACATGCTTACAAGTACAGAAGTAAGAATTCTGAAATACTTTAAAATACTTTAAAAGACCCAGGCAGAGAGGACCCAGTACTTGGAAGACAGATGCAGGAGGATTAGGAGTCCAAACCTTGCAAGGACTAATGCGAGACTCTGCTTCACAGACAAATATGGTATTTAAAAGATGTATTGTAAAATATATATAATGTAAAAGATATGACACATTTGGAGCATATTTATGTTGGGCACTAACACAGAATTTAGTGTTTGTGGGTGCATTAAGTTTTGGCAACTCTACAAACAGACAAAGGCCATTAGTACCTCAATGTTAAACTACTCCAGTAGTTATCCTGTAGTTAACTCCAGAAGTTATCAGAAATATATGTGGTGCTGAGTTTCTTCTATCTTATAAAAGAAACAATCTATATGATTCTTTTAGAAACAGACAGCTGAGATGGGCATGGTAGTACATGCTTGTACCCTCAGTCCTGGGGAAGCGGAGTCCGAGGGTAGCCTGGGCTGTATCTAGCAAAACTTTTTCAGAAGAAAGGAACAAGTGAAGGTCTGACCCACCCTCTCATTACGTTCTAGGTATACTCTACACACCAGGCACAACAGCTCACTGTCAAGTAAGCTTTTATTTTTCAAAAATAAAAATAATACAGAAAATGTATAGAGCCTGGTGTTGTGTGCTAACTGCTAAGGCAGCAGAATCATCTGAACCCTGTGCAAGACCAGGTTGGGTACCATATAATGATGATCTGTCATCTCCTGTCTACCAAAAGGTTCCTGCATATTAAAAAAGTAAAAACTGGAAAAAGACACTTTCACTAAGTTGTGAGGTTTACTTATAAGCATTTTATGAAATGAAACAGAATATGCCTAACATTCTTTTTCCTAAAAAATTACTAGGTCAGGATATATTTATAGTAAACGTTTATCAACAATATTTAAAGACTAAGGATGCTCTTATATCTGCACACGTCTCCAGTTGAATAATTTCCAAAAATTTTTTTAAAATAAGTAACAAGCTGAATATATAATCTGAAGATCCAGGAAGCACTTCCCAGTCTCTCGTTAAGCTGTCACCATGAGCAGTAGTGATAATGTGACTACTAAAGCCCAGAGATCCTACCACCTGGCGCACGGGAAACACGGAGGGCCCTGCTGAGGACTTCTGATGTCTGTTCAATTCCACTCAAAAGAGCCACTTCAGCTAACTTACAACGATGGCCTGCTCAGGTTAGGCAGCAGGCAGGCAGAGAGCAGTCTGTAAGACTCTACAGTCATTTGTTTTAGGGGAACCTTAAACAGCAGAAAAAAAGCACTATGTTTAAAAGTAATCACACATGTGTATCATGACCTTCTCGGCTATCAAACATTTACCATAACTCCCTATTCAGGGTGAGAGGAGCCAAACAAAACAAAACCTAAGGAAAAAACAACTCCAAACTACTTAAGGTCAAATTACTGTGTCTTTCCAGAGTAAACTTTAAACTCTAAGTGGAGACACAGCAATCATGAATGGGAAGGAAAACCCTCACATCACACTGCAGAAACCAGGCAAGAGTGCCGCCACCACCCACTTACAGCATGCTAACCAAGCCACGCCACCTCACCACAGGAAAACTGCAACAGTGCCACTGTCCTGATTTTGAGTAAAGTCAAAGGCAACATGCCATTAGACACTCAGACAACATCAAAGGATACCCCTCACGTAGGAAGGAGTTCATAGCTTCAGCTCACTTTTGTTTGGTTTTGGAGAGAATCTTGTTATAGAGCCCAGAAAGGCACCCAAAATGTGATTCTTCTGCCTCAGCCTTTTTAGTCCTGAACTTAGGGCATTTACTACCACATCTGACCTGAATTCTCTGTTAAATTATTGACACACAATAATCATCTGTTCACATGAAGGGTGTATGGTTATTTATGAAGAGGCCAGAGACAACTTTGGGTGTTTTGGTCAGGAGCCATCCATCCTGTTTAGAGGCTCACTGGCTCATCAGTAGGCTAGGCTGATCAGCAAGCCCCAGTGAGCTGCTGGCTTCCACCTCCCATGTGCTGAGGTTACAAGCTCATCCCACAGCCCGTGGCTTAGTTCTGGGTCACAGCAGCAGGCTTCACGCTCGTGCAGCACAGCTCACCAACTGAACTGTCCTCCCAGCCCGTGTAATGGCAGCCACATGACAAGTTCTCTTTGTATTTGTGGTTTTGTATACATTCAAAACGTTATTAAGGGATGACTCTAATTCTTTTCTATTAAGAAAAAAAAAAATCAGTAGAAGTGTGAGTCCATAGATTAATAAAAAAAAAAAACTTAAGGAAAGCAGACCCACTCCACCTTGAAATATAAAATGCTTATCAGAAAATCTGATTAGTCAAAGCTCAAAATGCCTCCAAGTGTCCTACACTATAGAATCCATTATGAGCTGGAGGCAGGAAAAGTGAGGCCTTGGACATTGTGATTACCATGTGGACAGGGCATTTAGAGAAATAAATATGTACAGAAAATCGTTTTACTATGTAAGTGCAGATTAACAAAAAATGGTGTTAGTGATGTCAAGGACAGAACTTTATAATCTTGTACGATTTAGGCTTTCTGCAACGAGGCTAACTCGAATGCTTTCTGCAATGAGGCTAACTCGAATGCTTGCTTTCTTTTAATGTGTATAAATGAGTGTTTTGCCTGAACAAATGTCTGTGCACCACAGTGCCTGTGAAGGCCAAAAAAGGGGTTGGATCCTCTAGAACTGGAGTTCCATGTGGGTGCTTGGAAATTGACCCTGTTCCTCTGGAAGAGCAGCCAGCACTCTTAACCACTGAGCAAGTTTTCCAGACCCACAAGTGCTTTTTTAAAAAATTTAAAATTCACCAAATGGAAAATTTTTTTTCTATATTTCTTCATAAAAATTAGTATATTTAATAAACTGTTCATTAACAAAAAAGCACAATATATTAAGTAATATTTTAGATTCATTCTTTCAAAAGTAGTTTAGCAGTTTTCCAAAAAAAAAAAAAATACAGTTGTATTCATTAAACTTGCTACATTCATGCACTATGCAAAGCCCCCAAAACTGTAGCAAACTGAAGAAGTTAATCACCTCACCTCTTCTACTCTGCACTGAAGCAACCGGAAGGAAAAAAGACAGGAAACAGATTAGAAAGAAGTCAGACATTTACAAACAAGGTGCATGTTTGAAAACACTTCCAAGTTAAACCACAAAACACTATAATCAGAACAAGTTATTAAGTGTGTCACTAATCATTATAGTAGACTCTAACAAGCAATGGAAGAGATCAATATTAAATAATACTGACCAAACATTTTTGGCTGAATCAAAACTAATTTCCATTTAAAGAAAAATTTCTCACCAAGTTTGTAAAGCTACTTACTGATCTGATTCAAAGTTTCCTGAGGAATCCAACTCATGTCAACATCATTTTGACTTGAGGTACCCATCTCTACTTTCTGTATGGGTCTCTTGCGCTACAAGAACATAAAAGATGTAGTTTTTAAAAGACATGTCACAGCATTGTTTATACTAAAAAGTTTTTGTTTTGTGGCAATGTTTTTCTTTACAGCTCTGGTGTTCTGGAACTCTGTAGGCCAGGCTGGCCAAGAACTCAGAGACACACCTGCCTCTGCCTCCCAAGTACTGGGATTCAAGTTGTGTGCCATCACCATCCTTTTCTTGTTTTAGAACACCCTAGTACACATTTTATCTGCTAGAAGAATGAAAACATGCTTAACTATACACAGTCAGTCTTGGGCTAGCAAGATGGCTTCTTAGTGAGTAAAGATGCCTGCCACCAAGCCTGATGACCTGCATTGAATCCCAGCGTCTCAAATGATAGAAGGAAAGAAATCAACTCCAAGTTGACCTCTGACCTCCTTATATGTGCCAAAGTACACACATGTGAATGCACATGTACACGTTCTATAAGAGGAAAATGCTTTCAATGATTAATCTTCTTGATCATTTTCAGCCTATAAAGATCCTTACCCTTGCTCCAGAACTTAATTTGTTGTTATATCACCGATTTTCTTTCTAAAGAATAAATTTACAATCAATGAAATTAAGGATAATTACTGAAATGTTGTAAGCAGACAATCTTGCACTGTCTGCGAAATACAATTAAAGAATAGGTACAGACACAAAACACATAAAATCCCATATAGGATAACCACATTGACTTCATCGAAAAGTGTGAAATCTTCAAGGCATAGTGTGTACATGCAATCCCAGTAACTGCAGGGAGATACAGAAAGACCAGGAATTCAAAGCCTGCCTTTGCAACACAGTGAGTTCAAGGACAGGTTAGGCTACATGAAACAAACAACAAAGCCAGCCAATTAATCTGCTTATCTCAATGTTTCTGCAGAAATTTAGTAAAGGCTGGCAATAATGATGCCATGTTACCAGCCTTAAGGACATATGAAATTTTTAAGGTCCCTGAAAATGGCAACGATGTTAAAACAACAACAACAAAAACCAAGAGAGAGGGACTTTCTAGTCCATCTCCTGAAATACTGCAAATAAAACCCATTTAATTCCATTTCCTTTAGCTTTGCTATGAAATTTAAAAACCAAAATCTGCACAGGACGCTGGGCATGGTGGCTCACACTTTTAATTCCAACACTCAAGAGGCAGAAGCAAGTGAATATTTTTAAGTTGAGTACATGTACATGTACATGGTAAGCTCCAGGCAGCCAGATCTACATAGTAGGACCATCCCAAAGTTCTGTGGGGAAGGTTAGTATAAGTTTGTAATCCCAGCACCTGAGGGGATACAGGAGGATCATGAGAGGCTCAGACTGAGCCACACTGGACTCTAAGAACAGCCTTAAAGACGACACAGGAAAACCAAGGGGGCTGTAGTTATAGCTCGGTGTAAAAAAAAAAAAAGTTATAGCCTTGCAGGTAGAAACTCTGATATCTAACTAACCAGTTTTACATAGCCCATAAATTCTCAATACATAAAAAAGCCCAAATAAATAGGTTAATTACAGACAATACAACCCAACCATGAGAAAATGTATTAAGCAGAACAACAAAACCTCTCTGAACTCAAGGAGCACTGTTACAGTCAATGTAAAGATCACTTTAGAGAGGGCAGTCAGTGCACTAACTGCATGTGCACACACATCAACAAATTCAAGTCACAATCCAAAGCCTTGTCTAGGTATTGCTGCAAAACGGACCAACAACGTTCCAAGTCCACAAACCTACAGTACAGTGAGAAGCCTAGGGAACTCTGTGCAGTCAGTACTATAACTCGATTGTGGTTTTCAGGGTCGCTCGTTCACAATTACCTTTCTAGATTCGAGGAGTTGATGAAGGCCAACAACAACTAGAAGCCCAAGACCAGCAAGGAACATATACATAAAAATTCTGGCACAGAAAAAAGAAAATATAGCTGATGTTAATTTATAAATACCGTATCTTTTAAAAAGTCCTAATATGCACTACAATAGTTTCAAATAACATTTAAGAAAAAGAAATACACCATTTTAACTAATTTCAGGCAAAAAGCCTTACAAATTTCCTTTTATTTAGTTAAGAACACTATCAATAAAAAAAAATTCTACCATCTAAAATGTGTTTTACTTCAAACTCACAGTTTAAGACCATTTCAGTAGTTTTTCCTCACATTTATATCATTTTTCATAATTGGATTTATAAATCCCTTCAAGTGAGTCACACGTAAGTGCACAGATAATTCTTCACTCAGAACAAAACATTTTTAAGAAAAGAACTTTCTAATTTATGTAATTATCTCAGAAGCATGAATTTAGATATGCTAAGGCTCAACTTAAAGAACAGGGCAGAAAAGAATTTGAGAAGAAAACAATCAACTACTGTCTTTGTAGCTGCACTGCTTCAGGTTCTAGTCTTTCCTAACTTGCATTAATAGGTACGAGAACCACATAAGGTATGGACTCTATACTTCATCAATCTGTAGGGCCATCACACTCTGACACTTAAAGGTGTCCTGCAATCCGAGCGCAGCACCTTCCGGATCAAGCTGAGCTCCAGATCTACAGCCGCAGCCCTACTCACGTTTCTCCATCTAACCCGTCCTCTCTTTCAATAACTGTGACCGTCTGATTGAAGACAGCATCCTGGAATACATTGCCCTGTTTAAGAAACAGATGTTAAAATTCCCATGTGAGATGTGCTCAAAGAATTACAAGTGTTCTCAAAACTGGTATCCTAATAGACTTGACTTTCCTGCCATTAGTTCTAAGAGACCACACAGCCATAATTGTACTATTCAATGCCAGGTCCAATTCTCCTATAAAATAAAAACACCTAGAAGCTTTCCAAAGCTTCCCTCTACTTTCTGCAGGAGAGGGACAGCAGTGAAGGTCTCAGAGCACTGGCAGGAAGCAGCCAAGCCCACAGAGCTCCTCAGCAGCCCCAGCCTCCACCTGGAACCAGCAAACAAGACACTGGCAGCTGCACAGCAGATCACTTAAGGAGCAGAGGCAGACAAAATCAGGTCTGCACTCTAAACTGAAAGTGGACTGGAAATCAATTCCACTTTAAGGAACAAACCAGTGACTTCCAGTACCAAAGTATTTTTTTTTCCATTATCATCTTAAAACAATTTTGGCCGGGCGGTGGTGGCGCACGCCTTTAATCCCAGCACTTGGGAGGCAGAGGCAGGCGGATTTCTGAGTTCGAGGCCAGCCTGGTCTACAGAGTGAGTTCCAGGACAGCCAGGGCTGTACAGAGAAACCTTGTCTCGAAAAACAAAAACAAAAACAAAAACAAAAACAAAAACAAAAAAAAAAATTGATGGGCTACAGCTCTCCCGGAGGTCCTGAGTTCAATTCCCAGTAACCACGTAACCACATTGTACAGCTATCTGTAATGGGATCCAATGTCCTCATCTGCTGTGTCTGAAGACAGTGATAGTGTACTCATATAAATTAAATAAATAAGCAAACGTTAGTTTTCCAATATAGGGAACCACTGAGACACACACAGCTGCCCTTCCAAAGGAAGCACTACGAAACCAAACTCAACCCAGCACAGCCCTACTTAAACTATGAAATGATTAAGACAATGAAATGAAATAACATTTCATTTCTCATTGAATGTCTCATTGAAGACAGAATGAGAAGCTTTTCCTCTGCACTAACTTACAGAAAAGCATACCACAATGCAGGGCCTGGCTGAAGATACAAGGTTAAGGTATTAACACGTGGTCAGGGAAGCGTGAACACACTCCTCACAGGGAGCTCTTGGAAAGAAAGGGTAAAAACACCCTCATCAAGAGCTGTCACATGGGGTCTACTCCCTGCAGCACACTCCTCTCAGGCATATGTGAAATAACACATAAAGATGCTAAAACTGTATTTTAGGGTCAGCTGTATTTTACTTATGAGTATACAAAAGACCAAACCAGTAACAAAGTCTTTAGAAGCATTTAAATGGGCAGAACGTCTATAACACACTAGGACAGAACAAATTTCTGACCATTCAATAGCAGCTGAGTAAGAGCAGACACACTGTACACTTCCTTGCCCTTGTCAAGATCCTGCTCAAGTCACTTTCCCACTCACAGCAGCACACCGAGACCCAGCACACAGCTCAGGCATGCACCCCTTTCCACTATGCTAGTGCTTATTTTGGGCCATCTCTCTCACCACCTCATAAATGCAGAGAGACAGATAGGCAATTCCTTTTGTATTCCTATTACAGTTTGCATCACAACATAAGCACTTAAACAAACGGGACAATGGTCACTGCAATCTCTAGCAAAAACAAAAATACAACTCAAAAGATCTTACGTTCAAATCTTTGTAGTTCAGATTGATGACCAGGCCAAAGGGCCGTCCCCCCATAGGCTCTGCAGGAATGAAGGAATACTCAAAAGTTGCCTGTCTCTGGGGTGGCACTATAGTGTTTAGAGGAAGAGCTGTGAAATTCTGGATGTAAAACTGGTAGTCCTGAGGATAACGGAAGGAGGCATCTAGCGATTCAACAATAAAATCTTCTGTCCCCTTGTTTGTAAAGCCCACCAGGAACTTCACGATGTTGTTTGCTGGAAAATCTGAAACACAAAATAGGAGGAGTGGGGTTAGGATCAGAGTGAAATGCAGACAAGGACATGGTTTCAGAACTCTCCTCAGCAGAGCACTCTAGTATGACTGTGTACCAGCTCTGGAGAATCCAGAACTGTAGTATAAATGCAGTCTTGTCTGTTCTCTGGGATTCCAATTCAGGACATAAACTGGGTATAATTTCAGCCAAATAACATCCAAATTAAAGAGGCTAAGAAAATCATGGTAGCAAGGTTATCACCCAAGAGGTTTTTACAACTCAGTATATTACTACAAAAATAAATGAGGAGTAGTCACAAACCCAAATTCCCTCATCTAAAGTGCTGAGAACAGAATGGGGCTTTGTACATTCTAGGTATGTGAATAACTACAGAGCACATCCCCAGCAATCCAGTAACTTTCTGTGGGCATAAAGTTGGAATATATAGAAAACAGAATACTTAAGACCAAGAAAACTAATGTTTTCTGATTAACATTAACTAACTAAGTCTTCTTCTATAACATTGTAGACAGTCTAATGGGCTGATCACCTAGTACAGGCTATAGAACAGACATATCTGGGCTTGAATCCTGTCTCTGCAATCTATGTTATACTCTGGGTAACCCTAAGACAAGTTTCTTAACCTCTCTAAACCCAAGATCAACAATAACTATACCCTCAGGGTTTGCTGGGATTAAATAAATACTACAAAGTATTAAGAACAATGCTATCCACAAAGCCCTCAATAAATAAATGTACTCAAGAATTTGAGGAGCCCTAACTGGAAGACTGGAAATGCTCCAAAGTCTAAACCTTTGTAGGCCAACAAGATGCTACAAGTGGAAAATCCAAGGCTCAAGTGTTAAGACTACATGAAATAAACTCCATACTCCAAATAGCTCATTATTCTAAAACCCCAAAACAGAACAAACCAAAACAAACAAAAATCCACTTCTGGTCCCATGCATTTGGAGCAAGAGATATGCAAACTTAAGTTTCTTGTTTCAAATTAATGTTATGCTATAATGAAGGCCTTAATTGTAGAGATTTAGTATTTTCCTGACATTGAAACATTCAAATATACTCCCAAATTACAGACAGGCCTGGTGATTCATGTCTGTAATCCAACTCTTGGGGGCTGAGGCAGGAGGATCTTGAATTTAATGCCAACAAAATAAATTCCTTTTGGGAGCTAGTATGTGAGAGTGTGGCTTCACACAGGCAGAGCAGAGGACAACTTCTGGGAGTCAGTTCTCTCCTTCACTTGCTGAGAAAGGGCTCTCCTTTCTGCAGTGCTAATCCACCCCAGGATAGCTGCTGCCTCACGCTCTCCACGAACCACCCTAACTGGCTTTTTCATGTGATTGCTGGCTCCTTAAGCTCAAGTCCTCAAAACAAAACAAAATATTACTGACACTGCTTAGAAGACGTTTCAAAAATGGTGACTTTGGGGCTGATAAGATGGTGAGTGGGTAAAAATGCTGGCATGCAAGCCTGACAACCTGAGTTGGTCCCGGAACCCACAGGGGAAGGCAGGCCTCCTGCAAGCTATCCTCACCCTCCCAGTGGCACATGTACACACATCATGTTTTTAAAAGTATCCTTGAGAATAATGTTTCATTTCTAGTAAACCAAATAGTACTTAACATTCTCTTTAAAAGTCAGCATTACTATACACGTCAGTGTTCACATGTGTAAGACCGGAATTAAAACAAACAATTTTGCATTACCTTCTCCTTTTACAAATAGAATAGTTGTGTCTGCACTCGGTGAAGCTTCTGGTTCACTAGATACATCTTCTTCTTCTTTATCTTCTGCCTAAGGGAAACATTAAAAACAGATTGCTGAAAAAATTAAGGGCTGGAAAAAAAAAAATCACTGAATTCCCTAGACTGGGATAAAATACTGCTTTGTTGGTTCTAGTCTATCAGTTCTTTCTTCTCCTTTTGTTAAGTGGAGAACATGAACACAGTCCCCTACTATCACAATTTATACAGTGCAGTTTCTGCACTGGGAAATTTAGGCGTCAGAACATCCTGAGTGCAATGTATGAGCCTCTCTCTCCATGGGAAGCCACTTCCTGGGTCACCATGTCTGTTTGTCTCTCTCTGTCTCTCTATCTCAACCTCCAGCTTTGGAAGAGTGTAATCAAGGATGTGTGAGTGCATGCATCAATCTCAAGACAACTCAGGACTCCGACATAATCTCCAATCCCTCCATGCCTTGACTGCTGAGTGTAAGTTGCTAATAAGAAACTTGGGGAAAAGTTACAACCAAAGCTCTAGCTCACGACTGCAGAGGTAATGTCTGTGGCTCTAAGAGTTCACGTTTCTTCAACACACTACACACAACAAGACACTTCTGCTTCCTGTTTCAGCTCATCTTGACCACTTATTTTTGTAATAAGAAAAATTCAAACCAACTTCTTAAAAAGACCTAATTCTTTTCTTTTGGATCTTCTTTCTCCACAGTAAGTACATTCCAGTGCCCAAAAGCTCAAGTAATTCAGAAAAATGATACAATCCATTACTATCATGTAGGCTCAAATTTCAAAGCCCTAAACATCGTTAATCCTAAATTAATTCCAATATACTCTAAATTATCTTACCCAAAGCACTACTTTGGTCAAATGTTTACAACTATGAAACAGGAACGTATTGATCTAATCAAGTCTGCTCATATAATGAGACGGCTTAAAGCAGCAGAGCCTCGGAGTGTAAGGCTTGGCACAGATTGCCAGTAAAGTCTCTGAAAGGCAGGGGAACCAGAAAAGTACACACACTAAGGGTCTTCTACTCAGATGAAACACTATGTGCCTATATATCAAATCATTAACAGTAACAACAACAGCAATAACAACATCAGATAAACAGCAAGGCAAAGCACCAGCTTAAGTAGCTGGCACATCCATAAAAATGAAAACTTAAACGAAAAAAATCTATGGAGGACAGATGCAGGAAATAAAATTAGCAAATTAGCAGGAAGCATGTTGTTGCAATGACCCTAATTTGACCTAATGACCTTTTTTTAAAAAAAAAAAACAAAAAAAACAAAAAAAAAAAACTTTCTGTGTATGGGTGTTTTTGCCTTCATGTAAATCTATGGACCATATGCAAGCAAACAGCATCCATGGAAGGCAGAAGAGGTCACCTGGTCCCCAGGAACCAGAATTACCTATGTCTGTGAGTAGCTGTGTGGGTGCAGGGGAAGAGAACCCAGGTGCTCTGGAAGAGAAGTCAGCATCTTTACTGCTGAGCCATCTCTGCAGCTCTGAGCCAGGTATTCTTACTATCATTATTAGAGCACAAACTTAAGAGCTAGCTTCTAAGTGGCCATCTCTAACCCTTACTTACATAAAGGGTATTTTATCACCTGCTCTTCAACCCCTGCTCCCTATATACACACACACTACCCCAAAAATATCAACTTTAAGAAAGCAGAGAAAATATCTGTTCAATCTAGTACCCAGAACAATATCTTACTACATGGCAGAGATGCCCCCATAAGAGTCAATGGCAGGTTATAAACACAAAAAAGAAAAGACAGACTTAGGAAGCTAAGTGCCACAGGCTCCAAATGTAACAGCTCAGGGATTGGTGCTGCCTTCACTCTACTGTCCCATCTCCACTCACACAGGTATGATCTTCACTTCTTCAGTGTGTCTTGTCTCCCCTGGATTCCAGACAACCCCTGCGCTCATGCTCAGTGACTTGCCCTTAGGCCGACTTCACGCAGGAGAGAGAGTCAGAGGCTCAGAGCACATACTGCTTTTGCAGAGGACCCATGTCTGAAAGATCACAACTGTCTGCAACTCCAGCTCCCAGTGATCTAATACCCCTGGCCTCCCCAGGCATTTACACTCACATCCAAGTACCATACAAAAACTTATACATACATATAATTTAAGAAATAATTAGCAAACTTGCCTATAAAAAGAATACATTCTTAGATGGAATCTCTAGCTCAGAATATATCATATGTATTCTAAATGTAGTATATAGCACTTACCAAATCTGTGGGCTCATCTTCTTCTACTTCAGCTTCATCATCTTCATCTTCAATTATTGAATCTTCCACTGTTTCTTCATCCTCTGTAAGATCTTGAGCCACGGCTAATGACCCTGAAAATGAAATAAAAAATGAAGTTAACTGTTATCATTGTCTTTAAACATCAGGTCTAAACAAGAAAATGTTCCACCTAACATAATATAGTCTCCCTGGTCAGTTGAACAATGCCAGTGCACAAAAATATTTACATTTTTTACTAGTTGTCTTAACTACTGCATAATAATTTTAATGGAAACATTTTTAATATTAAAAGGTACAAAAAACAGGGCAGGCCAAATGGCTCAGTGGTTAAGGGCACCTGCTTGACCATGTGAATTTGATTTTTGCTTGATATGCACCCTGCAAATTGTCTTTTAGCCTCTGGATATACACTGCAAGGCACACACACACACACACACACACCATTAAATATAATAAAAAAAATTAAATTAAATGACTGTAACTTCGTGGTTAGTAGCAAAGAAAAAAATCCAGTAATTTTTGCACATGACTTCAGGCAGATTTTCAGACAAATTTAAAATATCAAAAAATAAAGGATAATCATAATGCTGAGTTATAAACCACAAACTTGTTAACAAAAGTCAACAAATCACACTGCATCACTTTCAGGCAAAACTCTAAAAAGCCCTTTAAAGTACAAGCAGTTCTTATTACCACTTCTTGGAGAGCGATGATGTGGCATTTCAGCAGGGAAGGAAGATGTGGGAAGAGCCACATGTGCAAAGCCCAAAACAGTATTTTTAAAGCCATGCATTCCTTAAAGTCTTTTTACTTTCCTGAATTAAAACAGTTCATTCATAGTTTACAGGTCATTTTCAAAAGCCAGAAGACATAAAGAAAGAAAGAGAGAGAGAGAGAGAGAGAGAGAGAGAGAGAGAGAGAGAGAGAGAGAGAGACAGACCCCAAAGGTCCATAAGCCTTGCATGCTTGGCATGCTGGAAGCCCCGGGTTCATCTCCACCATCTCATCTACGGGGTGTGGTGACAGAAAACTGAAACCCAGCATCCTTGAGGTACAGGCACAAGGATCATAAGTTCAAGGACGTGCTAGCTAGGCCAAGCCAGCTAGTGAAGTGACTTCCAAGCCAGCCACCAGCCAGGGCTACCTACATGAGACTCTGTCTCAACATCTGTCCCATGTCTCCACCACTCCCTCAGCCAAAAATCCCCAACAATCATAATTCAAAGTCATACTAGCCACTAAGTAGAAGCCAAGCACTTCTGTTTGCTCAGCTAAACAGCTCAAGAACATGGATCGTTATTTCTCATGACCTGGACCACAGAAACTTAGAGAAAGAAAAGGAATTCTGATGACCATTCAAAGTAGTTGTTTTTATAAACTAGCAAAATGAATAGACATGATGGAACGGGGGACAAAGTTTCTACGTTTTTACATTCTGCCAAGTTTTTACCCCAGGTTACTCGTGGGAAAGAATAAACTTATAAAGCTCGAAATAACTTTTTCCAAGCATATTTCCAACCAGCAAAAACTGGCTGGAAAAGGGAGAGGGGAGGGGAGAGAAAATAGAAAAGGAAGAAGAAAGCCATCCGGCCGGGACTCTTCGGTAGCGGCTGACAAGCAGGGGCGGTTTTGGACACCGAGCCTCGCGGTCCACACAGACCGTGATGGACAAGCGAGGGGACCGAGCGAAGGCGATCCACGGCGCCGAAGTGGAGAATCGACTGTGGGCGAATGAATGGAGGCGCGCCGGCGTGGGGCTAGAGACACGTCAGCGCAGAAGCTGGGGACGGGCGGCCCGCGGCGAGCGCGGGCGAAGAAGCGAGGCCGGCCCTGGCGTGGGTCCCGCGGACCGAGGGCTTCGGGCCCGCGCTCGCAGAGGGCGCCGAGCTGCGGGGGAGTCCTGGGGGGTAGCACGGCCCTCGAGAATCGGGCGGGTGGGGGGCGGCCGTGGTGTCCAGCCCAGCCCCGTGCCCCTCACCTCCGGGGCCGCCTCGGAGCAGCACGGCGGCGGGGAAGGCCAGCAGGAACAGCAGCAGCAGGCGGGGGAGGAGTCTCATGGTGCGGCCGGTCAGCGTCCAGTGCGCGTCCGCTAGGGCTCTCGGCGGCTCTGGCGGTAATGGCGTTACTCTTCATCCGGGCCGCGCAGGAGGGGCGGAGCACGCACGCGCGCCATCCGTCGCCCCTCCCCGCCACCGTCGACGTGGCCTCTAGGCGCCCAGGGGCGGGGCCTGCGGTCCGCGAGATCACGTGGCCTGACGTGGTGGGAGGGGGAGGGGGAGGGGACGCCCTCCGGGCTCCCGCAAGAGCCTAGCTGAGCAGGTGCATAGCATCCTCAGCGGTTGCGTTGAGGGACCAGGGACCTTAAACTTCCTGCATGTGTGGCAACTGAAAGACAGAAAGGAAAGGATGTGGGTAACGACCAAAAAGCCATGAGTGATGCTTCACATTGGAACCCCAGAGTTTGAGAGATTGAGGCAGGAGGGTTGCAGTGAGTTGGAGACCAGGGTGGTCTATGTAGCGAGTTCGGGCCATGCCTGGGCTACAGAGTTGACACCTTGTCACAAAACAAAAGCAGATAGAAAGGGAAACACTACCCAGACTAGAAAAATCTACCCCTGTCTTCTGCAATAAATCAATCGGAGTTCTGGAGTTTTATTCTTTTAAATTTTACTCTCTCTGTCTCTCTGTGTGTGGTGTATAATTGCCAGTGTACAGATGTAGAGGTCAGTCGGGGGACGACTTCAGGGGAATTGATTCTCTCCTTCCACATTTAGATGGGTTCCGGGCTTGAACTCTGATCATTAGGTTTGCACCACAACCATCTCCTTGGATCAGTTCTGTGGTTTTCTTAACAACCCAGACTTAGAAATCACCTAGCCTTTGCAGTTTCTACACCAAAGACCTCACTTCCGGTATATTTCTGGCAACTTCAGCTGGTCAGGATGTAGGTGCCAGGCTGAGAACCTCCGGACACAATCCTCTATCCGGGGTTAGTTACCTTTCTGTTGCTGTGAAGAGACACCATTATGCGGGCAGCTTACAAAAGAAAGTGTTTCACTTGTAGGCTTGTTTATAGTCTCAGAGGGTGAGTTCATGACCATCATGTCGGAGAAAATGGGAGCAGGCAGGCGGGCCTGGTGCTAGTACGGTAGCCAACAGCTTATTTGTTCAGCCAAAAAGGACAAGGCAGAGACCCAAGGCATGGTATAGGCTTTTGAAACCTCAAAGCCCACACCCAACAAGGCACCTTCTCACATAAGTCCTTACCAAACAGTTCCATAAACTGGGACAAAGCATTCAGATACAAGCCTATTAGGGCCATTCTCATTCAAACCACTACAGAGGCTAAGCAGCCACCAGGATCATTGGCGCCTCTGAGCCACATAGAGAACAAAATTACCTCCCCTCAGAATTGTTGGAGATCAGTAAAGTGGAAGTCACAGCTCAACTTAACTAACCCCAACAGGTTCAGGCTGGATGAACACATGTCCTGAGAGCAGGTGAAAAGACTGTTGATGATAATATTTAAAAACAGCAGCACCCAATCTGGCTTGTTGTTATAGGGCCACCATGTTTCTGACTAGGCAAGGCCACGAGCAGCCGTGTTTTCTCCCTGCTCAGGCCAGCCAGAGACACCGGCCGTGGCACCCATGAGACGCCAGCGTGGGGACGGCTCTGCCAATCTCCCATGCTGTCTCCACAATGCTTGGCTGAGCCCAAAGCATCCCACCATCCATGCAGTACCAGGTAGAAATGAGACTGAAGCTTAATTATTATCCAAAGGCTTATAAATTTAGAAATGCTCAATTATCAAAATGCCCACATAATTAGAGGTGTTTCTGTAAGGCTCGGGAAGCCCCCAAAGGGGACCCCACTCGAGTCACAGGATGGCGCGCACCCAAAGGACACACGGAAGACCAACTTGCTGCAAGAACACGAGGTAGTTTAATGGCGGAACGTTCCGGGCCGACACGTGTCTCAATGTGGGAGACGGGCATCGACCTCGTGGCTCCAGGGTTTAGGGTTAATATAAGCTCGGGGTGGGGAAAAGGAGAAACTTTCACGCGGGTGCACACGATTGGTTGTTTTCCAATTTTTGAACGTCTGGCCAAACCGGTCCATGGGGGCAGGGAGCAGTTCCTGCAGGCAGATGTTTATCTCTTATCTTCATTCCTGGGATGCCTCGGTAGCCCATTGTCCTGTAACTCTGCATTCTTTGTTTACGGATTAACTGGCCTCTGGTTGGCAAACCAGAGGGGCAACTTTAGCTACTCAGGCTAGGGAAAAAGAATCTATAATTCATGGGACCCATAAAATTTTCTTTTATTTCCCAATATCTAACCTTAAGATATAAATCGTTATCCAGGACCATCCTGGACCCGTGGTTCTCCATGCCTCCTACATCTCTCTCCTCTTCCCCAGCTCCTCCTCTTCCTTCTCCTCTCTTCCCTTTCTGACTCCTCACTCTGCCTACCTCTCATATTGCCCAATCACTGAAGATATCCCACTACAACTGTCTACAAGCTCTTTGAACAGTAAGGAGCCAGAAGTGCCACTACTTGAAGTCAGACCTCAGAAAGGGAGACAGTAAGGTCTTCAGTGCAGGGACAGTGTACCTGTATCTCCCCCTCAGTCACAGCACCTATAAGTTGCTTGTGCCAGGAGACACCACCAGGTTAAATACAAGGATCTCAGATTTCTGACAGGGTTGAAGACTAGTTATAGTCTCATAAGCAAACTTAAGTTGTTTAGCATTGAGAGATATGATATAGATTTAAAACGATGGTTTTCAGATGCTAGTACAAGCTAAAATCAGAACATAATTCAGGTATAGAATTGTAAGCTCTTTAAATTAGGGTAGATGGTAAAATATTTTAACTGACATATGATGGACTGGGTGTTAATTGTATATCTTACTTTGTGATTTACATAATTGTTATGGTTATGCTCAATTTATGTCTAAGGTTTGTTTGTTTGTTTTTTTTTTTTTGGACAGAAAGGGTGAGATTTGGGAATTGGTTCTACCGCTTTGAATTATTAATCCAGCCCCCCAAACGGGAATCTGCATGTCCAAATGCTGAAGGTCCTTGTGCCCAGATGGTTTTTGATGGATCAATGAAGAGCCAACAGGCAGATAAACTGAGGTGGGACTTTGAGATTGACACAGGCTAGGAACCAAAAGAGAAGAAGGAAGCAGAGACTGCCATGACAAGAAGGAAGAAAGACCAGACCGAAAGGCTCACCCACATGTGAGGATCAGGGAACGTGGCCACACAGGCCACTTCCCCAATTGTGTTTGGGATAGCATAGATAAAATATAGATTTTAAAAGATGTTAACTCAGAAGTACCACAGGGGAGTGTTTGCTAGCATCAGGAAGGATTAGAAATGCCCAGCCATTGCTCTTGGGCTGGCGTAGGTGTGCGACCCATCAGGAGCACAGAGTGGTTAACTAACTACTGCTACACAAGGACCAGTTTGTTGAAACAACCACAAAAACAAACAAACAAAAAGCTGTGGTGGTCTGAATAAGAGTGCCATCCCCCCCCCCCCCCCCAGGCTCATGTATTGAAATGCTTAGTAGCAACATTGGAAAACCATTAGGAGGTGTGGCCTTGTTAGAGAAAGTATGTCACTGGGGGTGGGCTTTGAGGTTTCAAAAGCTCAGGCCAGGACCAGTTCTCTCTTCCTGCTGCCAGTGGATCAGGGTGTAGCACTCTTAGTTACTTCTCCAGCCCCATTTTGCCTGTGTATAGCCATGCTCTCTGCCTTGATGATAGTGGACTCAGCCTCTGAAATCGCAAACAAGCCCTGGATGACATGCTTTCTTTTGTGAGAGCTGCCTTGGTCATGGTGTCTCTTCACAGCTCCCCTTCACAGAATGTTCTGTTTGAAGTGGGCTGGGGAAGGAATGGAGGCTCTCCTGCTAATTGAGGAGCTGGCTAAGACAGCCTTGTTCGATGTTTCCCTTTCCCATGGATTTTCCCACCTCCTGAGAGGTATACAGCAGAAAAAGTCAATTCTTCTCTGCTCTTTGCCATATGAAAGAACTTTGTATTTGTTCATACACAATAAACACAACTGTTTTGACTGATATATTATTAGACATTATTAGACTGATATGCTACCATGAAAAGCAGACTACAAATTTAAGGAGAAAAAAAACTAACAATATCAAAATCATTATCCCATTGGTTCAACAAGTATTTATGAGCTGGGCTTGAGAAGTCTCCCCTCTTCACACATTCTGATTTGAGCAACTCAGAGCAGGTTGAATGAGATGAGCAATTTAGGGCAGGTTGAGTTATCATGACACAGCCTTTACTGCAAAGTCCCATCTACGAATTTTAAGCCTTCCCTAATATCTCCACTCATATCTCCCTGTCTCCTCCCAACCTCTGACCTATCTTTTGGAAGGTATCTTGTTTTCTAGGAACATGGGACATCCAGGGAAATCACATTGGCACAGTTCAGACAGATCAACATTCAATTCTCTGCTTTGGTCATTTGATTCCTTTATAATTTGTGGGAGCAGACAGTCACTTCCCTTGATACTTAAGTTTGCCTCAGCACCATGAAAATGTCATGAGCCTCCCAGGTGACTGCATGTCCTTCAGAATTTCACTCATCCTTCACCTCCTGCACTTAATCCCGACCTGTTTTAAAATTATAACCCTAGGGTAGGAGAGATGGCTGTTCTTCCAGACCACCCAAGTTTGGTTCCTAGCACCCATCCTTACAACTCCCACACCTCTTACTCTTGAGTCTCCCCTCATAGCATCCCCTATCTTCTGATACAATCCATAGCTCTTGAGTCTCCTGCGTGTTAATATACCATGACACAGAGAACAGTCTGACATGAGAGAACTTCATTTGGTTTTGAGACAGGGCCATCTTGTGTAGCCCTGGTTGGCCTTAAGCCTTGAACTCTCCTGCCTCAGCCTCCCGGGTGCCAGTACTATAGGAGTATGTCCTCAAGCCCAGCTCTTAAATACTTGTTGAACCAATGGGATAATGATTTTGATATTGTTAGTTTTTTTCTCCTTAAATTTGTAGTCTGCTTTTCATGGTAGCATATCAGTCTAATAATGTCTAATAATATATCAGTCAAAACAGTTGTGTTTATTGTGTATGAACAAATACAAAGTTCTTTCATATGGCAAAGAGCAGAGAAGAATTGACTTTTTCTGCTGTAAACCTCTCAGGAGGTGGGAAAATCCATGGGAAAGGGAAACATCGAACAAGGCTGTCCTGGCCAGCTCCTCAATTAGCAGGAGAGCCTCCATTCCTTCCCCAGCCCACTTCAAACAGAACATGGGCAACCCAGTCACCAGATAGATCACCACAAAACCCACCACTTAAGGTGCCTCTGTCCCCTCAGGCTCTGCCCTTCTTTCTCTTACAGTAAAATGTTTATATGCCAATCAAAAGCCAGCCATCCTTTACAGTCTAGATGCCAGCCCTTGTGTAAAGATGTGGTTCTAGAGCATCCCTCTCTAGGCCACAGTGAACGCTGCTCAGTGTTGTCACCTCATCAACACACACTTCCCTCTAACGCCACCTCTCAAGACTGACAGCTCAGAGGCCTCTCCTCTTAGTCTCATGTCCTGAACAGTGACATGAGACTAACCAGTGTAGTGTAACCTGGTGTAGTCCAACCAGGCTTGGATTTTAACTATGCCATTAAAACCTGGTAAATCCAGTGACACCCCTGGGAAGCTTCCCTCTCCCTCCAGCTGTAGAATCTCTTGTACTGTGTAGAAGAATCACTTGTTAATAAAAATGCAGTTGTTCTACTGGTTTAGGCAGGAAATAGGGAGGTGGAAGTTCTGGTACAGAGAGAGGATTCTGGGGGAGAGACAGGCACAAGGGAAGAGAGATTTGGCTCCAGACACAGAGGAAGACAGTCACATGTAACTGAGGACCAGGTAACCAGCATGGCAGAACTTAGAATAACTGTTGGGAGCCAACTTTTAGCAGAACGCAGCTAGAAAGCAGCTATCAACTTTGCAGCCATCTGGAACCATATACCCTGATAGAGACTTGTTTTTCAAAAGTCTTCAACAGCTGAAGCACACTCCAACAAACATCTTGTTTATTCCACATAGCTTATTTTGCTGTCTAGTGACCCCAGCTACATGGTGCATGTGGTAAAATGTCTTCACCTGTGTTCTCCTGCTTGTGCTTATAAATACCCAGGATTTCCTTGTAATAAGAGTCAATAGGAGGTGTGAATATAGTCTATGGGAGACAGTAAACGAGACTTGACCACACACCCTGTCTTGTCTCCATTCTTCGTGTCTCTTGCCCCTCCATCCTCACTCTCTTGCTTGACCAGAGCACTTAGCCCCAAAGTGTGGGGCAGTGTGGACAGCAACATAGTAGCCCCAAAGTGTGGGGCAGTGCAAGCCACAACAAATAACGGGATGACTAAGTTATAAGCTAGTCTGGCAACGATCCATAGCATTTGGCCTAGGCATTTGTAAACATATTTACATCTCAAAGTCATTATTCTGGGAACTGGGACTGGGAGGGAAAAGAGACGCTTACAGAAAACACCTTACAACACCCAGCACTCATTTTTTCCAGGCTCTAGACTGAAATCTGTGTCTCCTCTCTGCAAGACCACTAAGTACTACTACTAAGCTTGGGAGAATGGATACACTATGTCAGCCCTACCTGCTTTGGGTCTCTATGAGGGCTGGCAGGACACTTCCCTTACAGAATGGGAAGGAAGGCCCTGGTGAGAGGGAAGAGAGTGGTCAGGGCTAAGAGCAAGAAATCCTGGGCAGAGCTGAGATGATGAGGATGGAGGCCAGGAAGGATTAGCCTGGGCACAGGAGAATGAACTTCTGGATCAGACTGCGAGTGTGAGGGGGGATGGGCAGACAAAGGACAGGGGGACAGGAGCAACTTAGGGGAGACAGTTCCAGGTTCCAGCCTATTGTTTTGGGGAATTCAGAGACAGCAGGTCATACCGCAGCCATGGGCAGGAAGCAGACAGCAAAGATACTTATGTTCACCTCTGTCTTAGTTAGGGTTTTACTACTGTGAACAGACACCATGACCAAGGCAACTCTTATAAGGACAACATTCAGTTGGGGCTGGCTTACAGGTTTAGAAGTTCAGTCCAGGGAGCTGGAGAAATGGCTCAGTGGTTAAGAGCACTGACTGCTCTTCCAGAGGTCCTGAGTTCAATTCCCAGCAACCACATGGTGGCTCACAACCATCTGTAATGGGATCTGATGTGTCTGAGACAGCTATAGTGTACTCATATGCATAAAATAAATAAACAATGCTTTGAAAATGAATGCCAAAAAAAAAAAAAAAAAAAGAAGAAGAAGAAGTTCAGTCCATTATCATCAAGGCAGGAGCATGGCAGCATCTAGGCAGGCATGGTGCCGCAGGAGCCGAGAGTTCTACATCTTCATCTGGAGGCTGCTAGCAGAATACTGGCTTTCAGGTAATTAGGGTGAGGGTCTTAAAGCCCACACCCACAGTGACACACACACCTATTCTAAACAAGGCCATATCCACTCCAACAGGGCCACACCTTCTAACAGTGCCACTCCCTGGGTCAAGCATATACAAACCATAACTTCCCTCTTCCTTTTTCATTCAGCCTGGGACCCAGACCAGGAAATAGTTCCGTACAGGTCTGGGTGGTCTTCCCCCTCTCCCACCCCTCACTTACTAAGTTGAGTAATAAACTACTTCCTAGGCATGCTCTAAAGCCAATTAATTTAGAGAGGGGACTGCAGAGGAGCAGGGGACTGCAGAGGAGTCCTTTCCCTTACTGTCTTTTGTGCTAGGTGAGAATACAGCATTCAACCTCTCTAGAAGGCATAGCATCAAAGTGCCACTTTGTAAGCAGTGAGTGAGCCCTCACCAAACACCAAGTTATCTTGCACATCTAACCTCCAGAACTACGAGGAATACATTTACCAATCACATCACCTCGGCTATTTTGCTGTAACAGCAGACCCAGACTAAAACACGAGCGCACACACACATACACCCCCCCCCCAACACCATCCTAGTTCAGCTTGAGTCAATACCCAATGCCAGACCTAGTAATTAAAGAAGCCTGCCTCATGTAACAGCCCTGAGATACCACATCAACCACTGTTCTGCATAATCACCCCATTTTCCCTCAAAGCAGCTCAAGGTCATTTATACATAGGGTCTTAGTAGCCACAGCTACTCTAACAAGGTCACACCTCATAATTTTTCTAATCCTATCAAAGAGTTCCAGTCCTTAGTGACAAAGTATTCAAATATATGAGCCTATGGGGCCATTCTTATTCAAACCACCACACATAGGAACCATGCTTTGAAGAAAGAAACCCCCAAACTTTCTGAGGATCAATGAATGCAGGTCTGAACTGACATATCCAGGATGCACTGTGCCAAGGTGTTCCTTTTATGTGAGTCAGATGACAGAGTCCCATCCAGATCTACACATGGAGTGAATAGACATGCTTGCTTAGTGACTGACAGAAACTCCATGCAGTTCCCAGCACGTGGAGCAGATGGAACACGACAACTTCAAGCAGCACCCTCGGTACCTTGGATGATCCCAAGATCTGACCCCAAGTCTTAGGACTCGTGCTAAGTGCTCTTTTTTCTGTTGCTGTTGACTTTTGTTCTGTACTTTAACAAAGACTGTACTACGTGCCACTGAAGTCAGATCAACTGGGTGTGATGCTGCGTGGCTGTAATCCCAGCGCATCAGAGGCAGAGGAGGCAGGAAGGTTTTGAGTTCAAGGACAGTGTGAGCTAGGTAGTGAGACTTTAAAATCAGAAGGAAAGAGGTTTACTTTCAGATATTTAAACTGAACCTTGAAAGATGCATGTTTTAAGTCTGAGGAATTAACAGGATGCTAGAGATGAAGGAAGAATGTTTGACAGAGAGAAGTGGCATTTTCGGAAAAGAAAATCATGTGGACAAAACTCTATGTATCACCTTGAGGAGCATTTAAGGTGGTCGATGCTGGATTATGGATCAAGGACTTGAAAAACCTGTCCACGAAATAGGATTCAGTAAATATGTGTTCATACATGTGTGTATTCTAGGGAATATTATATAGTTTCAGAGTGAGTTATAGAGACTGGCAAACAGTAGCCAGTACATAGCCTACTTAATTAAGACTATACCAAAGTGCTGTGTGGTTGCAACAGTCTAAATCTTTCAGTGGGTCCAGTGAGGACTCGGGGGGGGAAAGGAAGCATGCATGAAGGGTGTTCTAGACATAGGGTAAGTATTCAGTAGTTGTAACGTTGAAGTGAGAAATGGTAAAAAACGGTAGAGTAAGACATAAAGGGTCAGATTCAAGGAATCAGGAGACTAGGCGGAGACAGCACAGTAATCACACAGGAATGGGTGTGGGAGGGGCTCCTGAGGTGCAGTCAAAGCTTGGTGCCATGAAGACAGCAGCAGGGGCCACAGGCAGCCTTTGCCTTGGCCCTGGATCCCTAAGGTGAGACCCCAGGTGAGAAGCAAACCTTTAGCGTTTGGCTCCTGTTTAGATTGCAGCCTGGATTTCCAGTCTTCCATCCAGTCCTTAGGCTATGCTGGCCCCTCTTCTCCAAGGCTTTCTATCCCCTGCTTTCCTTCAGCTCCAGTCCTAGCACACGCCTTCTTGTCACATGCTATGCTGTTCCTTCAACCAGCCCTGCAAGCTCTTCACGCCTCTCACAAACCCGCTGTCCCTCTTACTGTTTCGTTTTGAGACAGGACTTCACTGTGTATCCCAGTCTGGCCTCAAACTCACTATGTAGCCCTCAAACACATGGAAGTCCTCCTGGCTCAACCATTAGAGTGTTGAAATTAAAGGCATGCATCACCACACTTGGCCTTAACCCTCTCACTGCTGCTGCCTTAAGGTGACTCTGCTCAGCATCTGGAAGCCTTCCCTTAGTGTTTACAGCTAGCAAATTACCACATACTCTTCGCTTTACCCAGGAGATCACTGCACAGCCTCGTCTCCCCCTTTATGTCCCCAGTCACAATTTCTCTTGCTTAAATAGCTCCACTGTCTTCCTGATTCTAGTGTGTCACCTCCATCACCTAAGGGTCTTTCAAAAGAACAAGTTCCACATCACTCCCTGACTGGAGTCCCTTGGAGATCCTCGGGGATCAAGTTTGCTAGGTTGGTGGTCATTGTTCTTCAAACTCATCCTCATTTCTTGCCACTGGAAGAGACTGGCTTACATACCTGACTTGTGGGGCCAGGATTGACAGCCATCTCAGACCTACATGTGTTGGGCATGTTTGGCTTTCTTCTTTCAAGGGTTGAAGATCCTGCTCAAGGGCCAGAATTTCTGTAAAGTCTTCCCAGAATCCTCTCTACCAGTCAGGGCCACTTCCTATCAGCTCCTCCAGTGTGGGGTGGTAGGCTGTGAGAGGCAGCTGGGTACCTGGTTGAGTGTAGGCCTCGAACCCTGGAGACCCTAAAGGGACAGGAGGTGTTTGGCCTTGCTCCTGGGCCCTGGTTGCTCTCACTTAGCTTCAGCCCTCCACAGTCCCTCCCAAAGAGAGGTTTGTGGCCATGGGTCATGTAGCACAGGTAGAGGGCATGACTACAGGCCACAGAGCCTCAAGAGCTTTCCATATTCATGAGATACCTAAAGGCCAGAGGACCTAGCCAATTAAGCATTCCTTCCCAGACCCTCCTCCTACTTGCAAAAGGTATTTAACTTCTTACAGCCCGATGTTGCACCACTCAGTGGAGTGAACTCAGTCAACGTCTCATACTTCTGCCCCCTGAGCCACGGCCCTAGCCCCTTGGGTTGGCAGACACACGGGACTCCACAACTCAGTCCAACAGAACCCACGCTTATGCCACAGCCCCACACTCCAGCTGCAGGACCATCTCTCTGTGCAGGGGTTTTGAACAGTTCCTCATCTAACTCCCTATACACCAGTACCCTTGTGATCTCTACCTTTTTCTTCGCCTCTTAAGCATTTTATTTACAGCCTGCTACACAGGTTATCAAAACATATAATGATTCTTTTTTTAAATAACATTTTATTATGTAGTGTTCTGCCTGCATATATGCCTTCATGCCAGAAGGGTGCATCGGATCCCATTATAAAATGGTTGTGAACCACCATGTGGTTGCTGGGAATTGAACTTAGAACCTCTGGAGGAACAGTCAGTGCTCTTAAACTGCTAACCCATTCTCTGGCCCCATCTAATGATTCTTTCTCCCTTTCAGCAGTTTTGCTATATTATTAATTAATTAATTAATTAAGACAAGGTCTTTCTAGTGTAGTTCTGGCTGTTCTGGATAGCACTCTGTCGACCAAGCTGGCCTCAAATTCAGAGAGAGCCCCCTGCATCTGCCTCCTCAGGGATGGGATTAAAGGTGTGCACCCCTACACTCAGCTTCTATATATAAATGTAGATACAGATGCAGAGATAGGGATATAGAGATATAATGAAGAAGTGAGAAAGAGTCTCCAAGGGAGAAATGTCCCATTCAATGTTTCTTAGAGGACTGGCTTGTAAGCTTCCAACCTCCTTGAGCCATGTACCAAGGAGGGTGTTTGCATTTTGAGATACTCTCCATAGATGAAAGCAGGAAAATGCCCCCAGCAGACACCTGAACTCAGTGCTTCTTCACAAGGCCCTGATTTTGGACAGCCCATGCTGGCTGGCTTTCACTTGCTTCATCCCATCTGTGTGAAGATTCTAGACTGCTGTCTCTTTAATGGTTACCTTCTCCCAGCACGGTTCGTTTTCCTAGAGGATCCCTCGAAGGCCGGCAGGGACATGAATTATAATGAAGGTGTCTCCTCACACTGGGTCATGCCATGGCTCTCATGGTCACCTCACTGAAAGGAGACACTGCTAGGGCTGCGGCTCTTCAACTGGTCACAGCTATGTTTGATGTTTTTATATGATTTTAAAAATATTCTGATTTTTATATGTTTTACTTTTCATAAGGGGTTTCATTGCTGTGAACAGACACCATGACCAAGGCAACTCTTATGAAGGACAACATTTAATTGGGGCTGGCTTGCAGTTTCAGAGGTTCAGTCCATTATTATCATGGTGGGAAGCACAGTGGCATGCAGGCAGACACAGTCCCAGAGAAGGAGCTGAGAGTTCTACAACTTGATCCAAAGGCAACAGGAGAAAAACTGTGTGCCACATGGGTGTAGCTTGAGCATAGGAAACTACAAAGCCTGCCTCTACTGGGACCCACTTTCTTCAACAAGGCCACACCTCCCTATGGCCAAGCATTCAAACGTGGAAGTCTAAGGGGGACATTCGTATTTAAGTCACCACACCCACACCCCTATGTTTCTTTAAAATGAATTAGTTGGATTGCTGGGCATGCCAATCTCAGCTGCCCCTGTGCTGGCTGGGCCTCCCCTGCCCCTTGCTTCTCACCTATCCAGAGCCCTCCAGGGCATTCACCCAACCAGGTCATGAGACCCCTTTCCAAAAGACACAGGCTGTCTGAACCCCTGTAGGAGGTTCTGGTGGACCACCTTGTCCAAGTGTTCCAATACTGGAGCAAACAACTCATGTTCTGTTTCCAGGTTCATGGAGGACCTGCTGTGTAGAGTTCTCCCACAGACAGAAGTGTGATCATGTGACTCGTTCAGCATGTCCTTCAGAACCAGTAATGTACGTCACACATACTCCCTCTCGTATCCGACTGATTTAACTGTAACCCTGACTTTGGTGAGATGAAATTTCAGTATTTCCACTGACAGAATATGTTAACAGCTAGGCTTTTAGCCTTGTTTGGGGATTTGACAAAGGGATGGAAAGGGGCAAACAGGAGACCAAGCAGGAAATAACTTCTATAGGTCACATGTTTGGTGAGCAAGCACAAGGACCCGATTCCCATTTCCCAAACCCACATTTTGAAAGAGCTGGTTAGTGCTTCACACTTGTTGTAGTCAGCACTATGGAGATGGAGAAAGGAGAATTCCTGGGCTCAGTGGCCAACCAGCCTAGCCTGTTTGGTAAATTCTAGGCCAGTGAGAGGCCCCGTGTCCAAAAATAACATGGATGACTCCTGGGGAGGAACATATAAGTTTGTCTTCTATCTTAGATACTCAAGCATGTGCGCACAGCACACACACACAGACACACACACACACATACAAATAAGTTAACATAACTTCAGGAATGAATATTTAATCACATATTACTGTCAGTTCACATGGAAATAGAACATTCTTTATGGTGGCTCTCAAGATGATTTATCAAGGTCATAGACTTTGGGTGATTATCTAATCTTGGTCTGTAAGAAAGAAGGAAAATGATATAAAAATAGGGAGTAAAGGCTAAAATAGTGATTATGGTAGAAAAAACCATGCCATTATTTAGCATATTTGTCTTTCACTTTTAAGAACTTGTTATTTATATTAAACTATAAGACCCTAAAATGATAAAACTTTTCAGCACAGTGTATGGACCATTCTCAGTGTGTCTCATCTTTAGTGAGGACCATCCTCAGTGTGTCTCATCTTTAGTGAGGACCATCCTCAGTGTGGACCACCCTCAGTGTGTCTCATCCTTAGTGTGTCTCATCCTCAGTGAGGACCATCCTCAGTGAGGACCATCCTCAGTGTGTCTCATCCTCAGTGTGGCCCACCCTCAGTGAGGACCATCCTCAGTGTGGACCACCTTCAGTGAGGACCATCCTCAATGTGTCTCATCCTCAGTGAGGACCATCCTCAGTGAGGACCATCCTCAGTGTGTCTCATCCTCAGTGAGGACCATCCTCAGTGTATCTCATCCTCAGTGAGGACCATCCTCAGTGTGGACCATCCTCAGTGTGTCTCATCCCCAGTGAGGACCATCCTCAGTGTGTCTCATCCCCAGTGAGGACCATCCTCAGTGTGTCTCATCCTCAGTGAGGACCATCCTCAGTGAGGACCATCTCAGTGTGTCTCATCCCCAGTGAGGACCATCCTTAGTGTGTCTCATCCTCAGTGAGGACCATCCTCAGTGTGGACCATCTTCAGTGTGTCTCATCCCCAGTGAGGACCATCCTCAGTGTGGACCATCCTTAATGAGGACCATCTTTGATACATATGAATAAAATTCTGTGCCACAGTCTCCTTATTATTTAATAGACTCCTAATTTACTTAGGCCAAAATTCAACTTTGAAATAAAACCTACATGAAATAAAAACATATTTTACAAAGTTAGACATCTGGGACTACTTCTTAATCTCGAAGTTCAACTGTTGCCACTGCCAGAGACAAGTAAATCAATCAGAACCATACTTTTAAAAGATGTAGAGGAATTCTCAGGTTGGACTTCAGACTGGCACACTGAGGTCAACAGTTCAACCAAGACTTCAGAGTTATTCACAGATGTAGCCTGCAGGGGCTCTGGAGGTTTCACATAAATGGGCTTACCAGCTGGGAGCACCTTGTAAACTTTCTCCCTTGTTTCAAAGTCAATAAATCCATATAAATAAGCCTCAAATTCAGTGCAAAAATAAATGTGATAAGTAAACAAATGTCTCAACTGGTAAATGTGTAAAAGTACATAAAAATAATTTAAGATAATTCTAGAAATAAATCCCATAGTTTGTTTCTATAACTCAAGAGAAAATCATGTTGTTTTGGAAATCAAACCTCTTGAGCAGATTTAACTAGTGTTTGCAAGGTGATCATATAAAATAGTTATGATTTTTTTCTAACTTTTCAATTTTAGTATATGTACTCTGAAGCTAGAACCCAACTATCCTTACAGTCAACCCGCAGGGCTGTGAACATACCCTACAGCACTGGGCTACATGACTGACCGAGACTCTTTGAAAAATAGAGATTTCAGGGTTTCATGCAAACAAAGAGAGTCCTTTTATAAACATGTAGAAGGTAAGTGTTTTTATTGATGGCAAGCACCTTGCTCATAACCCTTGTAGTATCCCGTTTATGGCTTCTGAGAGGGCAGGCAGACTGGCTTTCTAATTCAAGCTCCACAAAAACCTGACAGTAATAAGGTAGGTGGACTGTGCCTGTAATCTTAGAACTCAGGGTGCTTGGTGTAAAGAGTTTGTATTGCAATCTGTGCTGCATAGCAAAACATAGTTTTAAAAAATAATAGATATGAAACCATCTCAAAAATAAGATTAAAAAAAAAAAAAAAAACCTGTTTTTGACACAGGATCTTGCTAAACTTTGCAGGCTAGTCCCTAGGATAGCTTGGGGGTTTTAGGTATGTGACACTGTACAAGGCTTACAAGAAAACTTGATCAAGAAACTATTTTTACTAGGAAAGCACAAAATACTTCATAAATACTTCATATTTATCTTTTTATCTTAAATAAAAATATAAGAGGAGAAAAAAATGTATTATTTACTATATGTATTTTAAAGACTTTTTTTTTTTAAACAGAGAAAACTTACCTTGGCCTTCTGGCTTTCTCTCTGGGCATTCTAACTAAATCTTCCAAATGTCTATTTCTCTCTTCCAAACTAAAGAAAGAAACAATTGCATTATACACAAAAAATGGACTTTTTTTCATCATCAAAATTTCATCAAAAAAGATGAATATTTTGTAGGTTCTTTGGAGACTTAGTTACTGTTCTATGACTGTGAGAAGACACCATGACCAAGGTGACTTTTACAAAAGAAAGCATTTAATTGGGGGCTTGTTACAGTTTTAGAGAGTTAGTCCATTATCATCATGGCAGGAAGCAGGCAGGCATGGCACTGAAGTAGTAGATGAAAGTTTTACATCTTAATTCACAAGCAGCATGTTGAGGAAGAGAGAGACATTGGGCCTGGCATAGACTTTTAAAACCTCCAGTCCCACCCTCAGTGACACACTTTCTCCAACAAGGTCATGTCTTCTCCAACAAAGCCACACCTCCTAATCCTTCCCAAACAGTTCCACTAACAGTGAAGCAAGCTGTCAAACATAAGAGCCTATGGAAGTCATTCTCATTCAAACCACCAAATAAGCTGAGCATTTTTCTGGCAATTCAGAACACTTGGTTAATTTCTCCCTTTATAGGTTCCAGGGCTAAAGAAAAGAATAGATAACAGCAATATATAGCATACCATTTAGGTATTTTTGTTTGCACAGTGTGTGTACTGTAATACAGCCCCAGGGTAGTGTGTTGACAGAGCTTCTGATCTGGGGCTGTGTTACCACAGGAAAATGCTTGGTGGTGTCATAACATGGTCACAGCATTCTGTTGGCCTGCTAGAGATTTACCTGTTTTCTATTCTTATGCAGAGAGAGAGAGAGAGAGAGAGAGAGAGAGAGAGAGAGAGAGCTGACTGAGAGAGACAGAGAGACACAAAGACACAGAGAGAGAACCAAACAAAAGAGAAATTTAGAATATCTAATAGAAGCAACACTACTTCTAAAAATAAGTAGAGAGACAAAGAAAAGGTTAAGAAAAAAAGAATATCTAATAGACTCCTCAGGGCACATAGTCAACATGCTAAAAAAAAAAAAAAAGGAAGTTCAAAACAAACAGTACTGAAAGCTACAAGGAAAAAAAGGCCAACTCACCTACAAAGGCAACCACAGTGCATCAAACCTGGAACCAGGAAAGACTGGAGTGATTCAAAGGTAAACACAGTACATCAAACCTCTCAAAGGGAGTCCTAAATCCAGAAGAATGGAATGATATATTTCAAGTCCTAGAAGCAAATTAACTTCCAAATAAGGTTGTTATACCCAGCAAATTATCTTCCAGAATATTAGAGAAATATGGATGATTCAAGACAAAACACACTAAGGCAACTCAAGACCACCAAGTCAGCATTGCAAAGGAGACTTAAACGAACCTGAAATGGAAAGGAGGAAGATTCTGAACAAGGGGCCCAGTAGACCCACAACCCCTCAGACGGATAGGAAAGATAGACAAGAACAAATGATAATCCAGTTAACCAGAAAACAACCAACCAAGTCAAAGGAATCAGCACAGCTCTCAATAATAACCCTAAGTGTAAGTGGGTTAAAAGTACAATTAACCAATGAAGACACCGAATGGCTTGGACTGAAAAGGAAGATCCAAGTTTCCTGTCTCTAGGAAATGCGTCATAATGGCAAAAACCAGTCACAGACCCAAAGTGACAGATGGAAGTTAACAAGTAAATGAAAGTCAAAAAACCAGGCTGGCAGGGCTCAGCAAACACCAAAGGTGGGCAGAATGGAGGGGTCAGTGAGCTAGCTCAGTGGATAATAGTTCTTGTCACACAAGCCTCAACCTGAGCTGGATCCCCAGAACCCGGAGTGGAAGGAGATAACTGACTCCCCAAAGTTGTTCTCTGACCTACACACACACACACACACACACACACACACACAGAGAGAGAGAGAGAGAGAGAGAGAGAGAGAGAGAGAGACAGAGACAGAGACAGAGACAGAGACAGAGACAGAGACACAGAGAGAGACAAGTCCGTGTATATACAAAACACACACTAATTAATTGAGAGAAAACAAAAACCCAAACAAAATATTAAGGACATAATGCAGGTGTGTTTTCCTGGGTTAGGTCATTTTGTACCCTTAGAACTGTGACCGACATTTAGTGTCATTATTAAGGATGTTAGAATATTTTCTATGCCTGAATTTCTTTCGTTTCTAATGTCGATAATTATTTTCAGAAATTGACAAGCACACAGGACAATCTCCATATTTGCATTGTATCACAGAAACAAGGGAGTTCTTGTCTACCCTCTTCCTAACTTGGATCTGCTACCCCAAACTTCCAGCCTACCTCTGGCATTTTATATACCCTGTGCAACTTGGTTTGGGAACAGGAATAAGACAGAGTGACTCTTAGCCCCATCTATTGATCTTTGTCTTCTAGATTCCTGGCTCCAGGTTTTACACTTTCACAATCAACCAGGCTAGGCTTGTCAGCTAGTCCCCTCCCCTCTCGGGAAGGATGTGAAAGGCTGTGGTATGGGGGGGCAGGTTGAACTGTTTCCTGGCAGTTCTGCTGTTTGGGATTGCAAAATAACTTTTGTTGGTTTCATTGGTTTTCTGTTTTATGAGATGGGGGTTTCTCTGAGTAGCTCTGGTTGTCCTGGAACTCCATCTGTAGACCAGGTTGGCTTCAAACTCAAAGATCCATCTGCACTGCGTTCCTGTGTGCTGGGATAAAGATGCACCAACACACCTAGCTGCTCAGGAAGTGTAAGGTGAGGCAGTCCCACCTGGAGAAGGCTGGGTCACTCTGGAAGGTCAATGTCCTGTGTGTTGCAGTAGTGCCGGGGCCAGTTCATTGGAGCCTGCACGTTAACCCACTGTTGGGGGTGGTACGGTGTGTATCATTTGTGTGGTTGCTCAGGTAATCACACGCGTGGGGGTTGTTCTCCCACTTGGGTTAGGGGATCCTCTGACAGGCAGAACCAGGGATCTTGAACTCTTGGTATTGGAGCTTTGGGCAGGTGATGCCTGGCAGAAGGGTAGCTGTGGGGTGGTTCCCTGGGTAAGTGGTCCGGCAAGCAACAGTGGCTGGTGCTCAGCAGTTCCTCTTTACTGTGTGAGAGTAACCCTGCCACAAAGCCGTCACTGCAGGGGGAGGTCTTGTGTGCTGGTTCCCATTGCTGAGCTGCAGTCCAGCTTCCAAATGGGCCCATAGGTGCTCACCAACTGTGCAGAGGACACTGCCTGCTTAGTTCTGGGGCACAGGGTGGCCTTTGGTAAAACTGATGGCCAATTGACTGCCATGCTTGATATTGGGGCTCTCAGCACCCACTTGCCCATCAGTACCCACAGGAGTCTGCTGAGTGGTGGCTGGCTGTCCACCAGGTACGAGGGGGCAGTGAAGGCAGTGCCAACAAGCCCAGGTCTGCTCTGTGGATCAACCATTGGCACTGGCAGGGTGGTAGTTCCACCCAGTAGAGGAAGATGGACCTGGTGTTGGTGGGGACATAGTGAAGACCACTGATTCCTGATAAGATAGTTGGAGAGAATAAAGACTTTGAACTCTGTAGCTCTAACACCCCCAGGAGGGTGGGGGAGGGAGGGCCATGGTCATGTCTTGTAAGAGCTCTTCCTGTGGCCTGACCACAGGGAGGACAGGAACAGCACCTCACAGTCTCGCACCAAGTTATCCAAGGCCAATGAAGATTTTTAAAAGTAAACGAAATCCAAGACTGTAAGTCTCAAATTGCCCGAGATACTTTTTCTTTGGATTAAATATAAACTGGTGGTACCTTTTTAAGAAGTTTGTATACCAAAATTCTCAGAAAAGCTGTAAATCCCTTGCAAACAGCAGAAGGCAAGGAAGCAGTCTTCAGGAGCCAGGCTGCACTCTGACTCAGAGCTAGAGTCCCCAGACGAAAGAAGTAATAAAGCAGCTTATTCTGAACCAGGCCAGGGAACATGGTTTTAGTCTATCCTAAATGACACATGCCCTGCTATCCTATTTCTAAGAGTCAGAGAAAAAAAAAATCTTAGAAGTCAGAGAGCAAAATGAAACATCAGTAGATATTTAAAGAAATTTTAAAATTAAGTTTTATTAACTTACTGTGCAATCTGAGAATGGGATATCTCAAGCCTTTGGTCAGCACATTTGATAATTTCTTCATACGATGTTACCTTGAAAAAACAAATGTTTTTTTTTTTTTTATAAATATGAGTATTTATGTTTAATTTTATTTTCTCCTGTTAAAAATCTTTACAAGTTGAAGTTTAGCTATTTGACAACAATAAATAAAAATTTTACAAAAGACAAAACGTCCTTTTTCTATTTTGATATCAGAAATATGAATAGAGTTAAACCCATTCATCACACTGGAAATGGGAGTCCCAGACACTCGCTGTAATCTACTGACTTCCACGCAATGATACGTAATAAGGGTGATAGTCTATTAGGTTAAATTAATGTAGTCCTGGTTGGCTCACGCCTTCAATTTCAGCATTAGTGGGGCTGAGGCAGTAAAATTTGGGATTCCAAAGCAAGACTGAGCCACATATGGAGACATTGTTTTAAAAGACCAAAATGATAACAAACAAAAAGTAAACACTAAGTTGGCAAGATGCTTCCTTATCTTGAAGGCAGAGTGATGAAATTAAGAGTTTAAAGTGCCTGCAGCAAGGTTCTTGGGCACTTCCCAGCTACCCCGCTAATGGGGGCCTTTAACATGCACTGGGAGGTAGGAGGGACTATGAGGGGTAAAAGTGGCTTGGCAAACCTCAGATCCCTTTAATTCTGGAGTTCTGACAGATCTGACCTGATGTTTGGGTTGAGTTTATCGTTGGTGTTTGGTTTGGTTTTTATGCTGAGGATCAAAAGCTTGGCACACACTGGCCATCTGGGCCACACCCCAGCGGGACATTTTCTGAAGGTTGTTTTGTTTCTGTAGGGAGATGTGTACCTTATTTATCAGGCTCCCCACGTGTCTCCGGTACTTGTCATTCTCCTCGATGAGTCTGCTGTAATGGTCTTCTTTGCTCTCCAGAAGGCCTCCCAGCTTTGTGATCTACGGAGAGACATCAGCAAAAATGTAACCTGGAAACCACCATGAAACAGGTGTGAAAAACATGAGACCCATCAGCTCTATTTTATTGTATTATCCTCTGAAACCAAATTCTAATGAAGTGAGTCCATACAGATGGCCGGAGGGTGTGTGTGTGTGTGTGTGTGCATTTATAACACACAAGCAAGAATTATGATGGACTTTTATGGATTCTGTTATTTTCTACTGTGAAATAGCTTTGTAAATAGCCAAGCATCTGCTAGTATGCTAGTACCTATGAACATGAATCACACCCAGTTTTCTTTTCTTTTTTTTTTTTTTCTTTTTTTAAAGGGTCAGGAAGCACCCATGGGTCCTGAACCAAACTCTCAAGGGTTAGGTGAGTGGTTGTTTGTGCTGTTTGAACTGGCTACAAATAGCCGGTAGTGAACTGAAGCACTGTTGAAATAACTGCTGAGCTAAAGCTGCCCCCCCCTTTTTTTTCCAGGTTTCATTACCATCCTTTGCACAGACAGCCCATGCAGAGGCCTGCTTGAGTTGGAGTTAAAGCTGTTGTGTGTGATGATGTAGACCCTTCCTTGCAAACGATACACATGCCTAAGGCTCAGCTTTCTGTACTTCACAGTCCAGCCTACTGTCAATATTTTTTTTTTGCAAGAATACTATTGAAATTAAAAATTATACAGGTTGGGGAGATGGTTCAGCATTGAAAGGCACCTATAGCCATAGCTGATGATCTGAGTTCTATCCCCCAGACCCATACAGAAAGGGAAAAACCAACTCCTGCAAGGTATCCTCGGACCTCCATGTGTGCCATGGCACTCTGCACAAGTGCACACACATACACACACACACACACACACACACACCATCAAATGTAATAAAAGTTTAAAGTAAAAAGTTAATTTGAGAGTAGCATTTAGGATCATTAGGAAAGCTTATTAATAATTTTCTCTGAAAGTTAATTTTCAAAGCAATGATATAAGAAAAACTACAGAAAACATCCGACTAAATAGCAGTGCCAAGGGTGCCTTTAGTCTTCTTACACTTTACATATACTTACATACTGGTAGAGGAGAACCCTATGGAGCAATGGTAAAACAACATGCTGGAAGCTGCAACAAGCCCTCCCTTTCTTTTTCTTTCTCTCTTCTTTCCAGGGATGGGAAAAGAACCTAGAGCCTAGCTTGTGATAGGTGAGCTCTACTTCCAGGCCATTTATTATTATTATTGTTGTTGTTGTTATTGTTATTGTTATTATTATTATTATTATTATTATTATTATTATTATTAATCATTATTTTGAGGCAGGGTCTCCCTAAGTTGGCCAGGATGATCTTGAATTCAATATATAGACTAAATTAGTCTCACCCTTGAAACCCTCCTTCCTCAGCCTCTAGGGTTCTGGAATTGTAGGCATGGATCATCACTTTCCTTCTCTTTTAAAGATGAATGGCTATGTAATGAATATAGTGTCTAACTCTGCTTTTAAGTTATTTAGAAATAAAGGATAGGCTGCTGGGCTGTGTAAGAAATACTGTTAGTCTTTTTCATTACAGTGAGACCATGGAGATTTCTAGCATTGTCTTCATTGCATTTGTGGCACAGTGTAATAATCTAACACACACGCAAAAATCTACCCTGATAAAATTAGGACAGTTCACATTTCCATCTCTTTTAAAAACAATCTTTGATTATCGTGTAACAGTTATACATATTTATGCAGCTAAATTAACAGAATAGGATATTAAAGTAAGTGAAATTCATCAGACTCAGGAAGATAAACACTGCATGTTCTGTTTCATAGATGCTTTTAAATAGTTAAAGTGAATGTCCAGTAGTGATGTCTGGAGACTGGGAAGAACGAGGAGGAGACAGGATAGCAGGGGCCGGATAACAGGTATAAAACACAGAGAGAGTAATAGATCTAGTGTCCACAATAACGTGCAATGTATCATGTGACTAATCAGTGGGGAAGCAGCAAAACTCCAAACAAAGCTATGGTAAGAAGAAGATTGATTTGATTGATGTACATTATATATGTATATTAAAATATAGTATGAAAAAAGGAATATTACACTGTACCAGCTCAATTTTTTAATTGTTTTCTGTAACTGGCTAAACACCAAAATCATGTTCTTATTTTCTTCTATTTTTCTCTGCATTCTCTTTTGTACCACCTTCGGTAAGGTAAGAGTTCCTTCCAACCATTGTGACTGAATGCAGCTAGTATAGTTAGGATACATCACTAGCGTGATAGTTAGCGTGCTTCATCCACAGTGAAAAGAAACACAAATTTCAGAGAGCTGTGAGTGGTGAACACTTGTAAACCCAGAACTTCAGAAGCTGAGGTGGGACATTGTGGGAGGAAGGCTGGCTTGAACTAGACAGGTAAGATCCTATCTCAGAAAAATAAATACGGCTAGAGAGATGGCTCAGCTGTCCAAGGCACGTTTGTTGCTCTTTCAGAGGACTTGAGTTTGGCCCCCAGCACCGGTGTCAGGCAGCTCATACTCAACTACAGGTGATTTGACATCCTCTTCTGGCCTCTGAGGGCACAGATGTACGTACATCCAAATAAATAACATTTTTAAAGATAAAAGCTAATAATAAAAAGGAGAGTTACAGCTAGTAGTAGGTAGAATGCTGGCCTGGCATGAGGGAAGAAATAGAAATAGAGAAAATAAAAGTACATTTACTTTTCAGCTTCTGTGTTTTGAAAGGCATACATTTTATTAGCCTAAAAATGAATTATGTTGAGCAATATCTGAATTTTTAAAATTAATTTTTATGTGTATGGATGTTTTGCCTGCATATATGTCTGTACTTGTTGCATATCTGGTATCCGGAAAGGTAAGAAGAGGGCACTGGATTTCTTGAAACTGGATTGACAGACAGTTGTGAGCAATCTTGTAGGTGTTGGGCATTGAACTTGAGTCCTCTAGAATCGCAGCTTAAGCACAGAAACATTTTCCCAGCCTGATACGTACATGACAATACTTTCATAATTTTGTTGGTAATACTGCCACAGTGTCAGTGTGAATATTTTAACAATACTTTAATAATATTTTGAAGGTTGATAACTTCTTAAAATTTAATGGATGGCATTGGGTATAAAAAGGACCATAAGGCATTGGTCTGTCTTACCAAGAAATCAAGCTCCTCATTTAGACTGTGGTATTTATCCAGTTTGACTGCCAATAACACAGGCGCATCTCTGGCATTCTTGACCTCTTCTGCATCAAAATCTGTGATCTGAGATTGAATATGTTTGTACACATTTCAGTACTTACACACTCCTAGCATTTCACAGTATCATTTTAGCTTGAGAATCAGAGAAAGAGGGCTTGAGAGATGGCTCAGCAGTTACGAGCATTTGCTGATCTTACAGAGGACCCAAGTTCAATTCCCAGTACCACATGGTGGCCTCACCAACATCTGATATTCCAACTTCATGGGATCTGATGCCCTCTTTGGGCCTCTTGCATATACATAGTATACACACATGCAGGCAAAACACTCATACATATAAAAGTGATATGAGGCTGGATTCATAGAAATACAGAACTTGCCAGTAGATCAAGGCCCACCCTTTAATCCCAAAACTTGGAAGGCAGAAGCAGGCAGATTTCTGTGAGTTCTGGGACAGCCAAAGCTACACAGAGAGGCCTTCTCTCAAAATTCCAAAATCAAACAAACAAAAACCCCAGAATTTAGAGCTAGAAGGACATTAGCAAAGTCACCAAGAGAACATGAATATCTGCAGTGTATTTGCACGTCGAAGCCAAGAATAACATGTTGAACTCACCTCAATGGTGTGGTCCTGAAGTGCCTTTTCATTAGCAATTAACTCTTTAAGAGTTGCTATTCTGTTTTTATGTTTCAATAACTAGAAAAAAAGCATTTTTATATTTTAGAGAGAAAGAACTAAAATTACCTACTAAAACATTTATGATAAAATCCTCCAACTACGTAAAGTCCAATCTTTAAATGTTGTCATGATTTTACCACTTCTATGACAAAGAGAGTTCTTACAGCGGGCCCAAGACTGCTATGCTTAGCAAGACAAGCTGGCAAGTCACCTGGAACCCTGGATCGCCTGAGGTGTCTGTGGTCCCTCCCATGCATGACTCACTGTAGTTCACATTGTGTGGTTTACACTCAACACTTGCCTGCTTCCTGGTGGGTGGGACTTTGGTACATGACTCCCTCAATAAAATTTCTGTGAACAAGTGGTTTTACTGAACTGGCAGATGGCCCCTCACCCTGTGATCACTATTTCCTCCTGGGGAAATGATGCACAGATTTTGTGACTCCTCCAGGATGCGGCCCCACCGTGTCTTTCCCTGGCTGCTCTCCTTTGGCTGCCTTTTGGTATAAGACATCCTAGTTGGCTGAATGCTGAGTCCTGTCCAGCCCCTGAGTTCATGGTGAAAAGCAAGAACCAACTCCTGAAACTCCAGGTGTGGTGGCTCCCGTCCCTAGCTACTGAGCCATCTCATCGACCCCTGTGACTAAAACTTCCCAGTGGAGATTTAAGTTACAAAGGAGTCAAATGTTACTGTATGTGCTTCTAAAAGGCGTAATCAAGCTGGTCTGGTCCCCAAGCACTTTTTAAACAAGTCTAGAACGTTAGGAGCAACTGTTCTGCGATGTTTTGGCTAGCTCTCCCCACTATGCTGAATCAGGTTTTAGAAAAACCGAATACAGTACCTCTTTATCTAGCTCTTTCTTTTTAAGCTGACAGTGCTTCAGTCTTTGCAGCATCATGTCGTGAGCTTTCCTACTGTCTTGGCAAAGCTCAGCATCAGGAATGGCGAGGTCCTAAGGATAATGGTTTGAGAAACTAGATTGAAAGTTTTTCGCTGAAGCTAAAATGGAGAAGGAGAACCGTTTAGAAATAAGAGGCCAGAGGAGATGAGGCATATTGAGTCCCATGCTTCAAATGCTCTTCACCACTTCGCTGAGAGATAATATAAAAGTTAATATGAGAGTTAATACAGAGTTATTATGTGGATTCACACATGACGTAGATTGCTATTAGGAATGGGTTGTGTACTGTTAATCCTCGTCTATGTAAGTGCGTGCTTATAAATTCATATGCACAATGTTCCTTAGCCTGGCCAGTTTACATATGCAAACCTGAAATAAATCAGTACCTCTGACACATCAGAAAGGCCCGACATCCTGAACAATATAGCAACTAGGTAGTTCGAGAGTAGCCAGGATGAAGATAATCGTGAGATAACCTAGAGGTCTAATGTGTAATGGCTTGTGTTTGCTTCTGCTGCTTATCTGGGAAACTTGGGACAAGAAGGTCAGCTCTTGCAAAGCTTGCTTTGTTTTTCTGAGTTAAATGTCTATAAGGCAAAGAATGATGCAAGGTGGACCGGAACATAGCAGGGCCACTAAATGTGGGTGCCCCCAGGGCTGGTTAGGAAATCAGCAAATACTTGCTGCGAGATCATTATGGGCTTGAGTCTGCATTACATACAGAACAAAGAGTGGGGTGGGAGACACAGAACAGGCAAACAGGAAGTAGTTATTTAAGATGGGGTGGGATCCACTGAGAAGGCTGGTGACACACTGCCATTAAGACATCTGGTACCTCAGCAGCCAACAAAGGGAACTGAGAGAAAAAACAAAAACCAGTAGCCAAGGGATGGGGTGGGGGTGGGGGGAATCAGGGAGTAGGGAGTCTAAGCAACTGCCATCCATAACCATTGGAAAAATGGGACGAAAAGGCCAATAACCAAGAGGGGTCTGTGCCACATTTAATTGAACCTTTAAAAACAGAGTTATGTGTTTGTGGGCCACTGCTTTGTGATCTGTGACCTGTACACAAAAGACTTAGTGTGTTATCTCACACTCACCAAATCCCAATGTTCAATCGCCTTTAGGTAGATGACACAAAGGTTTTTGTCTTCTATTAAAAACATGGCAATGCCAGGCGATGGTGGCATATACTTTTCATCCCAGCACTTGGAAGAGGCAGGTGGATCTCTTGAGAGTTTTGTGCAGCCTGGTCTACACAGTGAGTTCCAGGACAGCCAAGGCTACACAGGGAAACCCTGTCTCAAAACAAACAAAACAAAACACAGCAAGCCATGCCCTCAGATTCCAGTTCGGAGGATTGTGTTTCCAATGGAAGAAGTGTACAGCAGAAGAAAATGCTAATTTGACAATCTAGCAAGTACACACCCTTTTGTATCACTTTTGTTGAATGCAGTTGCTGCCCAGGACAGAAGCACGTGGAGTCCCCTATTAAGGAAACCTGGCTGAGAAACGTTATGTTCCTTGAACAAGTCACATAGCCACCATGTATAAGGCCAGGATTTGAACTCATTAATATTTCATTTAAAAATTATTCATTTATTCAATCTATGGATAGATGGGTACTTTGCCTGCATGTATGTCTGATGCCCACAAGGGCCAGGAGAGCAGTTAGATCCCCTGGGACTGAAATTATAGGCAGTTCTGAATCATCAGGTGGATTCTGGGAATTGAACCTGGGTTCTGTGGGAGGGTCATTCTTAACTCCTGAGCCACTTCTTCAACACCGTTACTTCCTTGTTCATTCTACCAATGTATACAGTTGCTGCCCCAAACTAGGTTTTAATTAAGCAAACAACTCATTAATGTGAACACCCACTAAGAGCAGACTGGCTCAGAATACAAGACAACTGCTCTGGAAACAGGAAGTACTAGTTGGCCAGTTACCAGATTCCTTTCTACTGTATCACTCCATCTGACTACATTCACCTGTTAGTACTGAACATCAAAGATCAAAGTGCGAAGCCAGGGAAGCAGGGAGGGTTGGGCTGCTAGGGGTCTGGTCCTGTTTTTTCTTCTCCTGTGACTTAATTCTGTGACCTCTCACCGGCCTCTCTCAGTTCATTCCAACTGAAGAATATGAGTTTTTTTCTTTATTTTGTTTAGGTTTTTTTTTTTTTTTTTTTTTTTTTTACCTGACACGTGAGAAGTCCTACTGTCAGGGCCAAAAGGCTGTGAATTCTAGAGGTCAGTGGAGAAGTTCTCTTCATAGGTTGGAGCTCCAGGTTTTCTTTACAAGACGAGCAATTCAGGAACAAATTACAATGTGTCCCCTTTGTATCCTACATGTGCACAATTCAGATTTATCACCATAAAGTCAAAGGACCCAAGTTAGTGTTTAAATAAAACACTGATAAAAGACTATGCTTAAAGCTCTGAGCAATGGTTCTGAAACATTTTTCCTTGGGATACCTTTATATTCTTAGAATTTATTGAGAAAAACAAAGCACACTTTAAAAAAACAAAATCACTGAGGACCAGATTTGTTACATTAGAAATTGTAATAGAACACTTTAGAGTATTTGTTTACTAATTCATTTGGCTAACAATCCATTACATCTCAACATAAATAGGCCTTTTATTTTATTTTTTTCAGGGCTGAGGACTGAACGCAGGGCCTTGCGTTTGCTAGGCAAGCGCTCTACCATTGAGCTAAATCCCCAACCCCTAAATAGGCCTTTTATTAAAATTATATTTTCCAAAATAAAAATATTAGTGGAGGAGCAGTTTTCTTGTTTTTGCAGTACTGGGAATCAGACTCAGGGTCTTAATTGCGCTTAGCACAGCAAGAACCCTGGCTCATCTGCAACTAATTTTAACTCTATAGTTGAAAAGGCAGCAAGATTCTCTTGTTTGATCCATATATCCTGTGGTGGATTGAGTAAGAATGCCCCTCCATTGGTTCATTTATTTGAATGCTTGGTCATCAGAGAGTAGAACTCTTTTGAACGGATTAGAAGGATTAGGAGGTGTGGCCTTACAGTAGGTGTGGCTTTGTTGGAGGACACGTATCACTGAGGGTGCTGGGCTTTGGGGTTTCAGAAGCTCATGTCAGGCCCAGAGTTTCTTCCTCGGCATACAGATCATGATGTAACTCTCAGCTACTGTTCCAGTACCTGCCTATGTGCTGCCCTGCTCCCTGACCTGATGATAATGGACTAAACCTCTGAAACTGTAAGCAAACCCATATTAAATGCTTTCTTTTTATAAGAGCTGCCTTGGTCATGGTGTCTCTTCACAACAATAGAAAAGTGCCTAGTACACAGTTCATCAACCAGGAGGGCAATTACATTACCACATGTCACAGAGTTTCTAAAATATCATATACTTGGGAAAAGCAATAATGTCTTTTGAGAGAGGATATCAAAACTGGTATTCCCACATGCACAGCAAATTCTTCACCAACTGTCTGCCTCTGCCCATTCTTTAAAATTTTAAGACAATGTTGCCAAGGCTGGCTTTGAACTTGGCATCCTTCTGCCTCAGACCCCACATGTCTGAGATTATAAGCGTGTGTTATATACCTAGCAACAGCCATGTCTTTTGTTCCATGCCATTAGCTTAGTTACAGACATATTTATTATACCACATGAGTTCTGAGCTACTTTCAAACTAATTGCCCCTTTTAAGAATACTCTTCAGTCTGGCAGTGGTGTTAAATATCTTTAACCCAAGCACTGGGAGTCAAAGGCAGATGGATTTCTGTAAGTTCAAGGTCAGCCTAGTCTATAGATCAAGTTCTAGGACAGCTAGGGCTCTACAGAGAAACCCTGCCTTGAAAATAAACAAAAAAGAATACTCTTCGTATCTCTTAAATGAATAACATCCTTATCATTTATTACATTTCATTTCATTTTGTACATGCAACACATGTGGGGGTCACAGAACAGTTTTTGGGAGTCAGATCTTTGCTTCAATCCCATGGAATCTAGTAACTCAGGTTCTCATGCTTGGCAAGTGCTTTTACCCACATAGTCATCTCACCAGTCTCAAAATAACCTTGTGTCTCAAACAGGCAAGGCATAGTGGCTCGCACCTGTACTCCAAGCAGACAGGAGACTAAAGTAGGAAGATTACTACAAATTGGAAGCCAGCCTAGGTTACATAATAAAACAGTCTCAAAAAACAAAAACAAAAATTAACTAACTAACTAACTAAATAAATAAATGAAGGGAGGGAAGAAAAAACAGTGGCAGATACAGATCCAAAGACCAGGGCCATCAGAACCTGTAAGAGCCACTGGTTTTCCATTGGAGCCCTCTTCACAGTGGCTCTGATGCTCTGCCCAGAATGACTCTATAGGAAGCACCAAAAAGATGCAGGGATGGAAGGCTGAGGTATTGCTCCACCACACCAGTAATGTCTTAGCATTACTATAAAAATACTGTTGATGTCATAGATGCTTTAGGACCGTATTTTGAGAATATGGACTTAAAGTAAAGAAAGAGCATTTTGTGAATTTGGAAATGTTAAAAAAAATTCTTTGGGACTGGAGAGATGGCTCAGTGATTTAGAGCACTGACTGCTCTTCCAAAGGTCCTGAGTTCAATTCCCAGCAACCACATGGTGGCTCACAACCATCTGTAATGTGATCTGATGCCCTCTTCTGGTGTCTGCCTGAAGACAACTACAGTGTACTTATATGCATAAAATAAATAAATAAATCTTAAAATATTTCCTTTGGTCAAGAATAGACTAGAAAATTTACTTTTTCTTTTCCTACCCTATCCCACACTCCCTGACAGGGATTCTCTGTGTAGTCCTTGCCGTAGACCAGGCTGGCCTCAAACTCACAGAGATCCATCTGCTTCTGTCCCTCAAGTGCTGGAATTAAAGACCTGTGCCACCACTGCCCAGCTAGAATTTAACTTCTTAACAAGAAAACTAAGGAGAAAAAACTATGTCATGTTAAACCTCTGTCTTTAAGCCATCTGGAAAGTTTCAATTGGTTGGGAGGAGCTGCTCTGAAAAGTGGGGCTCCTGGAACAGTACCATCTGTGTCCCCTGGAATCTTGCTAGAACTGTGTGCTCTCAAGCACAACCCCACCAGTCTGTATGTCAACAAACCCCCCAGGTCATGCTGCACAAGTCTGAGTTTGAGAATCACTAATCTAGGTGGTCCTTAGAGAGCTTTTTAGTGTTTGGTTTGGTTTTAGATTTAAAAAAAAAAAAAAAAAAAAAAAAAAACCTAAGACAACAGTATTTTCCAAAAAATAAAAACTAGATTTACTTTCAAATAACACGTATAATGATGATAAAAATGACTCCATGATACTTCCAAGGCAATGTACCAGCTCTGTCCAAGTTATTCCAACAGGAAAAATAACCATAGCTTGGCAGTGGCATGTGCCTGTAATGTGCTACTTGGAAGGCAGGGACAGAAGAATCACTGGAAATTGGAGGCCAGCCTGGTAACACACATAGCAAGAACATCTAAAAACTAACCAACAACTAAATAATAAGCTTTACAGTAAAACAAACTTGTTCAATTTTCTAGCTCAAACTGGCCTGCCTTTTTCAGCAAGGTATCCACAGGCACATACCACCACAGCTGCCAGATCTGCTTCCATCTGGCTAACAAGATCTTACGTTACCTAGGCAGCACAGTGGCTCACACCTGCAAATATAACTATTGGGATCCTAGGCATTTGTATCTTGAGTTCAAGGCCAGCTCTGACTGCATAGTTTCAGGCCAGCCTGGGATACATAGCCAGATCCTGCCACAAGCATATAAGCCAACTAAAATAGATTTTTTTACTCTACTTAGTTAAGATTCATATACTAGAGGGAAGAAATAGAACAGGTGTGCCCTGGCAACGAAAATTACCCCTTCCTGGAGGTGCTTTCGGGGACTTTGCTAAAACAGACAAACCAAAGCTGTAGTGGTTTCTCCAAATGTGTTAACAAAAGGTTCGAATGCTGTTTTCAATGCTGTACAATTCTAATATCTGCTATAGCACATGTTTTACTTTGTAAGGAAAAGAGCAATTTTATTTCGTTTATTGCTAAATCAGATTTGGAACCACACTTCAAAAGTCCTCTGGCAGCCAGCTAAAATAAACCAAACACGCCCCACAATTCCCAACAAAACAAAAACAAACAAACCAAAAGAGAGAAGAAAAAAGAAAGAAATCCTTTTTTCAAAGGAACCTTCTAGACATTGGTATGGGTACCCATAAAATTCCCAGATTAATCATCACCTCTACCAAAGTCATCACAAGAAGCCAAGAATTATTGTTCTTTAAGGCAAGCACCCAGCAACCAGTAGAAATGTCCCTAAATCTGTGGTGCATTTCCTTTCTGTTTCCCTCTTTTGAACACAATTCTTCCTACAAACAAACACTATATCTGAGTGTCCAGTCTAAGTGTCCATCACTAGACTGCATGAAACTTTGGGGACTGTTAAAATTCAGCATCAACATCAATACCTGGGTGACGTCTGGCTCCACCACTTCCTCTGGCTGCTCCTTTGGCTGAATAATCTCAAAGCTAGGGGTGCAAACTTGTGCCTCCCTCTTTGCAGCCTGCTGCCGGAGTTCTAAGTTCTCCAGCTTCAGCTCCTCAACCTGCTGCTGAAGTGCTGTGGTTTGGGCCCTCTCGCTCTCACAGGTGAACAGCAAGCTTTTCACTTGGGCGACCAGCTTCTCAACTCTTGACTTCAATTTCCGCCGTTCTTTCAGGTTTTCCTTTTCCCGCCTCTGGAATTCCTCCTGAAAAGACAAGAACTCTTGTTCCCGGATCTCCTTCTCCCTCTTCAACAAGTCCAGGGCAGAACTAGTGGCCTTCTCCAGCTCTCCCTTGTGGCGCTGCAGCCTCTGGAGCTCTTCGTCCTTCTTGCTTAGGGTCTTCTCTATCTCCAGGCACTGACTGACCGATCTGTTTTTCTGCTGGATCTCAGCAATGTACCTTTCCTGTAAGCGGACGTAATGGACCTTGATCTTTTTCACCTGGAGCTGTAGGCTCTCCTTGTCTTTCTTGGATTCCTGCAGGTGCTTCTTGGTGTTAGCCGAAGCCTCCTGCAGATCCTGAAGTTTCTTGTTGATGTCATTCTTCTCTAGGATTACGTTGTATTTATCATCGATTAACTCCTCAATGCTCACCTTTAGTTTATTAATGATGTCAACTAACACGTGCTGTTTGGTGACCTTTGTCTGTAGTTCTTGAACCCTGTTTTCTAAGTTCAAGTTCCTACCATGGAGGTCTTGGATCTGCAGCTCCTGTTTTTTGTTAGTCTGTCTTAATTTCTGCAAGGCTTCATTTAAAGCCATGTCCTCTTCAAGAGGCTCCAAGCGTTCAAAGCCTAGCTCCCCATCAGGCACCAGGAAGTGGTCCTGAGATCTATTTCCCTTTAAGAAGCCAGCTGGAGACCATGGTGAGGTAATGGCTAGACTGTCTATGCCATCTTCTGTGACTTCCTCCTGGTGACTATCTGACATCTCAGAAATCGCCTCAGAATTCCGTATTTCTTTGGAAGAAACGTCAGGCTGTAAATTATAGTAAATAAAATAAATGTGAGTGAGTAGACTGCTGAACATAACGTCCAACAGCATGGCAGAGCACAGGCAGGAGGCATAAGCTAGACGTGTGTATCTTACTTACTTGAAGAAAAATTCTATTTGGACTCCCACCATCTTCTATCATGTAAACCTTCTGGTCACATATATGGGGCTTTCTTTGATTTCAAAATCAATTTTAAACAAATGTGCTAATTACTATAGACTGTAAGGACTTTTAAAGATCTCTAATAATATTCTTCATCCATGCTGATTCCTATGAATATAAGAATGGTAAGCATACTTCAGGACTGAGTATATGCCCACAATACATGTTTGGTGTGTGTGTGTGTATGTGTGTGTATGTAACAAAAGACTGCATAATTGTGGTATAGAACACTGAAATGAATATGGCATTAACCCCCCTTGTAAAAGATATCTGAAGGGGTGGTATTATATCAATTTAGAGATGTTGAACCCCTGACTTTTACTGGCTTGTCCCTGGGATAAAGTCAGTTAGGTTTCCGAAGTCTAACTGCTCTTGACAGCTTATCTACCTACCCCCATTTTAGGATATCTTCTAACATACTCCCTGATCCCCCAGAAGCCCTGTGTTTCCTGAACACTTGGTGTCCTTGATGTCCTAGTAGGTATCATAGACCATGCAAGTACAGGGAGTTCAGATACACTGCTCCTTGTTCGTGGAATGCTTACCACCCAGCAGTTGCCCAGGACTAAGTCAAGGAAGCCTCCCCAGATCCTCTGCCTGGAGAAAAACCCTCAGCAGAGGCAACCGTTCCACTCTGTGTAGTTCTAAGAGTCAAGTGCATCCATCTGTGTGATTATTTGCTAATCTCTGCTTCTCTTACTAGGATGTTATTTTCATGAAGACAAGAGCCATGTGTTTTTATTGTTTTTTTTTTTTTAACATTATATAACCGTTATATAGCCTGTTCTGGTACACAATAGATTCTCAAGAGTACCTATTGACTATTGAGAAAAAAAAATACTAAATGTGATACAGAAAGAATCTTGAGAAACCCAAATTAATCTTTGAAATGCTGGTTTCTAGAAATCAACATGGATAAGTTAAGTTCTCTTTCAAATACTGCCATCTAATTTCCAAATAAATGGGGAGGGGGGAACCTTCTCATAATCACAGACCTTTTCTTATGAAACTCACATTGAACAAGTGACTGTTTACACTACTGCTAGATTAAACTTTTCTGTAGTTGTCTAGAGAATTCATAGACTTTCTATTATTAATGATGTTAGTGCTTTTATATCATATATATATATCATACATGTGAACACAACTAACGAAATACAAGACAAATTCATTTTTCTTTGTCCAAAGAAGTCCAACAAGATAGAAACATCTTTGGCTTGTTTTGTCACATAATTTAATAAACACCTCTGTACAACCTCCCTTTCTCAACCTTTGCCTCAAAGGCCAGCTCTCAAGTCCCAGCTGGTTTGGTACAACTCACATAAAATGGGTTATAATTATAGCACCATGTTTACTATGTCATGTAAATACCAAGGAATTCAGGACAGTGAATCAGAATCCTTAGAGGGGGAAAAAAAACCAACCACATTTGGTAGAGCTAATCTCTAAGTATGGCCTGCATTTATTAGGAAAAATTGTATCCGATTGGTTAAGATCCCCATGTACTGATCTGATGACTTAATGCTATTCGGAAAAGTGTCGGATTCCGTATTTTCAAACAGTATAAGCATGCCCACATCCTTTAGCTTGTCACAGGCTTTAATGATGCCAGCCATCAATCTTACCTCCTCAGCTTTATAAATGGCTCTCAAGTCAAGCTGGTCAAGGCAATTCTCACTATCAGACAAATTTTCACCATTTCTACAGACATTTTCTTTACCCAGAAAGCTTTGAGGCTGACTGATGTTGAGGGCGACATCTACAACGGCACTTCCCACCAATGGCGTTTCCATGAGCCGCTGCGTCTCTCCTCTGTAGTAGTTTAGACACAGACTTCTAGGAGATTTCCTCACATGCTCATGAACAAGTTCGTCTCTATTTTCGGAAATGCTACTTTCCCTTGAACTTTCTTCCTTAAGTGGATCTGGCTTTTCGCTGGTATCTGCTGTATCATTGTACACCTGCTGTTGCAACTCTGGTTTCTCTGAGTAAGAAAATGCCCCCTTCAGGTCTTGAACTGTCGTTTCATCATTAAACGCTTCTATCCAGTGAAACTTGCAAATGGGTTCAAATTGTCTCAAGGAAGAAACCCTAGTGTTAGCTGGTTGATTCTGTACACTCTCTGGGTAATTCCCAAGGTTGATATCTTATTAGAAAAATAAAGATAATGAGTTACCATAAACTTACAGAACAACTGTTACAGTTATACTTAAAAATAATGATGACATCTCTTAAGAATTACAGGATATTTCAAACAAAACAACTTTTTTTCTTTTTTAATTTAGTATCTACTATTTAACTCAAGACAGCCTCAAACTCATGATCCTCCTGCCTTTACCTCCAACAGCTAGGATTACAGATGTGTGCACTGTACTTGATTAGGTTTGATCCCTGGCACCTACATGACAGCACACAGCTATCTAGTCCTGGGGAGCGGACGCCCTCTTCCGGCCTCTGAGGGCACTGCTGCACCTGGTGTACAGAGACACATGCAGACAAAACATTCATACACACAAAACAGTATTCTTTCTCTCTCTCTCTCTTTTTTTTTTTTTTTTTTGGTTTTTCGAGACAGGGTTTCTCTGTGTAGCCCTGGAACTCACTCTGTAGACCAGGCTGGCCTCGAACTCAGAGATCCGTCTGCCTCTGCCTCCCAAGTGCTGGGATTAAAGGCATGCGCCACCACCGCCCGGCCAGCCTCCAGTTTCAATGTACCTTTCAATTGCCTAGTAAATGACGGGAACTACAAGCGACACCATTTTTTACAGAAATTGCATGACTCTATTTTTTAAAGTCTTTCAGGACTAAAGGAATGGCTCAATTGGTAAACACTTGCCTTGCAAACACAAGGACCTCAGTCCAATACCTAGGGCCCACATAAAAATGTTGGGTATGGTGGTGTGCACAGTGCCAGTTACTTGGAATCCCAGCACTGGGAAGGCAGGAACAACAGTATGCCTGGGACACACTGGCTGGCCAGTACTAGCCAGTTTAGTCTAACTGGAGAGTTCAGAACAGTGAGAGACCCTGTTTCAAAGAGGGAAGATAGCCTTCCTGTGTCCAACACCTACAGTGTCTTCTGGCTTACACACACACACACACACACACACACACACACACACACATATCTGACCGCTTCTTTTTCCTCTTGAGTGCTGGGATTAAAGGAACTGAATGCTCAGCTGAAACAGATGGTGTATACCTGCAACCTTTACCTACGGGGTTGAGGGTGGGGGTGGGAGTGAGGGTGGGAAATGACCACCTCCTCCAACAAGGCCACATCTACTCTAACAAGGTCATACTTCCTAATAGTGCCACTCCCTATGGGGGCCACTTTCTTTCAAACCACCACAGTTGGTTTTGACATTTGAGTCAACTTGAATCGAAGCATCCTGATTAAAGATACATGGCCTTGGTTAAATCAGATCCTTAATGCAAAATGGAAACAAAAAGCACTCTTATTTTAGAAAAAGAAAACTCCATCTTCTCATAGGATTACCTGTGGGTTTACTGTATAACGTAGATAAAGTGCTTATCTCAGTACCTGGCTAGTATTATCATAGGACACATAACATCTGTATATTTCAGCAAAGGGATACTTACCACCTAACAAACCGCCTTCTGTGCTGCTATAAATATCTTCAGAGATTATGTGTGTAGACTCATTTCCCCTTTTTGCATTCTTTGTTTCATTCTGTGTAATAATTTAAAAAGCATTATTAACATTTCAAGCAACCATTAGCTTCTTCTAAAGGAGCACACACTTTGCTCTGTAGTTTCTTTTGAGAATTTGTTTTACAGGCACGAGACACATTTTAGTACATTTTCCCACTGCATATTTAGTTCTGTAAATCACTTGCAGAAGAGTCACATTAAGTGACAAGCAGCCTGTTACTTAATGTTTTTTTTTTTTTTAAGTGAGATTATATATCTCTAAGCATGGGGACAGATGGGGATGTTTATATCTCTTGATGATAATTTTGAGAGGTAGCTTTTAGAGACAGGGTTTCACTGGATATTACTTTCAGACTTTCCTGAAAGTCATGTGGACTGCAGCCTTCAACCATGACATCCTCCGACCCTGTGCTCACAAGTGCTGGGAACAATCATGCCCAGTTGGGTAATTACTGTTTCTCTATTACTGTGATCCTGGGATGCACACACATGACATGGCTGGTGTGGATATTAGGGGACAGCTTTGGGAACATCCTTCCTTCCACCTTGTTCTGAGTAAGGATCTCCCTTGCTGTTTCTGCCAGGCTGAGTACTCCAGGTGACCCAGTGTGTGAGCTCAGGACAATTCTCCCATCTCTGCCTCCCAACCCACAGTAGGATGATGGAAGTATTGGGTTTACAGATGCACGCTACCAGAAAACGTGGCTTTTTACCTGGATTTTGGGGAATTGACTTTAGGTCATCAGGTCTGAGTAGGAGTATGTTAACTGGTAAGCCACCTTGCTAGCCTCGGCTCAGATAATTCTTTAATGTTTATTAAATCTTGTCTAAACAGATATTTGTTGTTATTTTTGGTTTTGTTTGTTTAGTTCACATTGAAGAGTCCAGTCATGAAGTGACACCTGACTCCTCTGAATAATTTATAAACCCATGTAGGTCTGTTCTTCAGTATTCTTTTTTTTTTTTTTTTTGGTTTTTCGAGACAGGGTTTCTCTGTGTAGCCCTGGCTGTCCTGGAACTCACTCTGTAGACCAGGCTGGCCTCGAACTCAGAGATCCGTCTGCCTCTGCCTCCCAAGTGCTGGGATTAAAGGCGTGCGCCACCACCGTGTTCTTCAGTATTCTTAATGTTATATAAGATAATAAGGAATATTAAATTAGTATTAGAAATAAGATATCATAGCGTGTATTTAAATTTTTTGAGGAAAAAACGTGGTTTTATCTTAAATAGTATCTCACATATGTGGATCTAAATGATGCTCTACATAGAAGCAGGCCAGCTTGAGCAGCAGAGGGAAAACTGGTCTCAAAAACCAAGGAATATAGTCTTAGAATCTCACTGCTATCAACCTCTATTCAATAATAATCTCTCAGAGTTGCCCCCAAACAATAAAAAGTGAACTCCAGCTTATGAACAGCCCCTTACTCAGGCCATTCCTCCTAGCGAGACCTAAAATCACTAAGAGCCAAACAGTACTATTGTTCTTTTGAAAAGTCCTTTCTATTTAAACTTCATGTGTATGGGTGTTTTGTCTACATGCATGTCTGTGTATCACATGAGTGTCCAGTGCCTGTAAAGGCCAGAAGATTGTATTAGAGTCCCTGAAACTGGTGTTCCAAAGAGTTATGAGCAACCATGTGGATGTCAGAATTGAACCCAGGGCCTCAGGAAGAACAGTCAGTTCTCTTAACAGCTGATCCATTTCTTAGTCCCTTTGTTTGAGACAGGGTCTCACCATGGAGCTCTGGCTGGCCTTTAACTTGGAGAGATCCACCTGCCTCTACCTCCAGAGTGCTGTGATTAAGGGCAAGGGTCTTATGCCCAGGTATTCATACTTTAAGTTATGTGTATATGTGTGTGTGTTGGGGGTGGTGGTATCCGCATGAGTGCAGCACCTGAGGAGGCTAACAGAGGGCATTGGACCTGGAGTCACCAGGTAGTTGTGAGATGCCAGACTAGGGTGCCAAGAACACAACTCAGGTCCTCTGTAAGAGCAGTAATCAGCTACAGTCTGAGTTCATCCCTTCAGCCCAGGATAGCTTCTTATAAAATTTAAACCATTCATTTTTTAAAAAAAACATAGAATTTGCCAGGTGGTGGTGGTGCACGCCTTTAATCCCAGCACTTGGGAGGCAGAGGCAGGCAGATTTCTGAGTTTGAGGCCAGCCTGGTCTACAGAGTGAGTTCCAGGACAGCCAGGGCTACACAGAGAAACCTTGTCTCGAAAAACCAAAAAAACCAAAAAAAAAAAAAACAAAAAAAACCTATATATAGTATTAACAATAGACTATGACTCATTTTTTTTGAATTTTGAAAAATAAATATAAAAAAATAACATTGATAGACATACTTGCAGGCAAGAGACTCATACATGTAAAGTGTAAATAACTTTTTAAAAAATTCTAAACATTATATTAAGAGAGATTATATAAACATTAATAAACATTGTGTTAAAAGTCCCTAGGTATGGGCTTTTTATTTTATTTATTTTTTATTTTTTGTTTTTCGAGACAGGGTTTCTCTGTGTAGCCCTGGCTGTCCTGGGACTCACTCTGTAGACCAGGCTGGCCTCGAACTCAGAAATCCGCCTGCCTCTGCCTCCCACGTGCTGGGATTAAAGGCATGCACCACCACTGCCCAGATGCTTTTTATTACATTGAAAAGCCAATATGACCATTTTTTTCTTAAAAAAAAAAAAATTGAAGGGCTGGAAAGGTGGCTTAGTAACTGAAGATCACTTGCTGCTCTTCCAGAAGACGCAAGGTCAGTTCCTACCACTCAGGGGCAGCTCACAGTTGCCTGTAACTCCAGTTCCAGGGGATCTGGCACTCTTTTCTGACCTCGGTGGGATAGCTATACTTGCACATAGACACATACACATAAGTTAATAAAACACGGTCTTTTAAAGTGGATTTTGAGACAGGGTTTTGCTATGCAGCCCAGGATGACCTCAAATTCAGGGTCCTCCTGAGGTTACAACCGTGATGGATCACAGGATCACAGGTATGTATGTACCACCACCATGGCCAGTGGGACCACTTCTCTGTCAGCAAGTATATATTTGCAGTATATAAGGCCACATCCATAAAATAATTTATCTGCTGTATCCCATAAAATAATTTAACCATGCCCCACTTCAAAGTATTTCTAATGCAATTAGAAATTATCCATTATATGGGTTATCTTTTTAATTTACAGATTAACTCTTTTAACCCATAAATTAAGAGACTTTATGGATAATTCTTTTAAATCTCTGTTTTGTTAATTGTGTGTGTGAGTGTGGGCATGTGTATGCTGATGGACTTGTGTGATGCTCACAGGACAGCTTACAGGGACTCTGTTCTCTTCTAATGCTTAGGCCTGGAGATCGAATTCAGGTCATCAGGCTTGGCTGCAGGTGCCTTTGCCTGCTAAGCCACCTCATTACCCCATTATGGATAACTCCTTAAGTATCTTTTTAAATGTTGTCTAGAGATAGACCTTTAAATTGTAGTTTATCTTACATCCCTAACATTAAACAAGCTCTTCAGGAGGCCGTTGCCAGGTTATACTGTGGACCACACGAATTTTTCATTATTTGTCCATATTTTTATACCGACTTAATATGGTACAACTTAACGCATTTCTACTATTTTCCTATACTCTTGCTAGTGGCTACAAGTGTCAACATTCTTTTTGTTTGGTTGGTTGCTTTTTTGAGACAACATTCTTGAAGATCCTGGGATATCATGATCTCTTACTTCCTGGGAAAGGACACTAGGACTTCTCATGAAGACATAGGATGGGGCAGCTGGTCACCCTCAGAGAGACACTAGATAGGAGGCAGGCCCTTGCTCGGGCTCTCATCCTGTCTGTGACTGAGCTGTAGCCATGTCTCCTAGCTGCATGCCTGGAACTTCATGAACAGAAAAAAAAAATCTCTTTTAGAATACTGTCTGTAAAACTATTCCTCCCTTTGCACACTAGACTAAGAACACTGTGTGCACATACCCTCCACCAAAGAGCTTTCACTATCCCTCATGATTCTGAAAAGTAAATTGTTTATATGAGAGCAATCTGGGCTATGTCTTCAAACTTACTACTGTAGGTTGCACACCTGAAGCAGGTCTGAGGAAGAGGAGCTGGCTTCCACACAGAAGGGTGAATCTGAGTAGAAGTCTTGAGAAGGACCATTGACATTCATTGTTTCCGACTCTGACATACTTTCTAAATTTTCATGGAAGTATTCACTTCAAAACATATAGGAACTGAAGATGAAGGCAGCAACGTTATTTTCCTTTTTGTTTTGTGCTGCCAGGGATGATGACCAAAACTTTTGAGAGTCTGTATTTCTAACTGCTAAATGATAGAAGACATCTTTAAAACAAGCAAACAAAAGAGAAAGACACATTTTTAGTGTAAATCTGTTGTGCAAAGACATTCTTTACCCCTTGTCATAGTAAGAAGGCTAACAAAGGGCCTGGAGAGATGGCTCAGAGGTTAAGAACACTGGCTGCTTTTTCAGAGGACCAGGATTCAATTCCCAGCACCCACACTGTGGTTCACAACTGTTTGTAACTCCAGTCCTGGGAGATAGCTCTTCTGGTCTTCTTGGGAAATGCATACATGTGGTGTGCAGGCATACACCTAAAAACTTTTTTAAAAAGTAAAGTTCACTACTCTACATTTTAAAATGCCATTTTCCAACTTGGTATCATACTAAATGGTGATTTGGCCAAAATCAAACCAATGTGTGTAGCTTCTATCCAATAATGTTGTACAAAGTGTGAGCCCTACAAAGCAAAGAAGTCTATTCTTTCCAAACTACTATCAGAAACTTTTTAGTTTTCACAAAGTTTCTGTTTGATGCTATCTCAACACACTAAGTCAAATCCAACATTGTATAGGTTTTCCTACACCACAACTGTTGAGTTTAAGATTTGTTTTGTTTTTAAGAGAGGGTCTTTTTCTGTAGCCTGGGCTGCCTTAAGTTTGTGGCAATCCTCCTGCCTCAGCCTTCTCATTGCTGGAATTCTAAGCTGCCACCATAACATTCAACCTTAGTTTCTGCTTTTGTTTTGGTCTACTTTCACCACGTTAGCAAAAGTTGAAAAATGGGAGGCATCTTAGAAGCCCTACATCCAGCTGGAGAGATGGCTCGGAGGTTAAGAGCACTGACCGCTCTTCCAGAGGTCCTGAGTTCAATTCCCAGCAACCTCATGGTGGCTCACAACCATCTGTAATGGATGACCTCTTTTATTGTGTCTGAAGACAGCTACAGTGTACTCATATACATAAAATAGATAAATCTTAAAAAAAAAAGTCCTACGTCATCACCCACAGCTACTGTCCTCCAACTCTGCCCATTTTTCCTTTATAAGTATTTGTCTATAATCCACAAATCCATTCTAGCTCCTGCCTCACTGATCTGTATTCTTTTTTTTTTTTTAATTTTATGTATTTGAGTACACTGTCTTCAGACACACTAGAAGAGGGCGTCAGATCCCATTACAGATGGTTGTGAGCCACCATGTAGTTACTGGGAATTGAACTCAGGACCTCTTGAAGAGCAGTCAGTGTTCTTAACCACTGAGCCATCTCTCTAACCCTGATCTGTAGTCTTATACTCATCTGTCAGGAGATAGCATATGTAGGTCCAACCATAGAATCCACATTCCTCTCTTTGTCCTTGAGGCATCCCTACATTATTTCATAAGTCCACATGATTTACCCAATACCACTCCGCACAAAGGGATGCTTTCTACCATCTCAGGCATCTGCCTGAGCCTGTGCTTCTCCTTGAAACTTCCACAGTTTGCCTTCTGTTGCTATAACCAAAAAACCATAACCAAAGTCAACTTTGGAAGGGTTTATGGCTTATATTCTGGTTCACAGTTCATCACTGAGGGAACTCAGGGCAGAAACTCTAGTAGGAATGGGGAGGACCATTGCTTATTGGTTTGCTCATCTACTTTTTAAAAAAACAAACAAGTTAGGCAGTGGTGGTGCACGCCTTTAATCCCAGCACTTGGGAGGCAGAGGCAGGCAGATTTCTGAGTTTGAGGCCCACCTGGTCTACAGAGTGAGTTCCAGGACAGGCAGGGCTACACAGAGAAACCCTGTTTCAAAAAACAAAACAAAACAAAACAAAACAAAAAAACAAACATACAAACAAACAAAAAGCAAACAAAAAAAGACTACTGCAAGGGTGTTACTAGTTTTCCATATACACATAATTGTCCAGCAAGGAGTCCATAGTTTCCCAACACTTCCTGTACACAGGCCAGTCCTGTCCTATGTCAGCTCTCTTCTTTCTCAGGCCTCAATAACTTTCCTATTAGTTGAAATTTGTATGTCTGTGCTTGTGATTCAAGGTATACTGGGAAGCCGGTGGTGTTAGATCCCTTAGAACTGGAGTCATGGTGGGGGGGGAGGGGGCACCTGACCTGGGTGGGCACTGAGAACCAAACTCCAGTCCTTTGTGTGAGCAGTATGCACTTTATCAGCTGCACTCATCTTTCTAGCCCCCGATTTCCCAAGTTACTTACAGTCTTCTCTTTTTACATCAAGTGGGATAGATTAGTGCAGGGCTTTGAAAACTTTTTCCACTTACTCTGTAAAGTTTTCATGTATATAAAGTAGAAATACAAATAAGACACTGATAATAAATTTATTTTAAAACAATTCTTTTGATATACATATAATCTTACCACTTGTTAAACAGGAAAGCAAATTTACATGTTAATTAGACGTGTCTGTTTATCTGACATAATACTACTTTGATATTTATATGCTGAGAAATGAGACCAGGAAAATATTAAGTCTGCTTTCTGTAATGAAATGATTATTTCTATAAGACTGGAAACTGTAATGTACAGTAAAAGCACTGCAGTTCATAACAAGAAGTCCATAAACCTTGGGAATAAAATTTTCTTTCCCTGGGCCAGGCGGTGGTGGCGCACGCCTTTAATCCCAGCACTTGGGAGGCAGAGGCAGGTGGATTTCTGAGTTCGAGGCCAGCCTGGTTTACAGAGTGAGTTCCAGGACAGCCAGGGCTACACAGAGAAACCCTGTCTCGAAAAACCACAAAAAAAAAAAAAAAAAAAAAAAAATTTTTTCCCTGGAAAGCATACTGGGTTCCTCAGGAGCCACTGACAATGGGCCTTAAGACAGATGGCCCTGACTTAGGGCGGATAAGTCTTGAGCTGAGTCTGCTCCTAGGCCACCTAGCTGAAGAAGATAAGGCCAGAACAAAGCCGGTTTCCAAAATTCTTCAAGTCATCACCAATTACAATGCAACTAAGTTATCAACCAATCAGAATTGTACTAACGTCACTGCTTTGCCCCCTACCAATCATATTAGGAGTTACCTCATTCTTTTGGTAAACTCTCTTAGCCCTTCATAAAAGGGTGGTTGCCATTTTAATAAATGGTTGGCCCCTGAATGCTGGTAATTTCTGCAGTAAACGCTCTTTGCCTTTGCATACTATTTGAGTCTTGGGTCTTCCTTGGACCCTAACAGGAACATATAAGTCTCAAATCTGAACAGAGGTATCTCAGGCAGCTTGTTGCTATGGGTTGGTATAGTGATAAGAACAGTGTTAGTTGTGTGAGGTTATCATGGGTGAATATTGCCAGACATTTGTCAGATTCATCCCACAATTTAAATTATGAATCAGGTTTTGGGTGTGGAGCATTTATCATGACTCTACCCCCCCCCCCCATGATCCTCACTCCCCCCTATCATGGGGCCATGATCCTCAGTTAAGAAACTGGTCTACAGAGTTAAACACCAGCTGAAAATACCCCGCAATCTAGTGAGATATTATCAAATTGTCTCAGTCTGTCCTTAGTACCTGTCTGCCTGGATGACTTTGTTAGATTACTTAATTTACTGAAGAAGTTTTTCAGATCAATGTCATCACTTGGTAAAGTGTAAAAACCAAGTAGGCCAAGGAAGCTAGGCAGGGCTGCTGGAGGGCTCAACCTCAGACTCACCTTCCCGTCCTGCAATTAAATGCTACCTGTGTGGTGACAGGGATGTGGGAGAGACTTAATCACCTTCCAAATGCAAAATAGTTTTCTATTCCATGGGCCTGTGACTTGCAATTACACTTTACCAATTATATGTGTGTGTTTAGTATACACGTGTGTGCGGGATCCTCTGGAATGGGAGTTTATAGTGGTTATGAGTGGTCCAACCAAGTGCTGAACCGAAACCCAGACTCTTTTTTTTTTTGTTTGTTTTTGTTTTGTTTTGTTTTGTTTTTCGAGACAGGGTTTCTCTGTGTAGCCCTGGCTGTCCTGGAACTCACTCTGTAGACCAGGCTGGCCTCGAACTCAGAAATCCGCCTGCCTCTGCCTCCCAAGTGCTGGGATTAAAGGCTCGAGCCACCTCCGCCCGGCGAAACCCAGACTCTTAACCACTGAGACATCTTCTCCAATAACGCTTTTTAAAGTCTGTTCATAACTCTTACGGCTCGGTATAAGTTGCAATTGAACTACAAAAAACTCTTTTTTTTTTCCTTTTCGTTTTTAGCTTTCACTTTGGTCCCTAGCGAATTTTAGATTTTTGTTTTACAAGAAAGAGTTTCTCTGTGTAACTCTGGCTCACTTTGTAAACCAAGCTGGCTTTGAACTCACAAAGATTCGCCTGCCTCTGCCTTCCAAGTTCTGGGATTAAAAGGTGTGAATCACCACCACCACCACCCGGGTTATCCATTCGACCTAAATCCATTGTTTGTTTGCTTTCCCCCTGTCTCCCACCCTGAAACAGTTTCTCTGTGTAGCCCTGCCAGTCAACAGGTTGGCCTCCAACTCAAAAGATATACCTGCCTCTGCTTCCCAAGTGCGGGGATTAAAGGTGTGCACCACCACCAACCGGTTTTAGTTAAAGCCGTTTTAAGATAAGGGCTTGGGAGATGGCTGAACAGGGAAAAGCGCAGACGACCAGAGTTCGGTTCCCGGAGCCTAAGTGGAAGGAGTAAGCTCTCAAGTTATTCTTTGAACTTCACTCATGCACATGCAATACACAGGGGCGCGCTAGGCAATACTTAACATTTTATCACTAAGAAAAAAGCAGAAAGATGTGTCACGAGAGTGCCAAACGAAAAACTTGAACTTCCCAACTTTAAAAAAAAAAACCAACCACGTGTCTCATTTGCATCTCAAAACAACACACCAACGTTTCTAGAGAGCAAAAGTGTGCTCACTTCCATGATCCATAGAGCTTCTGTGTCTCAGGCTAAGGATTCCGGGTTTCCTCCCGGCACACCGGCTCCGCGGGAGGGAGAAAACCTTCCAACCGTCCCCACCGAGGGCACCGACTGGTGCGTCGCAGAGCGCTCGAACGCCCCAGTGTGACGTCCTCTGGACCACACAGGAGTCTGCAGGAAGGAGGTCAGAGGACGCAAGTCTTTAGGAGCATCTGGGGAAAAACAGGCTGACTTTCTATGACCGGAAAAGCCATGATGGAGCAAGACCGAAAGGCTTGGGAGCAACGCGTGCTACACGTTACACTCCACAAACAACGCACCACGCCCACTTCACATCGCGGATTGGCCTTTCCCAGCCACCGTAACGCGCATGCTCCCTGAGGGCACTAGGGCTTGGCGAGGTATTTCTGGTGGCATACTTCCGGCGTTGAACTTCCGGTCTGGTGGTGGTGGTGCTGTTCGCAGAAACCCTGTATCCTGACACCCGGCGGAGCCTGGGTGCTGCTTTGGGCCTGGCAGTTGCCGAGGGATTTGAGAGGCCGGAATCGCGGAGACGCGGTTGGGTTCGCTAGGTGGAAAGCCGTCTCTTCCGCTCGCAGCCTGAGGGAGCCGAAGGCTCACACCACTCGTCATGGACTGCAGTCTGGACAGGATGGCCTCGGTGGTCCCTGGGCAATTTGACGACGCGGATTCCTCAGACAGGTAGGCGGCCGGAGATGACACACTTACTCCTCAGATTCCGCCAGCTCCGCATTCGGCTCAGGGAGCTGACACCTGACGGGTTTGGATTTTTTTCTCGGGGTCTGTCCTGATAGCTGGGCAGTTTGTGAAAGCTACCTGTCAGTAGTTCCCAGAATGTTCAGCAGAGAAGTAAGAGCTGGGGACCACTGAGAAACGTGGGGCTTTTTTTTTCTCCTACATACAAGGTTCCACATACAGTCAGCAAAAGTTTTACCTCCGCGGGCGATAGTGATGATGAACAAGACAAAGCTAGACCAAGAGGCTAGCCTACAGCGCAGCGGAGAGAATTGAGGCAAAAAGGAAGACCAGCCAGGCAAAGCCTTACAAGTAACTGAGAAGTTAAGATACTGTTCAGGTCTTATAGGCCAGAGGAGAACTTTTAGCTGCGACAGGGCGTCATTTGATTAATTAATTAAAGGAACTGGTGAGTTACGTAGATGTTTTTGGAGAGGAGTGGAGCAGAGAATCAGTAAAAAAATAAATAAAATAACCAGGTTCAAACACGATGGCTCCTAGAGCTACGGTCATAGAAGGACTTCGAGGGAGCAGTGTTGAGGTTTTGTGGTGAAATTGGATGTGAGGTCCAAAGAAAGCAGCGACGGAAAACTTCCCGTTAAAAAGAAAAGAAAACTGCACATCGTCATTTCGAAACAACAAAGAATAAAATCACGTAGATTTTATCCATCAATTGTGAGCGGTTTTGATAAATATATATTGACCACTCTGTGTGTCATATCGAGTGTTAGGGAAATATTGGTGACTACCATTTTTGATTGCCACAAGGGTTGTCCTCCGCTAGGAGAGATTGATATTAGCAATGAGGTAAATTATTTGAATTAAAATTGGTGAGTAGTACAAAGGAAAAAAAAGATGAGTGATCAGTAACATATAGTAGGAATTAGCAGGAGAAATTGGAGATTTCCATTCTTCTGCTTACTGAGCATCTCAAAAAAATCCTTACTGAAGCGTTTAAGTGGGAAGAAGAAACAAGCGTGCTTTGCCCATAGGCCCCATACACACAGGATATTGTGAGACCACACCAGTGTCTCTCCAGAGACATTTTTATATGTTACACCTGGGCTGAGGGTGGGGCATACTAGTGCTATCTGGTAAGTAGATAGAGGCTGGTGGTGTTGTCTGTACAAGACATTGTCACAGCAGATGATTGCTAGTTGAGACTGAGGACACCAGGACCTTTCGAATTGTCTTGCCTTTAACATACTTGTCTAGATTGTTAGATGTGTAAGTGAAGGGTAATTTATGTATTATACTTATGAAGTCCTAGTAAATTGCAGGGGTTTTTTTTGTTTGTTTGTTTGTTTTTTTTGCTTTATTTTGTTGTTGTTTTTCGAGACAGGGTTTCTCTGTGTTGTCCTGACTGTCCTGGAACTCACTCTGAAGACCAGGCTGGCTTTGAACTCAGAAATCTGCCTGCCTCTGCCTCCCAAGTACTGGGATTAAAGGCGTGCACCACCACTGCCTGGCAGGTACACACATCTTTAATCTCAGCACTTGGGAGGCAGAGGCAGGTAAATCTTTTCGTTCAATCCCAGCTTGGTCTATATAGCAAGTTCCAGGCCAGCCATAGCTAAATAGTGAGACCCTGTCTTTAAAGAAAAGGAACAGGATATCACCTAATTTATTTGTGTGTTGTCCTTGTCCAGGGGCTCATGCTGATCTTGGTGTTGAGTGCTGATGAACCAGGCATTATGTCTTTTTAAGTGTTACTATCATTAGTTGTTTTATGTGATTCCTGGCCTGAAAGGTCAAAGCTGGCAACACTGAATTGAATTTTATTGAATTTAGGGGTAAATGTGTTTTGTTTGAGATGCACAGTTTTTTTAAAAAAAAAAAAAACAAAAAAAAAAAAAAAACTGAACCTGCCAATTATTTGGGAAAAAAATTACATAAGCATCCAGTGTTTTAGCTTCTTGTAAAACTAGGAAGATCCGGTAACAACAGGGTCTGCATTCTCTTGTGAACCTCTCCATTGGTTGTACTTTGATTACTCTGGACCTCTTCTCTTAATAGTTCCCTCTTCTGTTACCCTGTACTTGGCCTGCTTCACTGTGTAGTGCTGGGCCTGTCTCCATCATTGCTTCCTTTTATAAATAGAGGTGATTTGGAGTTGTTTGTGTCTTAGGAGTGTCTTGCTACAGCTCCTGGTATTACAGAGAGTTCAAGGAAAGGCAAATTTTGATACACATTCCCCCTTAAAGTATGAGTGATCTGGTCTTGTGCACTGGTTGGAGTCAGCTCATTTACCCAAGATGATAATGTGAATTCTAGCTTGACTTAATGCAAAAGCAAAGCCAACACCCAATGACTAGTACGAGGGTGTGGCGAATAAAGCATTGCTGCAGATGGGGAGACAGAAGAGCTTGATATTAAGAAGATGGAGCAGATTGGGAAATGTAAGGGAATTTTTAGGTGTGCATGTATGTGGGTGTTTTTCCCTTTAGGGGATGAATAAACATGTCAGTATATTCTTATTCCTAGTGAAAACAAAGAAGTCCAGTCAATTCATGCAATAGAAGATGGCATTCTACTTAAAAACCTTCAGAATGATGCAGCAGAGATGGAGGGCGAAGATGAGATTGGTGAGGAAGATGACTATGATTATGACACTGACTGGTACTTGGATGATGGGACTGGAAAACTTACCAAGGGTTGTACCTGGAATGGCAGCAGTAACTATCAGGTATGTATGGAATTCTGTAAATCTGTGTTATCTGCTTGTATTTTCTCCCTCTCTCTGTGTTTGTGTGTGATATCAAGTGTTCTTCTCAGTATTTTCCACTTTATCTTTTCTTTATGTGTGTGGATGTGTCGGCATGAGTATATACACATGTGTGTGCACATACCTGTATGCATGTGGAGAAGACAGAAGTGGGTACCAGTCCCTTGGATCAGGAGTTACAAATATTTTGGGGATCCACAACATCCAAACAGGTTCTTATGTGTGTGCTGGGATCCAGTTCCAGTCCTAATATCTCTGAGCTGTCTCCAGCCTCTCCACCTTATCTTTTGAGACATCTCACTTGAGCCCAGAGCTCACCGTTTAGTCAGCCACTGGATTGTGACTTCCAGAGACCCTGTCTCAGCTGCCCTAGTGTTGGGATCATGGATACTGACCTCTGAGTCTGCCTTTTTGTGCAGGTGCTGAGGACTGAACTTAGGTCCTCAGGCTTGAATGACAATAGTTTGTGGGCTGAGCCATCTTTCCAGCCCATGTAGTTTTTTTTTTTTTTTTAAAGACTTTGTGGTTCTGTGGGTTATATTGTCTTAGAGCCCCAGCTTTTACTAATTTGTTTTCTTTCTTTTTGCTTTTCATATTTCTCATCATTTCTTGTATTTGGATTCTCTCAATAATCAGTAAATGTTAAGAGTTACTGAGGTATCATAGGGTGAATGAACGTAAAAATATGTAAGGGAAAGGCCACGACTAAGCTGTTAACTGCAGACCATTTACAGAAAGGGGTTGGGAATGTAGCTCAACTGTAAAGCATTTGGCTGGCATACAAAAGACTCTGGGGTTTGTCCCTGGCTTCCCAGCACAGCAGGGAGGAAACATTGAAACTCATTGGTAATTAGAGAAGTATAGCTGGGCTGTGAAGAAGAGGTAGAAGGATCACAAGTTCAAGGCCAGCCTGGAATCCAAAGTAAGTTTTGGTAACTCCTACACTGAGTCACTGGAGAGACTTCGGATAATTTAAGCATGGATCGTGTTATGATGTGTGTATACCTATTGTTAGCTTTTAACTTTTGGTTGCTGGTGATTATAGTAATTAAATTGTTTTGTTGGGGATGAAGTGCCTTTTTGGAGCACTTGCCTACTGTGCATCCCAGCACTACAAAAGTCAAATCAGTCAGTTTGGCTTGTATGTGATAGGAAACATGGCCTGATTTTTACTTATTGTGGTGCTAGGTATCAAACCCAGGGTCTTTACCTACTAGTTAATAATTTGTATCCCAAAGCCAAAAGTTATTTAGAAGTTAAATTAAAGGGGCTGAGAAGATAGCTCAGTGGTTTACAGCATGTGTTGTTCTTGCTAAGGACCTGGGTTCAATTCCCAGCACCTACATGGCAGCTCATAATCATCTGTAACTCCAGTTCCATGGAATACAATACTTTCTTACGGCATCTATAAGTACCAGACGTCATGTGGTACACATACATTTGTGTAAGCAAAGCATTCATACAAATAAAGTGAGATAACTAATTCTAAAACAAAGTTTATGTTAAATTTGGTAGGAAAATGTTTTAAGTTCTTTACAGATAAGACAACCAAGCCTCAGACTTGATGATGAGATATAATAAGAGGGAATCAGCAACTGTTGAGTACTATTTTTAATTTTTTTCTCCTCCCTAAGAAAAGGGTTTCTCTGTGTATCCCTGGCCATCCTGAAACTCGACCTGAAGACCAGGCTGGTTTTGAACTCAGAGAGATTTAACTGTCTCTGCTCGTATTAAAAGCATGCACCAGTACTGCCTGGCTGAGAGCCCGTCTTTAAAATCTATATTGCATTCGCTATGAGTTTTAGGTATTCCTTCTGCTTTTCTTGGGGGTTACTTAAGGTTGTACAGAACACACAGTAAGTGCTGAACCTCATGCTTATCTTTCCCTATTCCCTTTCTCAAAGTGTCAGGCTTAAAAATACAGGGTTAAGAATGAATTTATGGGGGGGAGGGGGGGCTGGAGAGATGGCTCAGCAGTTAAGAGCACTGACTGCTCTTCCAGAGGTCTTGAGTTCAATTCCTAGCAACCACATGGTGGCTCTCAACCACCTGTAAGTGTAAGTGTGGTGTAAGCCTCTTCTGGTATGTCTGAAGAGAACTACAATAAACTCACATACATAAAATAAATAAAAATAAATTAAAAAAAATGAATTTAATGTTAGCCTTAGCTCTTTACTAAACACTGTGAAGGTAAGTGAATACTCAAGTAGCAAATGTACAAGCCAATTACATTTTAGAAAATCCAACTTAGTTATTATTCATAAGAACAAAAAATACACTGAAGAGAAGAACATGACATGTGACCTGTGTTTTGTGGTCAGTAACCTTAGCCTTCTTTTTGAAATGCCTTTTTTTTTCTATTTTATTTACTTTTTTATATGTGTAGGTGCTTTGCCTGCATATGTATCTGTGCACCATGTGCAGGCAGTTTATGAAATGCCCAAGGAGATTAAAAGGTTTTGGATCTCTCTGGGACGAGACTTAGAGATGGTTGTGAGCTGCCATGTAGGTGCTGGGATCGAACTCAGCTCTTCTGGAGGAGCAGCCAGTATCCTTAGCTGCTGAGCCAGCTCTCCAACTCTAGGAACCTTAAAGTCTTTAAAAAGTTTGTTTCTCTTCTAGTATGCTCCTGTATGTAATAGCTGACTGAACTGGAGCAGGGAGATGGTTCAGCAGGTAAATGCAGTTGGTGTCACGCCTGACAACTTGAGTTCAATTCCTGGGACTGTCAGGGTAGAAAGAGAAAATCAGTGTATAAGAGTTGTTCTCTGGTTCCATGTGTGTTGTGTCCCCTCCTCCAAAACATAATACAAAATAAGGGAGAAAGAAATGTAATTATGAACCTTAAGCTTGAATTTACAATTAATCATATTTTGAATTAATTTCTTGTAGGCAAATCGGCAGACTTCTAACTACAATTCAGCCAAAATGTCTACTCCAATTGACAAGTCCTTGCAAAAATTTGAAAATAAAATTAATCTAAGTAAGTTTTTAAAAAAATATATCACCTAACTGAGCTGTGAAGAAATTCTTCCAAATGTTGGGTACTTTTGTTAGCTGAAAAATCAAATGTATTTGGCTCAGTGATAGTCAATGAATGACTCTAGATAGAATGAAGAAAAGTAACTTTCAGTGACTTTGTTCTCTGTTTTCATCTGTTGTGGGAATATGAAGTTTCATGTACTCACCCCAGTTCTTCTCTGTTCTGCATTGCCTTTTGTATTAGAACAGCCTAAAAATGTTATTTGTTTAGTTAGGCACTGCCAATCGTTTATTTGAAAGCCAGCCCTCATTGAACTACAGGGCTCTAGAATGCAAGGCTATGGTTTTCTGCTTGGAGCATTTTGACTGTAAACCTACCAGTGTCTCATGCATACTCTCCATAAGTCTCAAATTAATGTGTGTAAGTATTTCCTAGTCATTGTCATGTATATATAATGTGAAAAGAAACTGAAGCTTGCACAATTAAACTTTGAATTCAGTTAGTTGTGTTATCTGTCTTGTACAAACCATTAAGTATCTGAGACTTAGAAGAGGCAGTGTTTTTGGGTATTGTTTCTATCTACAATTTTAGAATTCTGGTTCAAAAAGCACACTATAGTGCTGAGAATACACACTATAAAGAAATAAGTTAACTGTTTGCCTCATAAGCAAGGTATATTCTAATTCTATTAAGAAAATGTATAGAAAAGTAGAGGTGACTATTAGTGTCTTGTCTTGTTTACATTGTGAGTTTTCGTCTTTTTAGATAAGCTGAATGTTACTGATTCTGTCATAAATAAAGTCACCGTAAAATTGAGACAAAAAGAAGCAGAATCGTAAGTAATTTTTCAATACAAAGCTGGTAGAGACTTATTTCTTGACTGGGTGTAATTGTTCTGCAGGAGATGTTAGTGTGCTTTTGTTTATTAGCTTAGTGTGTGCTATACCTTTGCAAATCAAAACAGTAAATGAATCTTAAGTAGTAAAAATACGATCTCATGAAGTTCATAAGTGTGTTTTCATCAGGATGAGTATTTGTAGATTCCAGTTGACTGAGGTCTGGCTGACTTCTCTTACGTGCTAATACTTGAGATGATCATTGCAGTATAGAAAATTATGTTAATCCACTAGCAGTGTTAGAACTGAGTGTTAAAATCAGTTTTTTCTGGTTTGTTACTGCGTCCATAGAGATAACTTTCTGAGAGCAACTTTGGCCACTTGGTACTTCACTGACCTGTCTGACGTTTTGTGTTGGAGCCTGTGTTAGTCTAAGTTAGTGTTGATTGCATTGTCTAGTGGATGGGCTGAGGCAAATCAGTCTGCCTTTTGAAATTATTTTGAAATAAAAGTCTAAAAACACAGCCTTATAAGTAAGTCGGATCATTAAAGGACAGCATGGACACTCTACATGTCCCTGTCACTGTACTCCAGCTGCTCTTTCTTAATGCCCCAGGACATGGAAAGACTTCCACATTCACATTCCTTCTCCTGCCTCTTTCTGTCTGCTCCTTTCTCTGTCCCTTCTGTATGCATGTGAAATACATACTTCATATATAACGTCATATATGCACATCTATATATTTATATGTGTGATCCCTGGTAGTGGAAGGATAGAACCAACTTCCGAAAGTTGTCTTCTGACCATCGCATGCAGGGTGGTATCCTCTTATGTTTCTTCATTGACTTATAGAAACTAAGTGAAAAAGATGAAAAAACTTAAATGGAAAGAAATAACAAAAGCTTGGACATGCTTGTTAAGGAGATCCGATTTGCATGCTCAGAGAAATGAAGTTTAAACTGAGTGAAGAGTCTGTGTCAAATTATATCTCTTATGAAAAACTTCTTGAGAATTGTCACCAAATCATGTACATGTAGAAGTCTCATTCTGGCTTCTCAATGAGTTTTGAATATGTCTTCTATACTTTTTTGTTCCACTCAGGTATCGTATTAAAGATAAGGCCGACCGAGCAACTGTAGAACAGGTATGCTTGAAGTGCTCACAGCCTTGTGTGAAATTAGCATTTCTATTCTCTTTGACTTGTGCCTTGTTTTTAGCTTCCTGTTGGTGTTAACCTTACCTAAAATTACTCCTGGGTAAACACTGTCTCAAGTTCAGTGGTTGGCATTTTACTCTATAAAATGACCACGAGTAGTTAAGGTAGAGCCATAACCCTTTCAGAATAGCTTCAATAGCCTTCGAAGCTACTGTGCTTCATCCTTCTCAGAAGTTTGGAAGACAAAGACTGTTTAGACCAGAATCTTTCTTAAGCAGGGTCTGTAGGAATTTTATTCTCTTTCCTGTTAAATAGAATGGATATCTACCATAAAGCAGGTTGAGTAGCTGCCATGTATCTGGGGAATGTGTAGATGAAGGATCAGGGAAAAAAGGGTAATACCTTCATATTTCTAACTAGAGACCTCTTTGTTTAGAAATTACATGTGCTTTATTCTTTGGAACACCAGCTCTAGATGGCCTGGAACTTGCTATGTAGATCAGGAGGGCCTCAAACTTACACAGATAGGCCTGCCTCTTGCCTTCTCAGAGCTAGTATTAAAGGTGTATGCTACCTGATCCAGATTTTTGATGTGAATCAAATGATTTTTTAAAAAAAGTTTATATTATCATTATTGCTGCATATGTGGGCTCTCGACTCAATAAGTATGTGTACAATTCCACATTTTGAAATTGTAACCTTTTGACCTATAGCACCTCTTGTGTGCTTTACCCCCAAGGGAGTAGAAGCTGACCTGCAGTAGAGAGCCAGTTTGTGCAATTGAATCATTGTGCACGAAAGTGGTTATCGATAGTGTTAACTTGTTATTATATGTTATATTGGTTGGGCTTTTTGTTTTTGTCTACTTATACAAACTAGAGCCACACTTCAGGGAGGAATTGCTTCCATCAGATTGTCTTTGTAGGCAAGTTTGTGTGCCAGCCCACTGTGGGGTGATGCCACCCTGAACCTGGGTAGTGTAAGAACGAGCTGGGCGTCCTGGGTTGTATAAGAAAGCAAGTTGAGCAGTGTGTAGAAAGCAGGCCGGTCAGCAGCTTTCCTCCATGGTCTCTGCTTTAGTTCCTGCGTCCAGCTTCTGCCCTGACTTCTCTCAGCCGAGCACTGTTTTCTCCAAGAGTAAGATGAGACAAACCTTTCCCCCATATTGTTTTGGTCATAGTGTTTATCACAGCAGCAGAAACCAAACTGTATATATGTGCATGATGGGGAAGGCAGTGCCTGTGCAACAGGGGCCTCTGTGAAAGTCAGGAACTTTGTGGTGTGGGGTTCGTTCCATCTGCTCACCTATATGTGGGTGGGTTCTGGGACAATGAGACTTGTCATGAGCCTGGTGGTGTGCACCTTCATTCACTGAGCCATCTTGATCACTCTTAGTATATTTGCTGTTTTTAAATCTTGTGTGATTTGTTTTCATGATTGTACTTTTAAAAAAATTTTTTTTTTTTTTTAATTCTTAGGTTTTGGATCCCAGAACAAGGATGATTTTATTCAAGTTGTTGGATAAAGAACACATATCAGAGATACATGGCTGCATAAGCACTGGAAAAGAAGTGAGCTTTTGTTGGATGACAGTATTTTCATATTAATCTCCTTGTTTCAAATACCCAGGAAAACTAAGGCTCTTTATAATTTGTGCCTTAAAGACAAAAGAAAGCCAAGCATTGTAGCACACACTTTTAATCCCAGCACTTGGGAGGCAGAATCAGGTAGATCTCTGAGTTCCAGGCCAGCATGGTCTATATTGCAAAGTCTAGGCCAACTAGAGCTACTTATAGAAACCCTGTCAAAAAAGAAAGAAAGCTGGCTGTGGTGACATACACCTTTAATTCCAGCCCTCGGAGGCAGGGGCAGTCAGAGCTCTGAGTTTGAGGCCAGCATGGTCTGCAAAGCAAGTTCTAGGACACCCAGGACTACACAGAGAAAAAAAGAGAGAAAAAGCTATATACACCAGATGGTTTATTAACAGTGTATCTAGAATTATCTTGCTTGGTAGTCAGTTGATAAGAAACTGTATGTTTAACTTACTGTGGTTGCTTTATTGTATTCCTGAGTCTGTGTGTCCAGCAGTGAGCTTAGATTTTCAGATTACTGTGGTCCTGAGTCCGGGTTTAAAATTACTGCTAATAAATTATGTTTATGGGTTCATTTCTTTTAGCCAGTCTTGTTTCTTTACTTGTAAGTCTAGAAAAATAAGTGTGACATTTTTTTTTCTCTAGACAGGGTTTAGGTTTGTCTGTGTTGCCCTGACTGTTCTGGTACCCTGAACTCCCTCTGTAGACCAGGCTGGCCGTGAACTCAAAGATCCTATGCCTCCTATGTGCTGTGTTTAAAGGCTAAGTGTGACTTTAGAAAAAAAAAAAAAAAAACCAAAACCAATCATGTTACTCTTCCCTTGCTGTGATAAAATACATGACCAAGAAGAGCTTAAGGAAGAACATTTACTTTAGCTTAGGGTTCAAGAGAGCTAGGGTCCATGATGGTAGGGAGGAAGCCTGGCAAGCAGGAAACAGGAAGCAGAGTGAACTAGAAGGAGGCCCAGGCTGTTCATTCCCAAGCCTGCCTCCTCTGACATACACCTCTCAACATTCCACAAGCTCTGAAACAGAAGCACACACACCGGGGCCCAGGGGCTCAGATCCATGAGCCTGTGGAAGACACTTCTCATTCAAACCATCAGAATTAATAACTCATTTGCTGTGGAGGTTAATTAAATGCAAGAACATTTTCATCAGAGATATATATGTGAAGCTTTTCTGTATCTTGTGTGCCTCTTGTAACAATAGGCTGTGTTGGGAGAAATGAGTCATTAGCAGTTTTGGTACTGGGAACCTGAGACTGCTATGGCATCACTGTAGACACTATAGATGATAAGGCCTTTTTTTTTTAAGTTTTTTTTTTTTTTTAAGATTTATTTTTTATATTTATGAGTACACTGTAGCTGTCTTGAGACACACCGGAAGAGGGCATTAGATCCTATTACAGATGGTTGTGAGCCACCATGTGGTTCCTGGGAATTGAACTCAGGACCTTTGGAAGAGCAGTCAGTGCTCTTAACCACTGAGCCATCGCTTCAGCCCGGTGATAAGGTCTCTTGAGAGCACTCTGGCATATAGGGCCTGTCATTGGCCAGAAAGTCACAGGGTGGCATATGAATGTATGCTAGAGGTATATTTATTGTCATACAGTGTTTCCTATTTAAATTCACACCTTCAAGAGAGGACAGTGGTGTTATTTCAGTTTACTTTTGAGGTTAGAATCACTGACACTAGTTATTTAACACGTCTAATTTTCTTTGTTTTTTTTTTTTTTTTTTTTAAATAGGCTAATGTATACTATGCTAGCACACCCACTGGAGAGAGCAGAGCAATCAAAATATACAAAACTTCCATTTTGATGTTCAAAGATCGTGATAAGTATGTGACTGGGGAATTCAGGTGAGCCCCAGATTCTTGAATTCCTTTTCCCTCAAGTGCTAAAGTAGTATAATGTGGTGATTAACAGATGTTTACTTGCTCTAGGTTTCGCCGTGGCTACTGTAAAGGAAACCCTAGAAAAATGGTGAAGACATGGGCAGAGAAGGAGATGAGGAATTTGCGCAGGTAACTGATGGTGTGTGTGAGGAGGTTTGCAGTGCATATGCGTAACCGTGTCTGTCTGGGTATCTGTGCCCTGCCCTTTCCAAGCAGACGGGACCCATTAGACCATGTAGCTCTATTACTCTGGTGAACTATATAGACACATTTTGCTTTTCAGAAGAGCCTGAAGCTATGTGAAAACATACAGAATTTGCTTTGAGACAAGGCATTTTATAGGATTTTAAGACAGCAATAATAGTAATGGTACTACTATCATTTGAAAAAATTACAGGGGAGCTGGGCAGTGGTGGCTCACACCTTAAATCCCAGCATTTGAGAGACAGAGGCTGGCGGATCTCTGAATTCATGGCCAGCCTGGTCTACAGAGTGAGTTCCAGGGCAGCCAGAGCTATGCAGAGAAACCTTGGCTCAAAACAAACAAACAAAAAACAATAAAAAAAAAAAAAAAAAAGCAAAAACAACAACAAAAACAAACCAGGGGTTTTAGATAAATGTTGTCAGGCTCTCAGCTCTGGTTAATCACTTGCTCTTATTCAGTCCAGTGTAGGACATATTCATATAGTCATTTTTCTGAAACTACTGTAAAGAAAGGACACTTAGCTAGTTTTCTCAAAGTTTGTGGCATTTTTCTTTCCGTTTCCAGTGTCTTTTAACTTTTTATGTGTTATCCATAGTTACAATTTGCTATTAAGTCAGCATCATTTGTTTTGGAAATATTCCTGTGTGCAACTGGACACTAGGTGTGTGCAGTGATTTGCTTTATTTTTGACATTAGTAAACTCAAGAGATAATTGTTGACATAGTTGCTGTCTCATCAATCCGGAGGTATTCTTTCTCTTCAGTGTTTAACACCTCTAGAAGTAGGTTGGGTGTTACAGGTTTGGGTGTTAACATGTTTGCTTATCAGGGCTTTGGTATTCTCGATAGCACATGATGGTGACATTTAAAACAAATTGGTTATGAAATAGCAGTGTAGATCAGAGATCTCGGTGCTATTTCCTAACAGCAGTGTCAGCTCATGGTCTGTAACTGCTCTAATGTGTTTATGTCTTTTGACTTTTCAATTGTCCTTTACTTCACAGGCTAAAAACAGCAAACATACCATGTCCAGAACCAATCAGGCTAAGAAGTCATGTTCTTCTCATGGGCTTTATTGGCAAGGATGACATGTAAGTATGTGGGACATCACAGAATTTCATGGTGAAGCTATGTGAGCCGTGTACTAGGTGATTATTTCTCATTTTTCTCTTCATTATTCCTGTGTTGGTGCATAACTGCTATGATTCACCATTGTGAAGTTTGAAAGTACTTCAGAATAACAAAAGTAACTGTGCTTTTGAGGGATGTTTAATTTATTAAAGTTTTGGAAAAGTACCTGTAACTGTCAGCATTTGGATTGGCATTCATTATTCCCTTGTCAGTTCACATGATGAGTTACAGAAGAGAGGTGTGTGGACACTGTGGAGTGGGGCAAGAAGACTTGATCGTGATGAGTTTATCTCCATTCCCTTTTCACTCCAGACCTGCACCACTTTTGAAAAATGTCCAGCTGTCAGAATCCAAGGCACGGGAGTTGTACCTGCAGGTCATTCAGTACATGAGGAAAATGTATCAGGATGCTAGACTTGTCCATGCTGATCTCAGTGAATTCAACATGCTGTGAGTGTGGTTTCTTTCCTGGAAACTTACTGTAATTATTTCATGCACTTCAATACAGGAAACTCTAATCTACAAAGTCATACTGTGCTGTGTTTGCTTCCCTCTAAGCGTTAAGATGTGGTCAGTGCCTTCATTGACCTTACTCACAGGTACACACTGTGGAGGACTGAGTGTGTAGCTTGATTGATTGAGCAGTTATCTGAACTGTGTATGTGAGATGCTTTGGATTTCATCCCCTGCACAAGGTGGCAGGAGGGGAAGCACTTTTAGCTGATTTAATAGGCTTTGAAATTTTCTGTTTTTTTTCAGCTTTCATTAGTCAGGATCCTTTTTCATCTGCTGTAGTCATTTATAAATTACGTAAGATGGATTTTTTTTTAACTAGATATAGTGGTGCATGACTGTAATCTCAGCACTTAGAAAGCAGCAGCAAGAAGAGAAGTTTGAGGCTAGCCCATGCTATAAAGAGAGGACCTATCCAAAATAAACAACAGAATAAATGTAGCTGCCTGAAGCTATAGGTTACCAGGTTCTCCTGAGAGGAAGCCTAGGAATGAACGGGAATGGAGGGCGAGAGAAACGGGGCCAAGACAAAGTATTCTGATCAAGGCCCGAAGTTTAATAATTTGCTTTCACATATAAAGGGGAAGCCCCACCCCCCAGAGTCTCTTCTCGGTTCAGCCCAGGGGCTGGTCAAGGAGATAGCAGTCTGGAAGGTGTCAAGGCTAGCTCAGCAGGCTGTCCATTCTTCTTAGCTCAGGTAGCAGGCTCCAAGGTACCAAGGCTGGTAATGCAGTGCATCTCCTAGGTCCTACTGTTGCTTGGTCTATTGTGGTAAATGACTTTGCAGGCCTGCTCAGGCCTGGGGGAAGGGCACAAATAGATATTTTTGCTTGTTTGCTTTTGTTTTTTGAGACAGGATCTTTGTTCATAGCTTGGCTTTACTGGAACTCACTTTGTAGATCAGATTGTCCTTGAACTCTCCAAGATCCACCTACCACTGCTTCCCAAGTGCTGAGATTAAAGGAAGGTGCCACTACACATAGCTAAAAATGTGTATCCCAGGCTGGCCCACTCTGACCTGATCTTCCCACCTCTGCCTCCTTCAGCAAATGCCGCCAGCATGTACCGCCATAACTGATTTCAAAATAAATTTAAAACAAAACAAAACAAAACAAAACAAAAGAGCATGGTAGTAACGTACAACTTCTGTGCTTACTGCCCACAAGGTACCACGGTGGAGATGTGTACATCATTGATGTTTCTCAGTCTGTGGAGCATGACCACCCACATGCGTTGGAGTTCTTGAGAAAAGACTGTGCCAATGTCAATGGTGAGTGACAGGAGTCACCTCCCACATCCTGCACATCATATGACGATTCATAACAGTAGCAGAGTTATAGTTGTGAAGTAGCCATGAAAATACTGTCATGGTTGGGGATCAACACACCACGAGGAACTGTATTGGGGGGGGGTCACAGTGTTAGAAAGGCTGAGAAGCACTGGGATGAGGTCTTGTCACTTGAAGTGGGAATGCAGTCTGGCATAGGAATACGACATTTGTCTCTCATTGATCCCTAGTGCTGAAAAACAAGTCTCTTTTTTCTTTTTCTTTTTTTTTTGATATTTTATTTATTTACATTTCAGATGCCATCCCCTTTCCCCATTTCCCCTCCCTAGAAAACCCCTATCCCATACCCCCTTCTCCTTTTTGCTTTTATATATTTTTTTTTAAATGTCAACCAAAGGCTTTATAAGTTTGGTAATGCTCAATATCAATCAGAAGTGTAACCTAACACCCAATCTAGATGTATCAACTATCTTTGACTGGCAGAGACATATGAACATCTGCCTCCATGTCTGGCCCCCCTCTCTCTTTCTCTCTCATCACCTAGCTCCTCCTTTCCTCCTCCTCCTCTCCTTACTCCTCCTCTCTGTACTCCTCCCACCTTAGCTCCTCCTACATATCACCCTTCCTGTTAAAATAAAACTTTTATCAAAATACAGTTAGAGCATAACTATATCAATTTATGTCAGTAAGGTGCAAGATAGACCTAATACCCACCCAGTCCATCATTTTGTTGACTAAGCAGAACCTTCGTCATCTCTCCTAAATAAAAGATTTAGTTCTGAGCCTGGCTTTTTTTTTCTTGGCTTTAGAATGAATGTCAGCCGAAAACCATCCTCTCAAATGTTTTCTTTCAAAGTAAATAGCAAGGATTGGCTATTGAAAACTATAAGTTTTCAACCCCATCAGAAATCCAGAATGACTGAGATAACTGAGATTATTGGAAGCGCAAAGCATAGCTTCTAAAACATAGCCAATTTATAGAGACCGCTGGACACCTGGACAGTCCCTATACTACAGAATGTTGGAGCATCTGATCTTCAGCCTTCTGGCCCAGGATCATCTGACAGACCTAGTGATGCAGAATTATTAAGGGCTGATTACTCTGTCTTGGAAGATACAATCAGTCGACTATTCTGCAAGTGTGTCCTTTTCTGGACAATATTTTGTCTGTAGATGGAAAGAGGCAATTTTTGCCTAGTGGCTATCTGACCACAATTGGAATAACTCCAAAGATGCTCAATTTCTTCTTGGAATCCAAGACAGGAAGCTGTCAGGAGCAGACAGGTCTCTAATGTTTGTAACATCTATTCTGTGGACTTCTGATGTTTTGAAAACCGACTATCCATGTAAGGTAATCTGGACTGTTGTCTGTTAACTCCTCTCAGCTATTTCTAAATAAAATATAGAAAATTCCCTAACAATAAACTCAAAGCCATGAATTTGCTATAGGCCCTTAATTCACAGTCTAACCATCTCAAATAAGTTAAAAAAGTTAAAGAAGGACTGGGTCTAAGCCTTGTATTCCTAAATGTGTTTGTTATACAGGCGCAATGCCTATGATAGTAACAATATTCATCTCACTTTTATGTTAATAAGAAGCTCATACCAATAAAAACCTTAAATTTGAAATCAAAGTAAATTTTGTACCATTTAAGAAATTATAACTTCATCTTAATAACAATTATACATATTTCTACCAGTAAGTTATGGCTATGCAATAAGTCCTAGCTAATCCTCCCTGTTCCACCAAAACCACTACTTTTCCCTAGAAAGACAGCCCAATATTAACCACCTCAGTCCCCAAGCCCAGGGAATAAGGGCACCAACTCTTCATTAACTTCTTCAAGCTGATTATGGGTGTTGAAATATTAGAAGAGGGGTTGGGAGAAGAGTAAATTGATAAGCCTCTGACACTGTGTCTTCACTGCATCTGGCTAGATTTCCAGGACATCAGAGGTTCGAGCAGGTGTGCTCAGCTTGCCTGATGAGTAGATACACCAAGGCTATGTATTCTGCAATATATAATTCTCAAAACAAATTTTAGTATCAAGATAATTGTTTGTTTGAATTCTGGAATCTAGTCATCTGGCTGCCTGCCTCTGTCATGTCTAATCCATATAATTCTGGGCGTTTCTATGAAGGTGTGCTCCCACCATCCTCCCATTTTTGCCTCCCTGTTCTCAAATTCCTCAACACTAGGGAATCCAATCTTTCAGGCACCAAGGCCCTCCACTTCCATTGATGCTTAACCCCTTACCCCCCTCCAATTACTATGAGGGTGTGCTCCCACCATCCTCTCATTCCTGCCTCCCTGCTCTTGAAATTCCCCAACACTTGTGGATCCACACTTTCAGGCACCAAGGCCCTCTACTTCCACTGATGCCTAACCCCTTACCTCATCTTTTCTCCTCCAATTACTATGAGGGTGTGCTCCCACCATCCTCTCATTCCCACCTCCCTGCTCTTGAAATTCCCCATCACTAGAGAATCCAAACTTTAAGGTACCAAGGCTGTCCACTTCCACTGATGCCTGGCAAGGCTACCCTCAACTACCTAGACTGGTGGAGCCATGAGTCCCTCCTTTTGTGTTCGTGGGTTGGAGATTTTAGAATGGCTACTCCAGCTTGTTTCTTAGGACCATTTGCTTGAAAAATTGTTTTCCAGCCTTTTACTCTAAGGTAGAGTCTGTCTTTGTACTGCGGTGGGTTTCCTGTATGCAGTAAAATGCTGGGTCCCGTTTACGTATCCAGTCCATTAGCCTATGTCTTTTAATTTGGGAATTGAGTCCATTGATGTTAAGAGATATTAAGGAACAGTGATTGTTGTCTCCTGTTATTTTTGTTATTAGAGGTGAAGTTATCTTTGTGTGGCTGTCTTCTGTTGGATTTGTTGGAAGAGGGTTACTTTCTTGCTCTTTCTAGAGTATAATTTCCCTCCTTGTATTGGAGCTTTCCTGCTATTATCCTTTGTAATGCTGGGTTTGTGGAAAGATATTGTGTAAATTTGGTTTTGTCGTGGAACCAAGATACTTGGTTTCTCCATCTATGGTAATTGAGAGTTTTGCTGGGTATAGTAGCCTGGGCTGGCATTTGTGTTCTCTTAGATCTGTCCAGCATCTTCTAGCTTTTATAGTATCTGGTGAGAAGTCTGGTGTAATTCTGATAGGTCTGCCTTTATATGTTACTTGGCCTTTCTCCCTTACTACATTTAATATTCTTTCTTTGTTTTGTGCACTTGGTGTTTTGATTATTATGTGACAGGAGGTATTTCTTTTCTGGTCTAGTCTATTTGGCGTTCTATAGGCTTCTTGTATTTTTATGGGCATCTTGTTCTTTAGATTAGGGAAGTTTTCTTCTATAATTTTGTTGAAGATATTTATTGGTCCTTTAAGTTGGGAATCTTCACTCTCATCTATACCTATTATCCTTAGGTTTGTTCTTCTCATTGTGTCCTGAATTTCCTGGATGTTTTGTGTTAAGAACTTTTTGCATTTTGCATTTTCTTTGACAGTTGTGTCAATATTTTCTATGATATCTTCTGCACCTGAGGTTCTCTCTTCTATCTCTTGTATTCTGTTGGTGATGCTTGTGTCTATGACGCCTGATTTCTTTCTTAGGTTTTCTATCTCCAGGGTAGTCTCCCTTTGTGATTTCTTGATTGTTTCTACTTCCATTTTTATGTCCTGAATGGTTTTGTTCAATTCCTTCACCAGTTTGGTTGTGTTCTCTTGTAAGTCTTTAAGGACTTCTACCTGTTTACCTGTGTTCTCCTCAAATTCTTTGAGAGTGTTATTTATGTCCTTCTTAAAGTCCTCTGTCATCATCATTAGAAGTGATTTTAAATCTGAATCTTGCTTTCCTAGTGATATGGGGAATTCAGGACTTTCTTGTGTGGGAGAACTAGGTTCTAATTAATGCCAAGTACCCTGGGTTGCTGATGCTTATGTTCTTGCACTTGCCTTTTGCCATCTGGATCTCCTAAGTGCCACCTGCCCTGTCCCTGACTGGATCCTGTCTTTCCTATTTTCTTGGTTGTATCAGAATTTGTGGGGTGGGTGTAACTATTGGGTTAAGCACTGGGGCCCAAAATCTGCTCAGTGCTCAAGCTCTGACAGAAGTTAGAGCACCTGGGATCCCTGCTTCCTCTGGGTTCTTGGAGATTGGGGGTAGAGCTGCCACCCAAGATCTGCTCAGTGCTCTGGCCCAGACCGGAAGGAACCCACAAGTCTTGTTACTGAATTGCTCAATGTAGTGCCACTTAAGCCATTGGCGGGAGATGGGGCATGGTTATTTCTTTCTCTGTTCCTCAGCTGGAGTAGTAATTGTTCCCTTTCTAGAGCTGTCCTCAATGCTTTTCCTTCTGACAGATTTCTTCTTCAAGCATGCTGTTGCTGTGATGACTGTGCGGGAGCTCTTCGAGTTCGTCACTGATCCCTCCATCACTGCTGACAACATGGACGCTTACCTGGAAAAGGTGAGATGGGCTGAGGAGAGGACAGAGGAGAAAGGATAGCTTGCCTTTGTGTGGTGTATCTGAGGGGTTCAGTCATTAGTGTTGCTCATTGTCGCTATTCATTTTAATAACTTCTTAGCACTTATCATTTCACAATGAGATTAAAAACAGTAAAGAAGTCAGTAGAACCAGGTTTCTTGACTTTATTCAACTGGCAAGATTACAGAGAAATTGTGACAACTGTCAACCTCCATATGTTTAGTGAGAAAACTGTCATGTGTGTGGTAAAACATGCATGACCTTATATACATTTAAATTGTTATGTAAACCACTGATTTTTTTTTTTTTTTTGAGGGACAAAAGGGTTTACTTCATGTTACATTTCCAGCCACTGATTTTCTATCTTCAGAACTTTTTTTTTTTTTTTTAATCATCAAATACTGAACCTGTGCTTACCAACCCTTACCAGTTCCTGGAAACCACCATTCTGTCTGCATTCTGCTTCTCTTGGTGCTGCTAATAAGTAAAATCACGTTGGATTTTAATATGTCTATATGTGTGTTTGTGTGACCATATGCTACGTGTGTGTAAATGCCCAAGGAGGCCAGATGTGATTGGATCCCCTGGAGCTAGAGTTACACGTGGTTTTGAGCCACCCGAAACGCATGCTGGGAACTTAAGGAAAAAGGCAAACACACGGGCAGAAGAAACCCAACTCAAGGCTGGTGAAAACTTAACAGCCAGGGTTCCTGACAAGACAAATACCTGCGCATTGCTTTTGTGGGTGTTGTCTGAGTGTACCCTTTGGTCCTCAAACAGAAGTTTTATATTTTGACATAATCCATTTGTGTCTTGTTAATCTTGTCACTTCTGAGTCAGGATTCTTATATTTCCTATTTCCCCTGTAGTGCCTGTCCACCTTGGCCCTTGTTCATCTTGTTCTGTCTGGCGAATGTTAAAACTCGGGTCAGACAGTTGTCTCAAGGGGAGATTCAGATTGTTCGTTCTCTCTCTCTCTCTCTCTCTCTCTCTCTCTCTCTCTCTCTCTCTCTGAGACAGTGTTGTTTTTTTTGTTTGTTTGTTTTGTTTTTTTTTATATATATATCCCGGGCTACCTCAGACAAGTTGTGGTTCTCCTGCCTCTGTCTCCTGAGTTCCGAGTTTATAACTGTACCACAATGGTCTGTTGCAGTTTATGCAGTTCTGGGGAATAAACTAAGGTTTCAGTGCATGCGGTGCTGATAGTTTGCAACTAAACAAATCTCCAGCCTATTTCTTGGTTTGTCTCTTTGTGGAGTTTTTGTTTCTTTTAGGTAGTCTTACTTTGTAGCTTTGCCTCGCCTGACCTTATGTCCTCCTGCTGCTGCCTCAAATGCCGGTGTCATAGTGCACCACTGTGTGTGGCAGATTATGAACTCTTGAGGGACAGAAATTTTATTTCTATATTGTTAGTACCTGATTATGTACTAGGCAGCTACATGTCTTAATTAGGGTTTTGTTTGCTGTGAAGAAAAATCATTGCCACAGCAACACTTATAAAGGAAAACATTTAATTGAGGCTGGCTTACAGTTCAGAGGTTTAGTCCATTATCATCATGGTGGGACGCATGTAGCCTCAGAGGTAGGCATGGTGCTGGAGATGTAACTGAGAGGTTCTGCATTGGATTGGTAGGCAGCAGGAAGAGTGAGTGAACCACTGGGCCTAGCTTGAGCTTCTGAAACCTAAAAACAACACCTTCAGTGACACGCTTTCTAAAATAAGGCCTCATGTCCTAATCCTTTCAAATAATGCTACTTCTTAGCCTGTGGGGCCATTTTCATTCATTTTTTAAATCTCTATTAGTATTGATTCTATACTTAAAAATAAATGTTTTTTTCTTCTCTCTATATATTTCTGAAAGATATATTTTTACTTTAATCTGTGTACATATAGGTATGCACATGTGTGTGTAGATGAGGCATTGGATATCCCTGAAGCTGGTGTAGCAGGCAGTTGTGAGCTCTCCAATGTGTGGGTACTAGGAATTGAACTCTGGTCCTCTGGAAGAATAGTCCATGCTCTTAACCACTGAGCCACCTCTCTGTCCCTCTCCCTATATTTTAACTAGAGAACTGTTTTTATAAGTCAGAAGAAGAACCCTGTATGAAGTCTGTGTCTCCTTACAGTTACTGTTGTCCAAGCGACTTTTTTGGTGATTTATACTGTATCGGCATTAGGACAACATATTTACCTTTCTTGTGATGCATTTCACTGACTTTTCAAGGTTCAAGAAATGGTTCATTATTGAGTCTGAGTTTTCTTCTGATAAAGATTTCCTCAAATAGTTTAAGTTTAAAAAAATCATTCTTCTTGTCTTGGTCATGAGCCGGGTGTGGGTGTGAATGCTGCTGGTGCTGGTGCTTTGTAGATCCTGAGCCAGTGTTCCACCACAGAGCTACACCCCATGTTGATTTTTGAAGAGGGCACTAAAGATACCTCGAGACTAGAGGAGTTTATTCTAGTTCTTTTAAAATGACCGGCTAGTCTTTGATAGAGAGCCAGCCTACATTGTAGAAGCTCACTGGTTAGAGAAATGTGAAGACATGACGCCTGTGAAGATTATAGAAAATGTGTCTTCTAGGGTAAATGTAAAGGAAAATAATTTTTTTGCTTTCTTTCAAAGGCTATGGAGATAGCATCCCAAAGGACCAAGGAAGAAAAGACTAGCCAAGATCATGTGGATGAAGAGGTGGGGGTTTATTGTGTATTCACAGCCTTGGGGAACACTTGTGGGTTTTGATACAGGGTCTTTTCATATAAAGCAGGCTGTCTTAGAACCTGATATGTGGCCTCAAACTTGCACTCACTGTGCTTCAGCTGCCTGATCGCTAGAGTTCTGTGTGTGCCACCATTTCCAGCTGATTTGCTGTTACAGGATTTCCCGTGGTTTTGTTGGTGGTGGTGAAGCATGGACTTGATTTTTAGACACATGGTATATAATTTACATTCAGTTACACGGCTGTACTCAGCAACCTTTTGGCCTGTTGTTCAAGTAGAGTTTTGAAAGAGCTTGTGGGGTGTGAGTCGAGAAGGAAAAGCCTATTCATTTGCAAGTATGAATTTTTAAATGGCCTATATTGCTGATTGTGTAAACTATACACAATCAGCAATATACATACGTAACAAACACTTTGTTAAAAATTAAAATCGAACTAGTCTAAAGAAGTCAAGATGTCTTCATTAAGGTTCACAGTAGGCTTATTATTGTTATATTTATTACTATTTTAATTGTAACTTATTTTTCTCAGTAGTTTGTGACAGCCTGGTAGAGATATTCCTACACAGTAAGAACACTGGGTATCAGTTGCTCACAGCCAGGCCGTCCTTTGCTAACTGTCTATCCTGTCCTTCCTCAGATGCCTTTTGAAATGTGCATGTATGGGAGACGTGCTACTCTCAGGATCAATGGAATGCACTCTCTGTCTTCCCTAAATCAGTTAAAATTTCATTTTTACCTTACCAAGTTGCTTTTAGCTTACCGCATAGCAGGCATGACACCAGTGTGTACACAGGTTGAGTGAAAGTCAGCAGTGGAGATGATAATATATTCCTGCATGATTGATACAGCTAAGGACACTGAGGGATGATGGGAAGAGTGTAGGAATAACAGTTTGATTTTGCTTTCCTCGCCTAGGTGTTCAAACAAGCATATATTCCCAGGACCTTAAATGAAGTAAAGACTTACGAGAGGGACGTGGACATAATGGTGAGGTTAAAGGAAGAAGACATGGCTCTGAGTGCTCAGCAAGACAATGTGAGTAGCCTGGTGCCTGGGAGACGGCCAGCTCCCTTTGTGTAAGCACGCTTCCATACATGTCGGCTGTAAGACATTTGAGAGAGCAGTGGCATATTTGCATGTGTCCAGAGAACTACAATTACTAAAAAGGCAAAGTCTAGGATTAAAAGTGGTTGTAGTAGATTGATAATGCTGTGCTTCATTTTCATACATATTTGAAGGAATGTTTCAAATATTTATATCATTTTTAATTATGTGTGAGAGGAGAGTATATACACATGAGGGAATGCTGGTGTCCTTGAAAAACAGAGATGTTAGGATTGTCTGGAGCTGGGGTTAAGAGGGGATTGTAAGCTTCCCTGCATGGGTGCTAGGAACCAAATTCAGGTCTCTGCATGAGCAGAACAAGTGCTTAGCCACAGTGCATCTCTAGTTCCCTTAGGAGGAAAGTTCTTTTTGTTAATGGACCAGAAAGTTACCCTTGAGGCTTTGCAGCCATGTAGCAAAATTTAGCTGTTTATGTATAGGTTTTTATATAAAGAGCAAAGAAGTGTTTTCCAGATTTTCATGCATGAAACAAAAGCATTAAGAATATATTACCATGTGTGTTAGACATGTGTCAGCATGCATGTCACCGTGCCTGTAGGAAGGCCAGAGGACAGCTTTGTCCATCACTTCTCTCCTTTGTGTGGCTTCTGTGGGTCACAGTCAGGCTATGGCAAGTGCCTTTGGCTGCTAAGCTAGCTCTCTGTCCTAAAAGCACTTTTAAAAATGTATTGTTTATATATGTCTGTGCCCGTGTGATTGCATGTACACATTAGTGTGTGCCCTCAGGCCAGAAGAGAGTGTTGGAGCCCTTGGAGCTTTCCGAGCCACCAGATATAGGTGCTGGGATCCTAGCTCTGATCCTCATGATTGAGCAGCATGCACATTTAATCACCAAGCTGTCCTTCCTACCCCTTGAAAGCACTGGTAGTGATAACTACAGCTTTTGCAATGTAGATCTACTGGTGAGAGTAGAATAGGATTGTTTGAGGAATGGGTAACATTTCACTGAATAAAGTCCAAATTAGTATTGGTTGTCATCTCGTGGGTTGCAAAGCTCATCTGAAAACTATCGGGTTTGATTGTATTGAGCCTGTGGAGATGCATACCTGGGACACAAGAATAAACATGCTACCTACTTTCTGCATTACTGTGTGATAGATTTTGAGCGTATTCTTAGAGTCACAGGAGCAGTGTTATATAGGCGCATGCTTAATGGTACAGCATATACATATTATTGTCGGTTTTTACATTAACATGTATATATATTATTATGCTTATATTCATTTTCCTTTTGTTTACAAGATTCTATACCAGACTGTCACGGGATTGAAAAAAGATTTGTCAGGAGTCCAGAAGGTATGAAAAACATGTTATTGCTTTATAACAGAATTTATTCTGTAAATACTTCATTTATTTGTGTGTGTGCTCACAAGTATGTCATAGCACATGTGTGGTGGTCAGAAGACAACTTCCCACCTCATAGGTCTTGGGGATCCAACTTAGATTGTCAGGCTGCCTGATGAGCTGTCTTGCCAGCCTGTGGATAGATACTCTTTGAAGTTTATAAAAGTTTGAAGATATAAAAGTTACAGTACAGTGGTATTAGAATTACATTTGGAAATGTACTTATTTTGTCTCTGAATTCTTCTGTCAAGTGAGATATTTGTCATTAATCCTGGTCTTCTTTGATGCAGGGGTAATTAATGATAGCCATATACCTTTTATAGTAGTTTTTAATCAGTTTTAAAAAATGTCAGGGCTGGAGAGTTGGCTCAGCAGTTCAGAGCTCTTGCTGCTTTTCCAGAGGACCTGAGTTCAGTTCCCAGCCCCAAATAGATTTTACTACTCCCACCACCACTTCTGTATTTTACATTCTTTCCAAATCCCAGCTCAATTATCTGTCTTGCTAAAAGTAGCAGAGTTATATTGTTAATTTAGGCACCCAAATAACCTAATAATCAGATATGCATGCCAGGATAGCTGTGAATGTAACCCATGTAACACATTTGTAAATGACAGCATTATGTTGCACTATCAAAAGATTGGATACCCCTGCTAATTCCTTTGTGTATGTTCTTGAGTCCTGCCGGAGTGAATGGATGTTACCATCGTCTCCCTAATGTTGATTCTATTTTGGCATTTCAGTGTATAACTTGAAAGAGTATCTGACATACTGATGTAAATGATGGCATGAACGTGTTGACTAACAAATAGATAAGTACTTGGCTTCAAGTAACATTGTTCTATAATAATTTCAAGGTCCCTGCACTCCTAGAAAGTGAAGTTAAGGAAGAGACTTGTTTTGGTTCAGATGATGCTGGGAGCTCTGAGTGCTCTGACACATACTCTGAAGAGCAAGAAGATCAAGCCAGATACAAAAACCATCCTGCTGACCCTGACATTGATAAAAAGGTTAGCCAAGATCTTACTCCTCTTGAGCGTGGGAGCTCTTAAACATCAGTGCAGCCTCTACTTGTAGTTTCCATAACTAAACACAGAGTTTCCTTCTGGAGTAAGTTAGAGACTTGGCTGCTGTTAGGAGCTTCCTTACTATCACACAGAACACACATTATGTCCACTTAGAAGCGAATGCTTGTGTCTTTCTCACCATTTTTTCTCTTAAAACTTGGAACTTGTAAACATCAAGTCCCATATACAGGGATATTGGTTTGACTGTCTACGATTTCAACAAAGGTCAAGGGACAGGGTGTAGCTCAGTAGTAGATGGGCTGGGGTAGGGGAGCTGGGGAAGAAAGATAACCTGTATATAATGACAGGTTCCTATTGTCCCGGCACCTGGAAGCTGAGGAGGGAGGAGATCATTTGAGCCTCAGGAGTTGAAGAATAATCTGAACTATGTGTGAGAACCTCTTGAGGAAAGAAGGCAGGGATATGAAAGGAGGGGAGGGGCTGGGAGAAGTGAGATACAGGGAGCCTCAAAGCAAAGTTGTACTCACCAACCTGTAATTGTTCATTTTTATGCTACATATACTTTTATCTGCTTAACATACTCATTTTAATTTAGTTCTAATAATAATTTCAATACACTGAATGAATGAAATTTTGTTGGGGGTGGGTTGTTTGTTTTTTACAGGAAAGAAAAAAGATGGTCAAAGAAGCCCAGAGAGAGAAGAGAAAAAGTAAAATCCCTAAACATGTGAAAAAAAGAAAGGAAAAAACAGCCAAGGCCAAGAAAGGCAAATAGAATGGAGCCATCCCTCAGCTACTTCTTAACCCTGAAGTAGAAGTCACTGGAGGACATTCTTTACCGTCTCTCTGTCAGGGGAGGCTGGGGGGGGTAGTCATATGATTACCTCAAAAGCCCCAGGCCTATTATGTCGGGATCCAGTCCTGGCTCTGCTTTTAAATGGACTTATTAAGGTCCTGTTTTAATGAAGAACTTTGTATATTTTATTTTTATATTTTTATCTTGCAAACATTTTTTAGAAGTATCAGAACATAAATGTTTATGATGAACATCCACAGCCTTTATAAAGGTGAGCATAAAGACACTTGGACAAACTTGGAAACATTTGGTGTCTTTGTCTATGCCAAAGACACATCTGAAATGAGCCTGGAGTTTCCGTCTGAGAGAAGTCATCTGGCCATTATGTCCGTTCCCAGTAGCCTTGTTCCTGTGTGTTCTGGGGCTTGCTGTCATATGACCCTGCCTCATCTTTACTATGCCTTTCCAGCTAGACCTCCCAGCTCAGATGCCGTTTCACACCCAGCCCTTTGGCATGGTCATCTGTTCATCAGATATTTAGGGGTTTTGGGTACTGGGACATAGCTGTGAATAAAACCAAATTACTTCCTTTGGGTAGTTTTCATTCTTTTAAGGAAATAAAACATTAAAAAAAAAAAAGTAACATTCTTTCAAGAGGTTATACATTATATATAGAGAAATAATGCTGAATAAAGAGAAAGCCTAGGGAGGCTCAAGTTTGTAACTTAAAATATTGGAGGAGCTTCCTGGTCCTACAGTGGCTGAATGGAAGGAGTCTGGGTTCCAGCCAGACGGGGCAACTTAAGCAGATGAGGATACAAACAACAAAGCCAAGGTACATTGGGAAAGAAGAATATCCCAATTAAAGCACACAGCCATGGGACGGCCCTGCAGGAAAAGGCTGTGTACAATGGTCAAAAATGGGGTGGCAGCATTGGAATCAAGGGGAGACCTGATAGTGCACAGTTCATGGGGTTTTTAGTGGAGGAGCGGCAGGATCCGACTTGTACATCGCTCTGACTTCTAGAGAATTGCAGGATGGTGGTGGATGTGGAGTTAGCTTAAGGCCACAAGTGAGTTAGAACAGAGTAGTGAAAGGTGACTTCGGGTTTAGGACCCAAGAAAGCCACAGCCCACTGCAGTAACTGATGAGACTCATGGGTGGAGTAGACTTACTGGTAGGAAAGAAACTTAAAGGACACACACTGAAAACAATTACCAAGTGTTAAAAAACCTTTACTATTTTCTGTTAGAAATGGCTGTGCTGGTCCTTGCAGCAGACACTCTTACACAGCATCCCAGGATTTCCGCTTAGACTGCACTTCCAGCTGCTTGTCTGATGGTGTTATGTGAGTGCTACCTGACTCTGGTTGTAAGTCGGAACATGCTTCTGCTTTAAAGTTCAAAAAGGAGTTCCTAAGGTTATATAATGTTGAGAGCAAATTTATCATCTCTGCACATTTGAGTATCTTCCAGGTCTTCTGGCTCACGTAGACAGCTTTATGTGCATTTATTATTTTACCTTTAAAAGGAACCTTTTCGCCAGGGCAGTGGTGGCGCACGCCTTTAATCCCAGCACTTGGGAGGCAGAGTCAGGTGGATTTCTGAGTTCAAGGCCAGCCTGGTTTACAGAGTGAGTTCCAGGACAGCCAGGGCTACACAGAGAAACCCTGTCTTGAAAAACAAAACAAAAAAGTACCTTCTCTTGTCTCAGCCTCAAGGTTAAACCATGTGAACTCAAAGCTAGCTCAAAGCAGAATTGTTCCTGCTGGTGCTGGCCTAGTTGGTGTCATTCAAAATGCCTTGTTATGGTTTGGATCCTAAATGTCCCCCAAAGGCTATATGTTACTGACTTGATACTGGTATTGCTGAGTAAGTAGAAGTGTAGGGTGGAGCCTGGAGGATTAGGTCATTGCGGTTGTGTTCTTGCTGGAATATCTGATTCTGTGCTCTCCTCTGCTTCCTGGCCACAGTAATGCAAGCAGCTTTCCTTCATCACCACCTTAATGTACTGTCTCACCACAGGCTTCACAAGTGAAAATGAACGCTGCACGGTTGGTTGGTTGGTTGGTTGACTTTCCTCCCTCATCATCCACTTTCAGTTAAGGCACATTGCACTGCAGGTACTCGTGGCAGCTGTTAAACTGTTTCTATCCAGTACTTCACCACAGCCACAAGAAACAGAACACATGCCCTGTGCATCAAGAAATTCAGACTCCAATTATTGGACAAAACTAGGAAGCTTGTACACTCAAAAATGTAGATCATGTTTTCAGTTTTATCTTCATTTTAAAACATAGTGTTTTCCAGTCATGGTGACACACTACTTTAATCCCAACACTGGGGAGGCAGAGTCAGGTGAGTCTCTGTGTTCGAGGCCAGACTGGTCTACATAGTAAGTTCTGATCAGCCAGGGCAACATAGTGAAACCTTATCTCTAATAAAGTCACCAGCTCAGAGAGGCCTGTCTTCTCCACCTGATTTGGTATTGTCTCTCTGTGTTCCTGAGTACCTGCAGGCTTTATCATTCTTCCTCTGTGTGATTTTTCTATGGCTCTACCAATGACAAAGTAATCTTCAGATTGACTTTATGTATATTGATTGTTTTGTCAACCTCCAACTTCACTTCAGAATGTAAGCTCCAAAAGGGCAGATACTTGTATTGTTTTGTATCCCAGCACCTGACTGTGCTGAGATTTGGTCAACTCTCGGTAAATGTTCTGTTTCCTGAGCAAAGGAGAAGATATCATGTGTGCCTCTTTGACAGCACCAGCGCTGCCACAGTACTGAGCTCTTGGGCATAGGCCTGGGGGAGTAAAAGAAGACACAGACTCAGGTCATTGGTTATGAGAGAATGCCAAAGCTTTTACTGAACAGGTTCAATATATACACCAAGCCAGGGAAGGAAAAAAGAAACAGGAACTCCACTGGGGGGGGGGGGGGGCAATGGGCTGTCAAGTGTAAATTTCCTTCCTGGGGCATCATGCCTACATCAGGATGTTTTGATCTTAGAAAAAACCGCAGAATGTTACTTAGTAGACAGCAGCACATGGAAAGTCTCAGCTAGGTCATGGCAGCCTTTCGGGGTCCTACACCTCTTAATTATAAGGATGGAAATACGGAATTGATGTGGGTCAGCTTGCATCCCCCAGGCTTGTGATAAGGTTATCTGACTACCACATAAAGTATTCTATCAAAAAAGTGAGTTGAGGAATGAGTTATTTCATCCCAGTACATACGTGGATGGAAATGGGGCAGCTCAGTCCATTTGCTGATGCTTTAACATATAACACTGTTAAGGCTTTCTGAGGGGTGGGATGCCAAATCTAGGCTTAAGCTTCCTCACTTATTTTGATGTGCTGATGTGACACTGGGAAGTCACTTTCCTTTGCAGAAGAGGCCCTCATGTGTAAATAGTGGGACTTGAATTAAATGATGACCCAAACGTTGTCTAAAGTTCACTCACTTGCAGTTTTTTTCATGTAGCCCAGGCTAGTTTTGAACTCCCCTCAAACATCTATGTAGTCAAGGATGACTTTGAATTTCTGATCCTTATGCCTTTGTTTCCCAAGTGTGTCATCACAGCCTGTAGTTTTACCTAGAGATGGTAGGTCCCGGGAAAATGGAGCCAATAAATGAGGCAGACTAAAGTTTCATGTAGTAATAGCCAACTTTATACTCTGCGGAGTGACATAAGTATACAATCACAAGATGACCAAGCTGTCTGTGTGTGTGTGTGTGTGTGTGTGTGTGTGTGTGTGTGTCTGTCTGTCTGTCTGTCTGTCTCTGTGTCTCTGTTTAGCAAGCTGCATGAGGCAAAATCTTGTTTTTCCATAGAGGCATATAAACAACGCTAGCCAGCTGTAATGAATAGTCTGAAGTAAGCGCTTTTATCTATACACCTGGGAGGAGCACAAAAACACATTCCAAGGACAATTCTGTGCTTTTGAAGAAAATGAAGTCACAAGACTCATTTTCTTGGAGATTTCTCAGAAGCAGTCACAATTTCCTGTGACTCTGTTTTTGAATGGTGTTCACCCCAGCGCAGGGGATTAAACACAGGGCTACCTGCAGGCTGTACAAACACTGGACGAACTGAGACCATCCCAGGGCCAAAATGATTTTTTTTAAAGTATCAGAAAAATATGATTTTTTTCCTGAGAAGAGTCTCATGCCGTGTCTTCCTTGTTGGTTTAAAACTCACAAAGAACCAGATCAGTATTTTTTTTTTTTTTTTTTTTTTTTTGGTTTTTCGAGATAGGGTTTCTCTGTATAGCTCGGGCTGTCCTGGAACTCACTCTGTAGACCAGGCTGGCCTCGAACTCAGAAATCCGCCTGCCTCTGCCTCCCAAGTGCTGGGATTAAAGGCGTGCGCCACCACCGCCTGGCAATTACTTTAGTTCTAATAAACAAAAGAGTGAGTCCAACCTGCCCCTTTGGTGTTTAAAAAATTTTTTAAAAAAATACTGATCTGGAGTTCTAATAAACAAAAGACTGAGTCCAACCTGCCCCTTTGGTGTTTAAAAAATCTTTTAAAAAAATACTGATCTGGCCGGGCTGTGGTGGCGCACGCCTTTAATCCCAGCACTTGGGAGGCAGAGGCAGGCGGATTTCTGAGTTTGAGGCCAGCCTGGTCTACAGAGTGAGTTCCAGGACAGCCAGGGCTACACAGAGAAACCCTGTCTCGAAAAAAAAAAAAAAAAAAAAACTAAAGTAATTGGGTTTAAAGTGCAGGTTGCTATTAGATGAATCATTAGCCTTTACTCTGCTCTTTTGCCATGGGGATGTTGTTTATTGCCCTTGTAGTCATTTTGTTCCACTAGAGGGAGACATATTCTTGACTTCTGGTGTTTAACCAGCATGATTGGCAGCAGATGCTATACAAGCGGGAGAGCGCACTACAAGGGTGCCAAGCCAGCTGAGTGTGTTTACTTGGCTTCTTCACTTTCCCTTGGAGACTAGCCTGAGAATAGCATATTTAGTGCTTGCTTTCTAAAGTAGTCCCTACTTAGAACCCCCCAACAAGAGTTAATTCAGGTGTGGTAGACTATGCCTCAGACTCAGTATTTGGCAGACAGGATGGTCACATGTCGGTGATCAGCCAAAGTCAGACCTTGTCTCAAAACCTTAACAACAGAAGTGATTTTTCACTTGGGAATAATGCACTTTTAGAATGACGATTACAGAAACAGATTCTGAATGGCCCTAGATTCGTGGTGTAGTGTGGTGTTCACTTGCTGATCCTTCAGACTTCTGGGACTCAGTTTCCTTTTTCACCTATCAAAGGAAGACCGAGTGGAGAACGGCTTTGAGGTATTGAGAGGCTATAGTTCACTGGGGCAGACATGCTGTGTGGAAAACACCTGGAAAACAACAGTGAAGTAACAGGAACTTGTTAATGTTGAATACATGTTAAATGGTATTTCCCATATACTGGGCCAGGAATATCTCCACTAAAATTCCATATGTGAGGGCTGGCTGGAAGGCTCCATGGGGAACAGGGCCTGCTGAGCAAACTTGACAACCTACTTTAATCCCTGAATCCCACAGTGGAAGGAAAGAGCTGATTCCCAAAAGTTGACCTCTGACCTCTACTCATGTCTGCTCCCACCCAATATTCACACAGTAATAGTTTGTCAGTAAATTCTTTATGTGGGCAGTTTGGATGTACACAAATAGGAAGAAATAGGCTTTTCTTCAAAAATCTGTATATACGAATTCTCTCTACTTTTCTATTTTTCTTCTTCTTTTTTTCATTATTCACTTTACATCCTGATCGATGCCCTCTTCTTTCTGCTTCCTCCCTCTCACAGTCCCTCCTCCATCCCCTTCTCCTCTGAGAGGGTGGAAGTCCCCCTGGGTATCTCCCCAACCCTGGCACATCAAGCCTCTGCAGGATTAGGCATATCCTCTCCCACTGAGGCTAGACAAGGCAGCCCAGTTAAGGGCACGGGATCCACAGACAGGTAACAGCCTTAGAGACAGCCTCCCTCTCCGGTTGTTGGGGGATAAAGATAAAGTCATCTGAGAGGAAGGAACCTCAATTGAGGAAATACCTCCTTGAGATCCGGATGTGGGCAAGCCTGTAAGGCATTTTCTTAATTAGTGATTGATGGAGGAGGGTTTAGCCCATGATGGGTGGTATCATTCCTGGGGTGATGATCCTGGGTTCTCTAAGAAATCAGGCTGAGCAAACCATGGGAAATGAGCCAGTATGCAGCACCCTCCTTGGCCTCTGCATCAGCTCCTGCCTCCAGGTTCCTGCCATGCTGAGGAGTTCCTGTCCTGACTTCCTTCTGTGATGAACAAAGACAGGAAAGTATAATCCTAATAAGCCCTTTCCTCCCTGACTTGCATTTTGGACATGGAATTTCATCACAGCAATAGAAACCCCAAGACAGTATTCATGAATAAAATTTCCAACCAAATAAATTGGTCTTTAAGTCCTTAGCATAGCCACCGGAAAAGAATAAAAATGACCTTCACTTCTGCCATTTTGCTGCCGGGAACATTGTTCTCCAGAGCAGAGAAGCTTTTCTTTACTGGTTTCCAGGGTTGGAGGTTGAACGCGGGACCTCATGCATGCTAGGAAGCGTTCAGCTGCTGTCCATCTCCATCGCTGAGTTTTGAGACAAGTCTTGCTGTACACCCCAGGCCAGTCTTCTGATTCTTCTGCCTCAGCCTTCCTGGTGCTGGGATTCCAGGCACGCATCACCACACCCAGCCAGGACTTCTATTTCAATTAAGTGGCTCATTCTTGGTAAGCAAATCTTGAGGTGGTAATGGGACACGGAATGCTGGAGGGGGTGTGGTAGGAAGTGAAGAGAAGCAGAAAGAAGAGGGTGGAGATACCCAAAAACCAAAGCTACTGACTCCGCAGTTTTCCTTGGGAGCAGGCCAGAGCTGGCTTAACACAGCAGGAAGAGCTGGGCCACTGTCAGGCTTCTCATCCTGGTAAAGTCATTCCCCAGTTGGGGCTTGAGACTTACTCATGCTGCTTGGGGATCCTTGTGGGCTAGGAACAGTGACCTGTGGCCACACATAGGAGTTCTAGGTGGCCTTCTAACACTTGCTCATGCAGAGAGTGGGTTGTGGGGCAGAGTCAAGCCTAGGACTCTGGGTTTGGGGTCCCCAAGCTTCTTTGGCTTAAGCTGGCTGCTACTGGGACATGGAAGGACAGCAGCGACCTTGTTGTCTGGAGTAGGGTTGTTGGGTTTTTTTTTTTTTTTTTTTTTGCTTTGTCTGCTCTTGTTTCATGGTGGCTTGTTGAGATCTACACAGCTTGGATGAAGGAAAAAAAATCAGGAGCTTGTCCCTCTGTGGAAAGCCCAGCTCTGCTCAGGGTTCCTGCTCTCCATGGTTAGGGTCCTTTTCACTATGGCATCTCTGCTGCCTGCCCACCTTTCTCTCCTTCCTCCCTTCCTTCCTTCTTTTCCTTTCCCCCCTTTTCTTTTCCTTTTCTTTTTCTAGACAGGGTTTCTCTATGTAGTCTTGGAACTCACTCTGTAGACCAGGCTGGTCTCGAACTCACAGAGATCCACCTGTTTCTGCCACCTGAGTCGAGTGCCAGATTACAAGTGTGTACCACCACAGCCTGTTACTGCTACCTTTCTATTTTATGAACATCTGCTGTCATTCTTCAGTTCCCATTGGGGATTGATTCAGGATTCCATAGACACCTAGATAGCTGGATGCTTTATCCCTTCGTTAAAATGGTATAATACATAACACACTCACGTATCTGTCTGTGAACTTTAATCTCTACATAACTTACAACACCTTATACCATGGAAGTGCAATGTAAATAGTATGAGGTCACTTATTTAAGGTATAATTATAAGAAAAAAGTCTATACATGTTTGGCGTAGATGCAACCTAACAATAGCACCCACACGAGACATAGGGTGCACAATGTAGAAAGAAGGGGACTGGAGAGAGGGATTTGGAAGAGGTGGGCGGCCACAGCAGAGTATGCCATGGACCTATTACATTTGTGTGGATTCAGCTTAGCATTCACAGTGCAGCAAATTTAAATTTTGCTGTTTAGAACTTTCTAGAATTTTTTTCCCCCCTGATTTACTTCATTTTACCACGTGAGTTCTGGGGATTGAACTCAGGTTGTCAGTCTTGGTAGCAGGGGCTCTACCACTGAGCCATCTCATTGGTCCTTTTCTGAATGTTTTTGATCCATGACTGGTTAGATCTACAGATACAAAACTTGTGGGTTTGGAAGGCCAACTATGTGCTTTATGTTTGTAGCATTCAGCTTCTCTCCAGGGAAGAGAATGCCTTGACCTAAGGAGTGAGTGGTCCTGGGGTGTTAGCTGGATTTGGCCTCCGAGCATCTCTAAATACCTTTGGCCTTGAGGATTTGGCCTGGAATGGGATGAAGTGAGTGCTCCCGCCTCTGAATGCTGGACAGGACACAGAGACTGACACTTGTGGAGACATCTTTCTACAGTGCGAGGACAAAATATCCAAAAGTGTCCCAAACAAAAATGCCAGTTCTCTGACTGCATGAGCTTGTAGACAAAGAAGTCCTGGGACAGAATTTCAGAAATCTGAAAAAATGGGGCGGCAAGATGGCTCATCATGGATCCTGGAGAGATGTTTTAGCAGTTAAGAGTAAGTATTATGCTTGCAGAAGACCTGGGTTCAATTGCCATGGTGGGTCACCACTATCTGTAACCCCAGTTGGAGGGAATCCAACAGGCACAGATATAGTACTTATATGTGCATGTGAGCAAAACGTTCAAACCCATAAAGTCAAATATTCTTAAGAAAAAATAAGATTGCTTAGGAGATCAAGGCACTGTCCCCAAGCCTGGTGATGTGACTTTGATTCCCCAGTACCCACATGGTGGAATGGCAAGTTATTTTCTAACTACCACTTGAATGCTCCAGCTCCACAAATAAAATGTAATTTAAAAGATCTGAATGATGAGAAAATATTCTGTTACAAAGGACAACTCCCTGGGGCAGGGCAAGTCCAGAAAAGACGCCTGAGCTGATTGTATATGGGGCCTTGACATTTCAGCCATAAAGGAGGTTCTGTCTTATCTCAGTGGACAGTCAGTGACCTGGTCACTCCCTTGGGGGTATTCCTCCTCTAGGGTGGGCTTTGTGTCAACCTCTGTTGGCATCTGAGCAAACTCAGGAGGTCTTGCTCACAAGACAATGTATTCTGAATGGGGAAAGACCAGCGGGCACACCGATTGGCTTCCAACACTGCTGGTGGAGACCAGATGTGGGTCGGGATAAGTGTGGGCCATGTGCTGCTGACAGAGACTGTGATCACATGACAAAGTGGGTGGGACATGTGGCTGAGGCTAATGAAGGCCAGCCAGGTCATGTGAACGAGTTGGCCAGGGTCCACTAGATCCTTGCAACCTGGAGGAAATCAGATTCCCTATGTTTATTGAAGTCAGGACAGAATCCACAGCCTCACACCTCCGGTGGCCTGAGAGGGTGGCTGGGTAAGGATGTGGGGTGATTGGGTTTGGTGATCTGGCCACATGAGCTGTATTCTCTCTTGCCATGTCACCTCTATAGAGTCAAAAGGAGAAAAAATAAACAGTACCACTCCCCTTTCAACTTTAGCAGGAGACCTAACAGCTCAGAGCCTGACCCAGTGATTTGTCTTGTTCAAACAACTAACTCCTAACGGTCCTGACCCCTTATCTCTAAGGCCAGGCTCTGGGCACTGTAAGATTTACTACCTCAAGATAGGGACCGTCCTTCTGACCTCTGTTCAATAGGACCCCGCTCAAGGCCAGGTGGTTTCTCTTAGCTTTCAGAAAAGGAGACTCTCTCCCTCAGGAGCTGAATTTTTCTTTCCCACCTCAGAATTTGCTTGCTGTGTTTGCCCTCTGTGTCCATAGAATCTGCTTGTTAAAACTTTTATCTAGGGGCTGGAGAGATGGCTCAGTGGTTAAGAGCACTGACTGCTCTTCCAGAGGTCTTGAGTTCAATTCCCAGGAACCACGTGGTGGCTCACAACCACCTGTAATGGGATCCAATGCCCTCTTCTGGTGTGTCTGAAGGCAGCTACAGTGTACTTATGTACATAAAAATAAACAAATCTTTAAAAAAACAAAAATAAAACAAAAACCCTTTTATTTAAATTCTGGTTCTGTAAATTCATCAACTATTCCCTTGAGTTGTTTCTGACAGACAAGCTCCTCAATGCAGGGAGGGAAGGTGACCTGTCCAGGCCACAGCCTGATTAGTTCCAGCACAGGCAGCTGAAATGGCCTGTCACTTGTGCCTTGGGTGTAGTATAGCATCATTTCTGGTGGTTTGTTAGGGTCTTCCTCTGTGACAGGGAGCTCCAGGATGAATGGAAATAGACAGCAGTGGCTGTCACTATCCCACCTCAGTGGGAACCTGTCCTCCTGGAGGGGTCTATGCTGCCCCAGGGCAAGTTCTGGGTCAATCTATGCGGCAGAAAGAGCCTCAGCCTCTTTGAGTCCACTGAGCCTGCGCGTGTGTGTGTGTGTGTGTGTGTGTGTGTCTATCTGTCCGTCTATCTATCTATCTATCTATCTATCTATCTATCTATCTATCTATCTATCTATCTATCTATCTACTTGAGACAGAGTCTCACTACGTAGCCCTGGCTATTCTGGTATTCTATGTAAACCAGGCTAGCTTTGAACTCACAGAAATCTACCTGCCTCTGCCTCCTGAGCATCGGGGATTTTTGTTTTTGATTTTATGTGGCAAAACTGAACAACATAATGAAATGTCACCTGCCATTCCTTGATGTTCTTTCTTGGGCTTGACGAATGAACCTTTCATGAGGTTACCCCACTTCTAGCATTGGGGAGTACTAAGGCTGCAGTCTTCTGTGTTCTAGGGAACCCCCCCTCCCTCAGACTTTCTTCAAGAGACTCTTACCGATGTCTGGATTCCTTAGAATTGGAGTTATGGGTGCGGTTGTGAGCCATGATGTGAACCCATGTCCTTTGTAAGAAGAGCAAGTCCTCTTGACCACTGAGTCATCTCTCCAGGACACCCAACTCCCTCTCCACCCCTGGACATAATAAATAGATTTATTACCTTAGAGTCCTCTTCTACCACCCATCCTCCACCAAGAGTAAAGTAGCTTAAAGACAGCCCCCTAGATCAGCAAATAGCTAACAAGAACCAGCCAGGCTGGCCTGGTGGTACAGGCTCATGGTTTCTAGCTATTCAGGAAGCTGAAGCAGAGAGATCACAATTTCAAAGTCTACATGGTCTAGTTGGGAAGCCCAAAGTCAGCATGTGTAACTTTGGAGACTGTCTCAAAATGTAAAAACAGAAACAAGGCTAGGGATGTAGGTGTGTGGTAGATTGCCTGCCTGACAAGGTGTGCAAGGGTTGGGGGGAGAGAACAAGAAAGGATGGGGGTAGGGAGAGAATAGGACAAAGGGAAGACCAGCCAGGCATGGTAGTCAACTCACTGTCAGGAGGACTGAGAATTTGAGGCTGGCCTGGAGTTATACATAGCAAGTCTCCCTCCTTAATAGTAGCTTTATGTTTCATAATTCCTTCTCAAGATATTTTAAATATTAAATAGCTTAATATTATCTCACGCCTACCAATTTTATACTTTAGGGAGATATACTAATATACATTAACCCCTGTTCTTAATGTCATCTGGAGAATAAGACATGCGTATACACCCACATGTATATGTACACGCACACACACAAGGCCTGACATGCTCTGTTGTGTGGCGCAGACAGTGTATGCATAGATGTGTGTAGAGGGAGAGAACCATGTCTTTACACACTCCTAGAGCAGCGGCTCTTTTCAATTGTAGAGACATGGAGTTCGTTCATTCCTCTTGCCTGTCTTTCATGACTACTTATTTTAACTAAAAAGCTCTAATTGACACATCTTCATTATACTTAGTAATTTAGTTTTCTACAGACTAGTTCCTTCAAGTATAATGTGTCCTTTGGCCATTTTCACCCCTCCCCCACATCTTCTGCCTTCCCTCCTCTTTCCCGATCAGCAACTCTCCGTCCTTCCCTCAGTCTCCCTTGCCTTAGCCTCCTCAGTGTTGAGATCACAAGTGCACACCACCAGGCCCAGCTTGCTCTTACTTACGGATCTGTCACTTACTGGGCATATAGGGAAAACACAGTTTTGTTTTCTCTTTGTGGTTTTGTTTTTTGAGGCAGGTCTTGTGTAGCCCAGACTGGCCTCAAACTCTTTGTGTAGCAGAGGCTAGCCTTAAACTCCTGGTTTTCCTCTACCTCCCATGTGCTGGGATTACAGGTGTGGTTTTGTTCTACCTTGTCTTGTTTCTGTTCTTCCTTTATAAATATTTTTTCTATTAATGTTAATATAATACAGTTTTAAAATGTGTTTCATTTTTCATTGTTTGAGAATTTTATAAATGCACATAATATTTTTTGGTCAAATCCATTCCCCTTTCTTCCCTTCCAATTTCTTTCTGATACCACTCACAGCTTTCCCCTCCCAACTTCAAGTGCTCTAAAAAAAAAAAAAAAAAAAAAAAAAATGCTGGGATGGAGAGATGTGGAGAGGTGGCTCAGTGGTTAAAAGCACTGACTGCTCTTCCAGAGGTCTTGAGTTCAATTCCCAGCACCCACATGGTGACTCACAACTATGTGTAATGGGATCAGATGCCCTCTTCTGGTGTGTCTGAAGACAGCAACAGTGTACTCATATACATAAAATAAAAATAAATCTTAAAAACAATAACAACAACAAAAGCTCCAAAAACCCAAGTGCATCACTTAGTGCTGTCTGTATTAGGCCTCTCACTGGAGGATGGGCAGTCTCTCAGGCTAATCCTTAAGGAAAACTTACTCTCTCTACTCTAGAAGCCATCAACTGCTAATAACCCTTCAGCTAGGGATAGGCCTCCATGATCCCTTCCCCATCCATACAGAGATTTTGCCTGGTTGGATTTTTTTTTTTTTAATTTTATTTATTTTTGGTTTTCCAAGACATAGTTTGTCTACCCCTGACTGTTTTGGAACTCACTCTGTAGTTCAGGCTAGCCTTGAACTCAGAGATCCACCTACCTCTGCTAGGAGTAAGGTATGAGCCACCACCACCTGGTTCTGGTTGGATGTTGTACAGTCACAGACTATAAGAGTTCATATGTGCACGGGCCCTGTCATGGCCAGCAGATATGGTCTCATTGCAAGCATTCACTGCCTCTGTCTCTGATGGTCTTTCCATCTTCTTCCTTGATGGTCCCTGAGCTTTTGGGGAAGGGGATACATTATAGATGTCCCACTCAGCACAACTTTCAACCCTCATCAGAGAAGTTTCTTTTTGCAGAAGATGGCAATCAGTACAGAAGCCCGAAACTGGTCAGTGTGTAGGGAATTAAAATGTTTTTGAAATATACAGTTGTTACTCTTATTTATACTGATAGTATGTTTTTCCTCATTAAACATTATCCAGTGCTTAAGGTGTTGAAACAGGTACAATTTTGGGGGGTTTGTTTGGTCTGCCTTTGGAGGGCTGGGATTAAAGGCTTGTGCTACCACCACCACCAGGTCTGTTTCTTTTTTGCTTTCTTCTTCATCTTCCTCTTCTTCCTCTTCCACTTCCTCCTCTTCCTCCTCCTCCTCCTCTTATTTTTTGGTAGTGGTAGTACTGGGGACTAAATTTCAGACTTCATGTGTGCTAGGCAAGCATTGTACCACACCAAACTCTATTTCCCATCCTAAAAAAATTAAAAATTTTATTTATCTAATGTTAGTGTTTTGCCTGCATGTATCTATGTGTGCTGTGTGCATGCTTGTTGTCTTCAGAGGTCCATGTCCATGTCTTCCATGTCCACTGGAAGTGGAACTACAGATGATGGTGAACCACCATGTGGGTGCTAGGAATTCAACCCAGGTCCTTTGCAAGAGCAACAAGTGCTCTGTACTCTAAGCCAGCCCTCCAGCCCCCCCCAAATAACACATTTAAATGATTAAAAAAATTTAAAACCTGCAATCTTGACTCAGTTGTTTGAGGCCCTGGTAGTTTGTTCCTCCTTCTTATGCTAGTGTAGATTCTAGAAGTTATTTTCTTACTGCAGCCTCCAATCTGCTTCAAGTTGCTTCCCTTCCTGTATTTCAGTAACTGACATTAGAAACCTTGTCGAAGGTTCGGTAAGCAATGTTGGCCCACTCCAAATTCAGAATTGGAATGAAGCCCCAAATTAGGACCTTTGAGAACACTGTCAGGTATGTGGGCTAAAGACCCCACTGAAGGGTAATAGGAACGCTCCCTCCCCAGTAGAATTTGCCTTCCAGGTCCCTAAGTCTAAATCTTTGATTTCTCCATTTGGTGTGTGTATGTCCGTCCCTGTGTGAGTCCTGACCACATAGAGCCCTGCTTGACAAAAAGCAGAGCATGAAACTTTCCCGTCTCATTCTGCTGAATGAGCATGCCAGCCAGTTATCTTCTCTATCAGGAGCATCTTCTCACCTTCAGCTCTGTCTGGGGAGACCCAGCCCGAGGATCCCTAGTTCCACCCTCCCCTCAGTGTGGATTTGTGTAGGAGGAGCCAAGGTGGGAGGAGTAAGGAGTGGAAGAGGAGGAGTAAAAAGAGGAAGAGGAGGAGCTAGGGAGAGCAGAGATGTAGGAGTGTTGGAGAGACGTGTAGGTATGGAGAGCAGTCGTGGGTAACAACTCTTTTTTAGGTTAGCTAATTGGGAAACAACTCTCTTTGTATGGGCATATTGTTATTGAGCATTACCAAACCTATAAAGCCGTTGATTAGTGTTTAAGCATTCTTGTACCGAGCCCACGTGGATGGCGGGATGGTCTGGGCTCTGCCCAGCCTTGCGGAGACAGCATGGAGGATTGGCAGAGCCCTCTCCTACGCTGGTGTCTCATGAGTAGCAGGGTTGGTGTTTCTAGCTGGCAGTTTCTAGCTGTGGCTGCACATGGCCTCTGGCCACGGAACATGGCGGCTGAGCTAGGCAGAGCCGCCGCCACAGCTTAGATAGTTGGCTTTACTGGCAGCTGCTTTTTAAAAAAAAATTACTACAACAGGTTTGCCTTCTGTGGCCTTGAGGTAGGGCTAATCCTGGAGGGCTAACCTCTTCTCCAGCAGTTTGCCGTCCTCTTTAGGTAGCAGGCCACTCCCACCTTGGTTTTAGGGATGCCTAGAGTCTCCATTCCTGAGCCCGTAAGGACTCTGCAGTAGAAGCCCACTTCTCTCAGCTTCCTTCATTTGAGAGCGTTTCTCTAAGCCCTGCACTACAATGTTTTCTGCTTCTAGCGTTTGGAGGCTTTTCCCCTGATTTGTTTTTCTTTTGTCTTTGTAGGAGTCAGTTTTGGCTTTAGTATTTCTGCAGAAAAATTAGAAATTTTTCTAATGCTTGCTGCTTATCTTCATGCAGAGCCACATCAGAACAGCTCGGATACAAACACTGCAGAAATGACTAGAAATATTTTGTTTCAGAGTGCTCCTAGGAGAAAGGAAATTTCAAAATATAATTAGATAAATGTCTAATTTTTTTTTATTTTTGCCCAGAAGGCAGGTGGGGTAGTTTTCAGACATTGTAGCTTTTTCTGACTAGTCTCTTCACTCTGTCACACACTGATGAAACTTTAAGGATCAAAAAGTTCACCCCTTATGACAACAAAAAGCAAGAGTCACTAGAGGTCAGTGTCACTTGTTTGGAAAAGGACCAGAAGAATTTTCTGATTGACCTCATTTCCAATTTTCAGTACATGAGGTGGAGCTGGGTGTAGGTTGGTGGCATAGTATGTGTTTAGCATGCTCAAAGCCCTGGGTTCAACCCCCAGCACCAGTTGATGATACTAAAGAAGGCTGTAACTAGTCTGCTGTATTATGGCATTATCACACACAGCATCCCTTATTTGACCTCTGCCCCTTCCTTTAGGACTCCATCGTTTTGGGAGTCCTATAAAAAATGACCCAGGATTAATGGAGTATGGTTTTATATTTCAGGCAGAATATAGAAAGTTCCTGAGGTTTCAGGATTTTTTAGAAAGTTCAGAAACTATAATTGTTTCTAACAAATTTACTCTTTGAAAAATTCTATCAAAATGATGAATTATCAGGTTTATCGGTATACACTTAATAGATGTATTTATTGTCATAACACTTATGTCTTAGCTCTGTGAAAAAAGCTGATGTCTCTTAGGAGGTTAACCTGTGGCTTAGCTGAAGAGAGAGACCTCTTTTTAAAAACACACAGCTCGGTGGAACTGTGTGGGTAGCACGTGGGAGGCATTAGGCCCAACCATATTCCTGAAGAAAAAGAGAAGGAAAGGTGGTTTAGACAAGGTTTCCAAGCTACAGAAGAGGAGGCCCAAAGAGGAGCGGATTGATTTTCCCCTAGGATACCAAATAAGTTATCAGCAAGAGAGAGAACATCCAGAGATCAGGTTAGTGTCTGCTGAGAAGGGACGTTCCCGTGAGGAAATGAAGCCATTCTGTCTGAGGAGGGTGTGTGCTAGGGCCGAGGTCCTGTGAAGAAATCTGAAGGTGAGTCTTCAGGCAAGTGATTTTGAAAATAGTAGACTGACTGGGACTAACAGCATTAGTCTCCCTAGAAATACTGATTTAGTGCTTGGGATTTCCAACTGTCTGCTTTTAAAAAGTTCCCAAGTGTGTGGACTGGGAGAAGCAGTTGTTCCAGGCAGTGCAGTTCTGGGATCTCAGAAGCGAGACAGTGCCATCAGACTAATTCATTCAGTCATGTAGCCGGATTGTGAAGATGGATGGGAAGGCAGAACAGAACCAGGAGATTGTGTTTAGAGGCTCACGACCATGGAACCCTGTGGGCAGGAACCAAGGTGGGACTGTGAGAGAGGAAGACCAAGCCTATAGTTTCTTTCATTGTTCCCCCACCCCCACCCATCAAAGTGGCCATAAAAAGGGAAGTAAATCCCTTGGAGGAGGCTTTGATCTTAGCTTAAATGCAGGGTAAACAGAGGCTCAATCTATCTGATATCAGATAAGCAGAACTTTGGGTTTAGAGAAAGTATGTGTGGCACTTTGGGCATTGTGAATAGGCAAGTATGTAAATGGGTATGAAAATGGGTAGTAAGAATTAAAGATTCAGGCCTCCTGGGTTGAGGAGAAGGTACTTGACAACCTACAACTAAGTGACTGACCCAGTGAGAAGGTGAGGATGGAGATGGGAAGAGGGCCATATTGCCCACCTTAAAGCAAGAACAACAAACATGGCCGTCGACGAAGGTGATCGAGTCAGAACGGTGCAAGAACTACTTGTCTAGTATGCCTGGTGTTCTGGGTTCAGTTCCCAGCAACACAAAAATAAGACAAAGCAAACAAGGAGGAGTGTTTGGTTTATGACTGGGGACAAGGGACTGAGGCACATATTTTACATACCAAAGAAGACCTGGCCTACAGGTTCTCTCAGCATCCCTCAGTTCCTACCTGCAGTGCTCTGCCCCCTGAACTTTCCAGCCCAGGAGTTGGGATGTCCTTCCCTCAGAGGCTCTTTGGCTCTTCCCTGTATAACCCAGACATTTTGGTCTCTTCCTTTTCTTCTTCTTCCTCTTTCTCCTCCTCCTCTTCCCCTCCCTCCCCCCCTCTCTTTCTCTCTCTCTCTCCCTTTCTTCTCTTTCCCACCCCCCTCACCATGAGGACTTCCCTGGCCTCAATCCTTGGGGCCATATGTAGACTTGCCCCATAGTAGCTTCCCAATAAACCTGCCTTTAATGTAATCTAATCTGGCTTGAGTTGGCTCTTTTCACCAGTGGTGGTGGTGGAGAAATAACCTATCAAGGAGGAAGGAAGAAGGACAGACAGACAGACAGACAGACAGACCGGATGAAAACAGGAAATGAAAAATATCAACACAAATCCTTTCCCAAAGCACATATTTGTAATCCCAGGTCTTAGAAGTGGAAGGCAGGAGGGTGGAGATTTTGAGGCCAGCCTGGGCTACATACAACAATAAAACCAGCAAGGGGTAGGGGGTACAAAAAGGAAACGCCTAGTGTCCCTCGGACTGTAAGAACATCTTAAACAAGCAGTGTGTGTGGTCAAGCAGGCCTCAAAGCCTTCTCCTCCTGCCCTGTGTCTTGGAAGCCGACAGCTCCAGGTCCCAGAAAAAAAAATGGGGAGAGTCAAACTGTGGATCTCCTTTAATTATTTGTAATCTCCTTGAGGATTTCATTGGTGCTCACCGATATTCCCCACCCACAAGAGACAAAGACTGAGGGTGCTCCAGGCTTGGGTGTGGCTCTAGCAGGTGTAATTGCTGAGTGAAGAGCTTTAGTGTCCCTGAGAGCCAGTTGGAGGAGCCTTACCCTTCAGGCGGACGCCAGCCAGCTCAGTTCTGCGTTACTTACACATTTCTTCTGATTTTTGAGTACACGCCCAGTACTCAAAGATCGTTCTAGATGCTGCAAAAAAAGTATGAACACATTTAATAAAGAGAGAAAAAAAATCAAGGGATTTCCTCTCATTCTGTGCTCTCTACTGCTTATAATTTTTTGTTTTCATTGGAAGGAGACATCACATTTATATTAAAGGTGATCAGAGACCCTGTTACCAGGTCAGGTGTATTCCATATGCATATGCACCCTCCTTCCCAGAGAAAGCAAGATTCAACCGTTTTCATGTGAAGAGCTCAGGTCTCCTTTTGGATGCGAGCAATGGATTCAGCCGCACAGCATTCCCGTGAAGTGGGAAACTTGAAGGGCTCTTTTATGAACAGGTCACAAGGCTCCATGACTACCTTCATTCACAATTATTCACTCAGCAGATATTTTTATTGACTGCCTACTCTGTACAAACCAGTGCTTATGAAACTCTGCCCTGCCCACAGGAACAGTGTATCCAGCTCTGGGGCAAGCTGAAGCACGCATGCTTCACTGAAAACATGCTTGTAAGCACAAGGCCGACGGCACCCTTGATTGCCAAGTGAAACGCAGAAGAGCTCATGTTCCCTGGGCCTGCTCACCTGGGTCTGTGTGACCTGGGAAGGCTCCGAGCTGCAGAGCAATAATGGCATAGGCTAGTTTGCAGTCTGTCTCCCTAGGAAGTGGGAGCTCTCAGCAATAGAGCTGGAACTAGTCTCCTGTGGCCACCTCCCAACACTGGCCTACCTTGCCCCCTGCATCCCACTCTGCTTCCTGTTCTATTTACTGTGAGCCACCACCATGAGCTGTGTCACTGTGAAGGGGACTTTGTAAATGTCTGTTGATTAAGGAACCGAGTAGCACTCTGGACAAAGAGTAGGGAGTATGGACCCAGAATGCACTTGGGGGTGTTTAGAGGAGTGTGGATAACCTGTCGGACTGGAATCTGGCCTATGGGAGGATCCTGGGATGTGTGGGAGAACCCTGAGATGTGTGGGAGGCTTCCAGGAAGGCAAACAGGGCCCAATCGTGGCACATCCTATGTCCTTAAAAGTAGATGTTGTCCTGGTGGCACCAGGACAGGAACGCAGATGGGAACTGCAGAGGCAGGAAGGCATTACTATGGATCTGGGTCAGGGTACAGGGTGGATTAGATAAAGCAAGGTGAGGAGAGGGGACGCCTCAGTGAGAGCCAGTATCGCTTTACCCAGAGTAGAAACGCAAAAGATGCATCTAGAGAAGAGAGTGTCTTTGTTCTACTAAAGACCTTCTGATAAGATAGAAGGAGGACATGTATAATTTAAAAATCCAAGGAAGGGGGCTGTTGTGGTTTACACCATAAAATCTCAACACTTGAGAGGCCGAGGCAGGAGACTCCAAGCATGTGTGAGGTCAGCCTGGGCTACAGTGGGAGACTTTATCTCAAAACAAAAAAACCCCTCAAAACAAAACTCCCTACCAAAAATCAATTTTAAAAATCCCTAAATATGATGGATATGGCGGTGAATACCTTTAGTCCCAGCACTCAAGAGGCAAAGACAGGTAGATTTCTGAGTTTGAGGCCAGTCCTATCTACATAGTGAGCTCCAGGCTAGCCAGGGCTATATCATAAGACCCTCTAAAAAATTAAATAAAAGAGAAATCTAAAGTTTCATTTGGGCTGCGGCTCAATAGCTTCAGTTTCTGAGCAAGAATTGGCCTGCGCCTCTGACCTTTCCGCTCTCGGGATGCCACTCCCTGCAGCGTGGGTGGGAGTCTCTCTGAACATGGAGGGGACAGGAGAAGAGTTGAAGCTCGCACTGGGGTGCTGAGGATACACTTTGGTTTATAAGCTCTCAGGAGGATAGGTGAGTGGTGTGTATGTGTGCCTATGTACATGTGTATTCACCTCTGCATGGGTATGCACACGTGTGCTTGTGTGCACTTTGTATGCCCAAGCGTAAGTGCATGTGTTTGCATTCATGGGCATGTGTGTATATGTTCATTTGTACATGCATTTACATCTGTAATATACATATGTATATATATGTATATGTGCATATGTCCATAAATACATGTGTGCTTATGTGTTTATGAATGCATTTCTGTGCACGTGTGTGCCAATGGCTTCTCCATATATCTCTTGCTTCTCCAAATCTTATCTGGAGCTAAACACTGTCCAGGTCCCCGCTGGTCCTAATCTCTATTAAGATAGTCTCTTTGAGCTCAGTAAGCCTGGATTTGAAAAAATATCCCAGCTTTACAATTGTCCCAGACAGGGCAGCAGTGGAGGCACAGACTAGTTTCAACAAACCTCTTGCCTTGCAGGCAAAGAGCTAATGGCAAAAGTGACGATTCAAGTAAAGCCTGGGTGTGCCAGCTTTTTAATTTTTTCCATAATGAATTAACTCAGGAGTGATGATTACATATCTTGGTGCATGGGAAAAAATGAAAAAAAAAAAAAAAGATTTGAAGTAAGCAAGCAAGTGCAGGAGGGAGAGCAGGAGAGGCCTGTTGTGTTTTGGGGAAACCCTTGAGTGTACCCACAGACAGGGTGGCAAGGGAGCTGGGTTAGCTCTGGATAGTGTGTGTGCTGAGCCTTTGTGAGGCCCTGGGTTCCATCCTGTGCTCCACAGCTAGTAAGTAAATAGACAAAGGGAGAAGGAATGACAGGATGGGGAGGGAGGCACCAGGGAGGACATGTTGGAAGTGCACCGAAAGGAAAGAATTAATTTCAATGAAGTTTTGACTTTGTATGGTTAGACAGGAAATGGATTCAGTGTCTTTAAATTTGGACAGATGTCTGTGACAGCCAGCCAGTGGTATGCAACCCTTGACTGAATACCAAGACATCTTGAAATGCCCATGAGTTAAAGGCCCCGCCCCTCTGCTGTCACACCCTGCCTTTCCCTCTTGGACTCTTACTCTTCTTTGAGGCAGGCTGTTACTATGAATTCAGGCCAGCTCAGGCACAGTAGCCTGAAGTAGACAATAGCATCCTTCCTGGCTCTCGGATGCAGGGATTATAGGCTGTGCCATACACTCAGCCTGGAAGTTCTATGTTTCTGAAACAAGATTTCCAATTGTCAAAATGCAGAAACAACCCCAAAGATCCATTCTCATCTGTGGAAAAAGAGCATTTACTGTGCGGTTCTATTTTTAGGAAGTGTCCACAATGGGCAAATCCACTGACTCAGAAGGCAGATTAGAATGGCTGCCAGGTATGAGGGGGACAGGGAGATGAGGCGTTTCCCCTTGGGATGATAGACTGCAGTAAGAGACTGTTGTTGGGACTATGATAGAGAAGTGGTAGAAGCTACTGAATTATAACTTTAGGGTGAATTTTATTTTATGTGTAATTGTACATTCATACATTTTAAAAATGCATTTCTGTGACTGCAGTGCTCGGTTAGAGCTTGCTTTGTTTTTAATTATTTTTCCTTCCTGCAAATACTATAACAATCACATGTATCAAATCAAAACCCTCTCTTTTTCCTTCCCTAGCTACTCTATGCCTGTCTCCAAAGGGGGTATTACCAGTTTTCCATGTATATTCACAATATTTGCAGATATTTTTTTTGCGTTCACAAGCAAATAAGTGTACATATGTGAATATTCTACACCCCCTTTAAAGGAATAGTGACTTAACACTTGGTTCTGGGCTTTACTGATCTCCTTCCAGGATGTATACTACATCCCATAATATACACTACAACCGTGTCAACTTTCAATGGACCTGACAGATAACGGTGGTCTCCCCAGAATATAACACTGTTAAAAGCATGCTCCCAGTGACCTACTTCCCACACACACACACAAAAGACAAAGATTCACAACTGCCAGCTCTCTTGTCATAAACACAGAGCTCTGTGGGAGGTCAGGGCCTGACACCAAATGTTTGGGTTTTCCCAGGATTGAGGGAGCTGTCTTTCCCCAGGGTCTGGAGCTAGATCAACAGGACACAGATACTAAGATGCTCTGGTCCTTTCTTTGGACCTCATAGATTGAAGATTCCTATGCATACGTATTAATAAAATTTGTATAGTTTTATTAATCAGTAATTGGGTTCCTAGATCTACCCGAATGCCCTCATGAGGAGGACAGAGGGGACCTTGCTTTCTTTGAAAACAGAACCAGCCCACAAGCTATGACCCAGGCAGCCTTCCTTGGTTTGGTGTAGCGCACAGCCTCGCCGATAAGGAGCACGCCACACTCAGGATTCTTCTGACAGCATTTATTGAACAGCTCTCATGATGGAGAAAAGGGGAAGGACGCCGAGCTCAGAAAGCCCGCTGCTTAAATAGAGCTTTGGGAGACGTGCAGATCCCTCATTGGCTCAAATCTTTCATCCAATTGTCATACTCGGTTTTCGCGCCATGCGCAGGCGCATTCTCAAGTAAAGCTTCCGTGAAGAACCAGGAAGCAGAAGCCTGCGCCATCTTTTAATGGCAAATGTGGCTCCTCACATCTCCCCCTTCCTTATTAAACTGCAACAACAATCGAGGACTGTTAGGTTGCCGATCTAGCCCACCGTTCTACCGATAGACGTTCAAGGCAGTTAAACAGTACGAGACCCTCCACACCTTTTATCCCGTGCAATGGGAACCTGAGCCCTGGGAAGTGTGGAGGACCACCACTAGGATACCTGGTGCAATGGGAACACGAGCCCTCAGGATATCCTATTAAGTGATGGTGTCTCATTGTTTAAGCAGATTCAACCAGGCTTGAGGGGATGTTCCCTGCTCCACGGCAAGCAATGCTTGCATGATCACCACCTTATCCTTTTGATGTTGTTTGAATTTGCAGAGCAACCAGAGAGTAAGCAGCACTCCCCCAAAGATCATGCAGCCAAATAACCCTACCCCCACCCATTCCTTAAAGTAAGAAAAGACCGAAGAGATCCACGAGGAGAATCCCTGGGTCAGGGAGAAATCCAAGCGAGTAGAATTGATCTGGACGATAGCAATCCACAATCGTCGAATGGTCTCATCAAAATCAGCCGTCCAATTCTGCAATAGCTGCTGAGATAAGGTTCTTGAAAGGTTAGCTGCCCGAGTAAAATTTTCATATTGAATGGAGGTATTTATATACACAAGCAGGAGAACACAGGTGAAAACACTTTACCACGTGCACCATACAGCTGAGGTCACTAAACAGCAAAACAAGCTATGTGGGATAAACAATATATTTATCAGAGTGTGCTTCAGCTGTTATAGGCTTTTGACAACCAAGTCTTTCATCAGGGTATATGGTTCCAGATGGCTGCAAAGTTGATCTAGCTGCTTTTATCTGTTGCTGTACCAAAGCCATCAGTTTGTTGAACAGCATGAACCCGAGAGACAAAAGACTTAATATCTAAACCGTTAATATAAAAGCAACACTCTTTAAGGCAATACACAACTTCCCCTGTTGGAGAAGTGAAAGGTCTAAGCCTTGTACCCACAAATTTTCAATAGAATTATACCAATGAAATCCTTGAATTTTGCATCAGCTTAGTAACAATTATACAGATAAAGACAGCCTAATATTAACCACCTCAGTCCCCAAGTCCAGGGAATTGGGGCGCCGACTCCTCATTAACTTCTTCAAGCTGAACATGGGCGTTGACTTTTAGAAGAGGAATGAGGGGAAGGGTAAATTGATAAGCATCTGAAGTCTGTCTTAACTGCATCCAGCTGGAAGTCCAGGACATCAGTGAACATGCAGGTGATAAGATTTATTCTCCAAAGCTGTGTATTCTGCAATATACAAATCTCAAAACAAGGTTTAGTATCTAGATAATTATTTTGATTCTCTGAAATCTAGTGTTCTGGAGGCCTACCTCTGTCATGTCTGATCCATATAATTCTGGAAGACATAACTACTACCTTAATGACCTCATCAGAAAACTCATAGAAAAACCTTTTTTTCCAAATTAGCCTTTCCTTAAGCCAGTAACCAGAAAAACCTTTACACTGAGTTTTTATCCAGAAAAATATAACTATATAACTCAGAATCACACCCATTTTGAAAGTTAAATCAATTAACATTATCATTCTGCTTAGCTCTCTGTCTAGAGCAGCCTTCTATTTATTCCTCGCGTCTTTAAAGCCTTTTTCATCTGTTTTTACTCATTTATTTCTTGCCCCATTTTCGTTACTATAACCTTTATCTATTTATCTGTTTGGCTCTCTTGACTCAGAGCAACCTGCAATTTACTCCTTGCATCTTTAAATCCTTTTTCATCTGTTTCTATTTACTTATTTCTTGCCCCGTTTTTGTTACTATGCAATCACCTTTGTTTCACTTCCGAATTCAGCCAGCTCCGTCAGTCGACTAGTTCTCCAGTGCAGGAGTGAGGATGACCGCTTCCAATTCCCGTGGTGTCCTTCACTGTATCCCGCTTACTGGAGCTCTAACATTGAGACTCTGTCCAAATTAGCCTTTCCTTCTTAGTTTTCTTCTCTATCCTAGTTTTCTTTTCTATTTTATTAGCGCTCTCTCCCTTTTCTGCTTCTGATAGGCTATCTTGTTGTTAAGCCAAACAAGATCCACCATACCTTGCAGAAAAGCGTCTAGACTCTCCACGCCGCCAGTTCTGAATCCTCTGCGAGCCAACAGGGTCCTTCGTGACTGGTCAAAACTCCGAGATGTTCGGCTTCATCCCGGGTTTCGGTTCTACTCATGACGCTCTACCTCGCCGATAAGGAGAACGCCACACTCAGGATTCTTCTGACAGCATTTATTGAACAGCTCTTCAAGATGGTAAGGTGGAGGGAAGGACGCCGAGCTCAGAAAGCCCGCTGCTTAAATAGAACTTTGGGAGACGTGCAGATCCCTCATTGGCTCAAATCTTTCATCCAATTGTCATACTCGGTTTTCGCGCCATGCGCAGGCGCATTCTCAAGTAAAGCTTCCGTGAAGAACCAGGAAGCAGAAGCCTGCGCCATCTTTTAATGGCAAATGTGGCTCCTCACAGTTTGGGACCTCAGCTAGGGAATAACAGTCCCAGCATTATGACTAGAGGGCCATGGGACTCAGAAGCCCCAGAAGCCAGGCAGCCATCTTAGCAAGCTTGGCAATTAAAAAACAACAACAACAACAACAACAACAACAACAGTATTTTATAACAGGACACACAAACCAGATGGCCTGAGAACATAGCTCAGTTGGTAAGTGTTTACCCAACAATTGCAAACACCTGGATTCAGTCCCCAGCACCTCATAAAACCAGGAGTGGCAATCCCAGTCCTTGGGAGATAGGGTTGGGAGAGTTAGAAGTTCAAGGATATCCTTGGCCATATAATAGGGAATCTGAGGCCAGCCTGTGAGTTGCTGTCACTAACAACATGTAAAGACCATAAAGGAAAGAGTAAAAAAGTAAATGTGTTGACACTAAGAAGAATCTCCTCTCTGTCTTTGGAACAGTATCAGAGTATTTGCCTTGGGTGTGTGAAGCCCTGGGTTCCATCCCAGCATAGAAAAAGAAACATGTACATACATGTGGGAACTCAAACAGGTGCCCATGTTTCATACATAGAGCCATGCACAGCAGTCAAGAGGCAGACGCAGCCTGTGTCTGTCAGTGATAGGGTAAACACAAAGTGCTGTGCACAGAGAGAGGTAAAATACCATTGAAACTTAAGGAATGGCCTCCAGAGAAGGGAGAGTTACTGCTCAGTGTTTCAGGTTCACACGATGCAAAGGACTTGAACAGATGGATAGGGTGACTGCATGTGATGCCACCCAGCTATGTATTTAAAACTGGTTAAAATGCTCTGGTTCATGCTATATTTATTTTATCACATTAAGCATAATTTATTATTTAAACATGGATTTATTCATTTTGCTTTATGTATATAAGTGTTTTACCTGTTTATAGGTCTGCATATGATGTGCATGCCTTGTGCCCATGGAAGCTGAAGACAGGGTTGGGTCCCTTGGAAATGGAGTTACAGATGATGGTGAGCCACCATAAAGGTGCTGGAAATTGAACCGGGCTCTTCCATGAGAGCAACCAGTGCTCTTAACCTCTGAGCCATCTCTCCAACTCCTTTACCGTATACACACACACACACACACACACACACACACACACACACACACACATCAGGAAGGAAATTCAGATACATGGAGACCTTTGAGGACATTTTGCTAAGTGAAATGCCAGCACAAAGGACCAGCACAAAGATTGCAGTTGTTCCCTAGAGAAGCCAGACTCAGAGACAGAAAGCAAAATGTTCTAGGGGCTGGAAGAGAGAGAGAGAGAGAGAGAGAGAGAGAGAGAGAGAGAGAGGCAAAATGCTTAGTGAAGTTTCAGATTTTCGGACTGTGAAGACAGCTCAGTGAGTGAAGGTGCTTGGTTGCTGCTTGGTGACAGAAACCTGATAACCTGTGTTTGCTCCCAATCCTTAAAACCTAAATAAAGCAGGGGAGAGAACTGACTCTGTAAAGTTGTCCATTATTACATGCATATTGTGATGTATACACACACACACACACACACACACACATGCACACATGCACACATGCACATGCACACAAATGGTAAAAGTAAAATTTAAAAATGTTAAGAAAACAATCATACTCTCTTAAAAAATAGCTTTTTCAAGATGAAAAGTTCCGTGTATAGAGGGTAGTGTGGCTACACCGAATGCTTTTGAACTACACATAAAAATGGTTAAAATGGTAAAAAAAAATTATGTATATAAAACAATAAAGATTGCATATAAAACAATGAGACAGTATCTTTACTGCTGGATTCAGTGACACCTACAGGTTGAGGCAAGAGAATAAAGAGTGTTTGATGCCAGCCAGGGTTGCATGACAAGACCTTATCTCCAAAACAAAACAAAACAAGGAAGCAAATAAATAAGAAAGAATAAACCAAAGATACAGAAGAGCTATAAACTCAGAGAAGAGAGAAGATACTTGTTAAATTCCTACATCTCCATCCACTTAACGTGCATGGAAACAGCAAGTTGATAATCTGAGAACAAACCATATTGTTGATAGCTCATGCCTCAGTTTCCCACAGGGCAGCCAAGCGAGACCCAGCTGTGCTCTGCAGAACCAGGCACGGGACCTCAGACAATGGACCAGACATCCACCTCTATTTGGAGACCCAGGGAGAGACCTTTGTCCTCTGTACAGACACACTCCAGAAGAGAGAGAAGAGTTTATCATCTTCTGGAATGCAAAGGGCTCTGGAGTTATCAGCCTTAGAGAATAAAGTGGGAACGGCACTGGGGAAAACAGTCGTTATCTTTAGAGCTTGTCCACATCTGTCTTAGAAAGGTCCAGAAGGCGGAAGAGCAAGCTGCAGGGCAGATGACTTTCCAACAGTTTGCAGGAAGAAAAAAAGAATTAACACAAGATGATTGAACTAAAACAGCTTGGAAAGTGGATAAACTGAAATAATAATTTGTAGAAGATGACATTCAAGCATTTGATGATATTGCTAGACTTTGTAATAATTAGAACACATACCAAAATGTTTTCTAATATTAAAAAAACAAAAGAAAAACCTTAATGAAGTAATGAGTTGTCAGGTTTTAGGATGACAATATAACATAACATCAGGAAATATAAAAGAACACAAGTCTAAGCCAGCTGGCACATAGGCATACAGTCCCAGCACTCTGGAGGCTGGGGAAGAGAATGGAGAGGTCCTGGCCAATGGATAAGACCTGATCTGGGGGCACTAAAAAGCAAATACATACAGACAAAAGATAAATCAATTTTTGCCTGGGCCCAGAGTGACCATAGGCAGGTGGGCAGCAAGGTCAGGTGACAACCAAAAGGAGCAGTAACTTCTTCAGAAAAGGCAGAGCTTCTGACAGAGCCCATGGTGACAGATTCACAACTGTAAACACACGTTATAACTTCCTGAGGTGGGTAAGCCAGGGCCCCTGTGCACAGCACAGTGACTGTGGTTAACAAGATATATTTATTGTATAGTATAGACTTAATGAAAGTGAATGTGAATGTTCTCATCCTATCCATGCTGTTTATGTTTGACAGTGTAAATCTGGAAAAGTAAGAGGAAGAATAAAAAAGAACGGGATGGGGAAGGCAGAAGTGGGGGAGGGAAGGAAGAAAGGAAGAGAGAGAGGGAGGTAGGGAGGGACAGTGTCTTAGGGTTCCGATTTCTGTGATAAACACTGTGACCAAGAGCAGTTTGGGGAGGACAGGGTTTGTTTCACCTTACAGTTCCACTTCACCATCCATTGTTGAGGGAAGTTGGGCCTTGAACACAAACAGGCCAGGAACCTGGAGATAGGAGCTGATGTAGGGGCCATGGAGGAGTGTTGCTTCCTGGCTTGTTCACCCTGCTTCCTTATAGCTCCCAGGACTGCCTGCCCAGAGGTGACTGCCTACAGTGGGCAGGACTCCCTCATGTCAATCATTAACTAAGAAAGTGCACCATGGGCTTGCTCATCAGCCAACCTTGGAGGGATAATCTCAGCTGAGGTTCCCTCTTCCAAAATGAATCTAGCTTGTGTCAAGTTGACACAAAGCTTAGGTACACAGCGGGATACTATCCTCCCACCCCCCACCAGACGACCCAAAAGAAAAGGTCTCACTGTTATAAGATTAAGTGACAATTTGGACAGATAGAGATCATCCCTGCTGCTAGTGGAAGAGACGATGATGTATATGATAAAGACAAGCCTCCTTATGTTCCAACAACCCCACTCCTAGGTCTAAAAATAGTCCAGAGCCCAGCTTTGGTGGTGCTTTCAGGAGGCAGAGGCAGGTGGGTCTCTGAGTTCCAGGCCAGCCTGGTCTACAGAGTGAGTTCCAGGACAGCCAGGACTACACAGAGAAACCCTGACTTGAAAAACAAAACACAAAACAACAACAACAACAAAATCTTCAGGAGTTGTAAGCACACACACACACACACACACACACACACACACGCACAGGTGTACAGACACACTATTCATACCTACACACCACCGAGAAGTATGTTCCCGAAAGATGTCATTTGTGAGAATGAACAGTTTAAACTTTATTTTCTAAAGATTTATTTTATTATTTGTTTATGTGTATATATGTATCTGTGTGAGTATGATAGCCAGCGAAGGCAAGAAAAAGGTGTTAAATTCCCTGGAACCGAAACCGGAGTGACAGGTGGTTGTGAGCTGCCATCAGGAATTGAACCTGATCAGGCTTCTTAGTTTTACTTGCCTATGCACCGGGCACCGGGCACCTAAACATGTACACGTGCACCCTATCGAGTTAGCATACAGAACCAACGCCAAGCAACTTCTGGACCACATAGACAATGGCAGTTACAGCCTTCAGACCCTCCAGCCCTGCTGCTTGGATTTCAACTCCCCACCACGTCCTCCCTGTGCCCCAGGGGTGGGGAGGAAGTGTCTAGGGGGGCAGAACAAACATTCTCCTTGTATAAAAATACTCGAAAGAGCAACGGCTCTGTGGTTATGTCACACATGAACACGTGAACGGAGGGAAAATAGCTCCAGATAGTAGCGCTGGAAAGAGGACGAAGAAAGGAGGGCACAGAGTCCACCGACTGTGCCGTTGGTGTTCAGGTTTGTTGCTTGTAAACACCATGGACGTTTGTACAGAGAATGGAATCTTGACAGCAGCAACCAAGGTCCAGAGTTATTGTTTGTTCACCTTCCAGTCAGCCCCTCTCAATCTGCTTGTCCCAAGGTGCAACAGGATGGAAACACTCACAGCGAGCGCTGCCTGGGCTTCTCGCCACACAGCCTCACTAAGGTAGGTGGTGGTGGGCAGGAACATAATGCGGTTGCAAACTTTGTCCTCATTCAGGAGAGTACAAAATTGGCATCTGGCCAGAAGAGCACCTGCAGGACACTGTGTGTAATATCAAATGAAGGTGTGTGTGTGTGTGTGTGTGTGTGTGGCGCGCACGCGCGCGCACGCGCGCGCACGCACATGGGCGCGAACTCTCGCACATATGTATAGTCTTGCTTGAAACTCACTATGTAGTCCAAGGTGGTCTTGAACTCATGATCCTCCTGTCTCAATCTTCCAAGTGCTAGGATTTCAGCTATGCACCACAATGACCAGCCAATAGAATTCTGCAGCATGGGAAATACCCAGACCTCAAAATATCCTTTTATTCTTCAGAAATTGTGCCCCAAACACTCACCAGCTCTTAGTTTCTAGGGCAACAGACAAGAAAATCTTAATGACATGACCTAAATAACTTGATAGTCCAGAGGAAAGTTCCAGAGTCCGTTATCAGTGTTGCCATGACAACCACGGGGCACAGGATTAACGCAGTGGAGTTGAAAGGTCGTTGCCAGACATTGATAACTGTTGCAAACTTTCACTTGGGTTTCTGGACTACACGCACCAAACACATTGGATGAGTAAAGGGAAAAATGGTAATTTTATTTATTTATTTTAACCTGGAAATAACCTTTTATTAATTTTTTTTGTTTCAGTCTTTGCATTGGACTGTTGCTTAGCAAACAATAATCCCATACCAGCCTTTAAAGCAGTGGTTCTCAACCTGTGGCTCTCCCTTGCTTGTACAGACTTTAGAATAACCATGAGTTTCTTACCTCCCTATAACACTGTCGGGTCCTAACATCAGCGTGGTTTGCAAATCAGACTCCAAAAAGTCAGAATAACAGCTTGGAATAATTAAGCACCCAGAAAGCTGGAGGCAAGAGACGAATGGGTCAGTTCCAGCTGCCATTTTTCTAGAAGGGTATTGTCTGCAAGGGCTTGCCTAGTATAGCTCCTTGCTGCTACAAATCTGTTTCACTGGCTGGCAGCAGCGCCCAAATGTTTCTTAGAGATCTAGAATCTTCCTCCCCACTGTCTTCTGCTTATCATGATCCTCCAGTAATTTTCATGCACATGGTTCACCTATGTATTTATTTGAGGCAGAATCTCACTGTATAGCCCAGGCTAACTAACCTCAAACTCATTATAAAGCCCAGGCTAGACTTGAATTCAAGGTCCTTTTTCTTCTGCCTCTCAAGCGCTGGGGTTTTACAGATGTGTGTCTCCATGACGGCTTCTTGTACACTTGCATTTGAGAATTGCAGAGTCTTACAAACCCAAGATGCACACTGTCTTCCAAACAGATGTTGGCACAGCAAGAAATAAAGCTTAAGGAAGATCAGACTCTCCAGAGAGTTTACACAGGGAAGTTTTTCTGAAAGCCAGGTAAAGGTAATAATCCCAGAAGTCCCTGGCTTTGTGGAAGTAGGAGGTTGCTAGTTGCAGATTATATTTGGTACAAAGTGATTCTTCTGTCTTCCCCCGTTTATTGAAAACCTGAAGTGGATCCTGAGAAACAACGGGGAGAACAGGGATGAAAAGATTAACCAGATAACACTGGAACTGATGGGGAAGCTCAGTTGTAGAGTAAGTGCTTAGCACACGTAAGGTCCTGCATTGTATGCCAATATCAAGTATCAAGTTCACACACACACACACACACACACACACACACACACACACACGGCCCAGAGTCATAAAAGACCTAGGCTGTCACTGGAGCACACCTTTATAGCATATACAACACGACCATGACCCTATCGTATTCCAGTTTTCTCAGCTTGGAAGTTGCCCTTATTATTTCCAGAGTGCAAGAGGGTTGTCCCCAGGGCAGGATTGTAAAGGGCTCTGGGGTTTTCAGATGGCAGACACAGTCCAAGCTTGTGTCTCATTAGGACTCATTAGGGCCAGGTGGTCCCTTGTTTTGCAGCTTCTTTGCAGTTTGGGCATAATGTGGTCACTTTTTCCTTAGCTCCTGGCTTCTGGGGAGGAGAGGAGAGGGTGGCTCAGGGACAGGGCTAGGCAAATGAAGTAAACCTGAGACCTGCTGACTCAGAGGAAGCCTCACGGTGGGTGGCAGATCCTTTCATCACCAGGGCCTGTCGGCCTACAGACTCCTGTCTGATTCTGTGATGTGAGAGGGGGCACGTATCCAGGTCCTATAGCCTTCTCGAGGGAGGATCAACTACTAAATGATGTCATTGAGGGTGACTGTGCCATGTGCCATGTGACAACACGCAACAATGGAGGTGAGTACATAACTGTGTACTCCAAGTGGTTTCTAGACATAAGCTTAAAATACACATCTGGATGACTTGCACAGAGTATAGTCACAGCCTGTCTGCCTTACAGATGTGCAACACATGTAAGTCAGAGCCCCCACATGGAGTGGGGGAGGGAGAGATTCTTTACACTGTATAAGACACCGGTGGCTTTCTGAGGTGTCCAGTACATTATTGTTATCTGTAGGCATGTACTGTGCGAGAGCTCAGCAGACCTTCCTTATACTATGTAACTATAACTTAATAGCCACGTTCAACAGCGATGGTCTTGATAGCACATATTCTCCTTCATAGGCAGAATCTGACTTATGTATATATACAACACCAAAGCAGAAGTGAACCATAAGGGAGAGGAAGTGGTCTAAAGTGGAGGGGGCTGTGTGTAAATGGGGTTAGAAAGACAAAATGAGTGAGTGTTATCCATATGGGGATTTAAATCTAAGAGTTTATTTAAACATGGAAGCAGAAGGTGGACCATGTAGAAGGAGGAAAGGAATCAGAGGAGAAAGGAGGGATGGGATATTAGGAGCAAATCTGATGCCTATATTAAAAATGTCATGATGAAACCCAGGACTTTGCATAGCAACTAAAATTTAATTGATAAAAAAGCAATCAGAGGCTAGATAGCTCAGTTAGTAAAGAGCTTGTTGCACAAACATGAGGACTGGAGTTCAGATCTCCACCACCCACATAACGGGCATGATGGTCCATGCCTGTAACCTTAGTGGGGGACATGGGTGTGTAGTGCAGATACAGTCAGCTCTGGGGTTTCTGGCTAACCATCTAACTGAAACGGTGAGCTCCATCTTCAAATGAGAGACCCCATCCCAAAAACTAACCTGGAGGGCAACGGAGGAAGATACATCTATCTCTAGCTTACACAGGTACACACATGCACCTACATATACATGTACATGTGCATTCTCTACACACACATGTGCACACACATGTATACACAGAAGCACCCAGTAGTTTTTTTTTTTTTTCTATTAGCTTATGTCCTCAAGGTTCACTCATACCTGCACTTAAGTGAGAAATTTCTAACTATGTAGGTCAAATCACTCTATATCCCATTATGGATATGTGTCATATCCCATTTGTACATCCATCTGTCCGTGGATAATTGGCAGTTTTTGAAGGTTGGCTACTATGACTGTATAGGTTATCACAGACACAGGAATAATACAGATACTGTCGAGTGTCTGCTTTCAACATTTAAGGTTTAGGCAGATGGGGGGAGATGTGTTGTTTATCAAGGTTAAAGACTAGCAATTCTGGGCTGGAGATGTAGCCCAGTGACACAATAGTGTGCTTTTCTATAGTGTATTCGAGGCCCTAGGTTCGAGCCCAAGTTCCTTATAAAGAAAAGAAAGAAGAATATGCCAGAGACTTTGGAGGGGGGAGGCTCCCAGGAACCAATGGGGGTGACTTTAGCTGAGACTCACAGAAGTTGGGAATATGGAACCTGAAGAGGCAACCCCTGTAGCCAAGCATGAGCCCCATTGGAGCTATAGGGGCACCAACCCACACACAAAACTTTGAACCCAAAATTTATCCTGTCTATAAGAAATGCAGGGATGGGGGGATGATGTGGAGGCTGAGGGAATGGCCAACCAATAACCAGTCCAACTTGAGCCTATTCCTTGGGCAAGCACCAATCTTTGATACTATTAATGATACTCCGTTATGTTTGCAGACAGGAGCCTAGCATAACTATCCTCTGAGAGGCTCCACATAGAAGCTGACTGCAAACAGATGCAGAGACCCACAGCCAAACAGTGGATGGAGCTTGGGGACTCTTATGGAAGAGTTGAGGGAAGGATTGAGGGCCCTGAGGGGATAGGAACTCCATAGGAAGATCAACAGAGTCAATTAACCTGGACCATTTGGGGCTCTCAGAGACTGAACCACCAGCCAAAGAAAGTATAGGGGCTGGAGCTAGCCCCCCCGCCCCCCCCCCCCACTCCGATGCACATACATAGCAGTTGGGCAGCTTGGTCTTCATGTGGTTCCCCCAACAACTGCAGAGGTGGCTATTCCTAAAGCTGTTGCCTGACTATGGAATATACTCCCCTAACTGGGCTGCTTTGTCTGGCTTCAGAGGGAGCGGATGGGTCTATTCCTGCAAAGACTTGATATGCCATGGTTGGGGGATACCCAGAAAGAGCCTCTACCCTCTCAGAGGAGAAGAGGAGGGGGATGGGAGAAGGGAATATATGAGGGGGGATCATGAGGGGGTAGAAATCGGGATGTAAAGTGAATAACTAAGTAAATAAGAAAAGAAAGAGAGTTGGGGGAGAAAAGAACCCATTGATTCCGTACTCATTACTATGGGCGTGCTCTGAAACTTAAATATGAAGAGATACATGCTGTTGGACATTTCACATCTTTTGAAATTTTTGAGGTTTAAAGAGGTGGACAGAACAAAGCTAGGTTAATACACAAAGTATCAAGTGCTACTAGGAATGTTTCATTTTAACCAGCTTTTCCTGGTTTTTTTTTTTTTTTTTTTTTTGTGTGTGTGTGTGTGTTGCATTCCACCCGGTGAAAATTAGCCGTATAGAGTGTCCCCTTTGTAAGTCGTGTTCCAGACAATCAAGGTGTCCCTTTCAACTGTTTGAGGCTGCTCCATAAGAATGCCGCAGACTGGGCAGGTGACATACACTAGATGTTTCATCAACTCCAAGTTTTAGAAGACTAAAAGACTAGAAAGATCCAAGGTTGCAACCATTTTTCCATGGCATCAGGGATTGAGAGCTGAGAGAAGAAATGAGAGGGGTGAGTTTGATTCAGAGTCCTGTTTATCAGGCACCCGGCTCTAAAACAAAGACACACACTGTTAACATTCCTTCTAGGCTCTGCCCAGCGGTTACCTGGCAACAGCCAGGTAGGGCCGGCTTGCTATAAAAGGGGCTGCTTGGACCCTCCTTGATCTCTTACTCTCTTACTCTCCCTGAATCCTTAACCCCTTTCTCCCTCTCTCTTCCCTCCCCCTCCCCCTCTCTCGCCACCTGTTCCTGGCTGGCCTCTCCTCTTTTTCTCTCTCTTCCTCCTCCTTCTTCCTCCCTGTCTCCCTCTCCCTTTCCTTCTCCCTCTCCCTCTCTGATTTTCTCTGCCCATCCTCCCTTCTCATCTCCCCTTCCCACGCCCCAAATAAACTCTATTCTATACTATATCCGACTTATGGCTGGTACCTCAGGGGGAAGGGAGTCCTCGGCATGGACCCACTGAGGTACCCCTTCCCACCTCACCATACCTGGTCCTTCTTTTTAGAAAACACAGCACACACCCCTCCAAAGGACAGAGCTCTAATGACCTGATCACTTCTCCAGGGTCCAAATTCCTGTCATCATAGCAATTAACCTGTGTGTGTGTTTGGTTGGTTTTTGGCTTTGGGGTTTTATGTTTTTGTTTTTGAGACAAGGTTTCTCTCTCTATGTAGCCCTAGCTGTCCTAGAACTTGCTCTGTAGATCAGACTGGCCTCAAATTCAGAGATCCACCTGCCTCTGTCTCCTGAGTGCTGGGATTAAAGGCGTTCACCACCACTGCCCAACAGCAACGAAATTTTAACATGAGCTTTGGAGGGCACATGCACACCACAGCAAAGCCAAACAGAAGTGAAGGCAGGCACTGGGGAGATGGCCCAATGGTTAAGAGCTCACCAGGCACGTGTGAAGACTTGATTGAAATCAGATCCGCAGAGACACATGGAGTTGGATGTAGTAGTGTGTTTGGCCTTTACCTCAGTGTTCCTGGAAACCTGAGGATGAGCTATCTCAGGGTAAGAGGCCTGTTTCAAACAAGGTGGAAGGCAGAAACAGGCAACCAAGGTTGTTCCCCAACCTCTGCAGATATGCCATAGAATGTGGCTGCACACACACACACACACACACACACACACACACACAGAGAGATACATACACAGATAGACACACACACACACACACACACACACACACACACACACACACACGGTAAAGGCAAATAGAGCCTATGTATCAGCAGAGGCAAAACAGCACATGACATGGTTGGAACACCAAAGTGATGGGGCTTTTGGAGCAAATTTACTCACGGTAAAACTGTCATGGCCTCATCCCAGCTGTACCTGGATTAAGAATGAGAAAACCAAACACAGCACCTTACAGGATGAACAGTATTGTCCTGAGGTAAAGAACACACTTAACTGTTCAAAACCCTGGGTTCTGTACCCAGCACCAAAAAAGCTAACCGAATTCAATGAGAAAGCGCTCTTGGTTTGTTTTCTGTATAGCTTTGAGGTAGGAGGAGTGATGGATTATACATTTAGACTAAAGGAAAAGGCCACAGATGTTAGCAGCAACTATCTTTGGGGGAAGGATTAGGGATTTTCTTCTTTGTAACTGTCCTGTAAAAAAACCAACAACTTATTTTTTAAAATATTTTAAAATGTTGTTTGTGTTTTTGTTGGTTTTTAAGTGTGCATGCATGTGTGTGTTGGGGGTATGTACACTTCAGTGTGTGAGAGTCCAAGAATAGCTGAAGAATAACACCCTGGACTCAAATAGTATGCCAAAACAAAGAGTGCTTATTCTACAGAAATCCAGCATATAGGGGTCTACCATTAATTCAATGGAGACTCCAGACAAAGACTTGCAAGACCTTTTTAGGGAACTAGGGGAATTTTAGCTAGTGTTAGGTAATCTAAAACTTCATTGGGAGGTGCCGGGGATGTTACATGGGTTGGTTTCTGATTGTCATCTGTTAGTTTTACAATATTTGATGATGTCTTGAGGAAATTCCAGGAATGGACTCAGTTCCAAACTTATCTCCGTTTGTCAGGACCATCAGTGATTAACAAGCCATCATCAGTAGCTCCCTCTGAGGATCCCAATCTGCTTCCCTGGGAAACAGAAACTTTTCTGTTTCCAAGGTTTTTTATTTCTTAGGGGAACCTCTCAAGTGCAGCTGCCCAAAGTGACCAGAAGAGCATGTCTGGACTGGGGCTGAGGCTGTAAGCACCTGTGAGGTAGCTGTGAATGCTGGGAATGCAATTTAGATGGTCTGCAACAGCAGCGCATGGCCTTAACTCCTGAACCTCCTCCCCAGCCCTGCTTTCTTACTGTACTTTACTTTGCTTAAATATATCAAAAATATCAAAAAAAAAAAAAAAAGGAACAGGGTATGTGTTTTCTTCCCCTCCAAAATGGTAGACACACGAGTGCTAGTGACAGATTCTCACAAACAGACCTAGGTATTGCTCACCTGCTCAGTCTTGCTACAAACAGAGCTTTGCTGGACTCTGCTTCCATCTCTTCCTGTCATGGAGCTGAGTTTTAACAGCTCAGAGAGGGACACTATGATTGTGGAAGTGACTGGCCCATGGTTGCACAGTTTCTTGTTTTATTTTGTTTATGATTCTTTGAGACAGGGTCTCCCTCTGTAGCTCCCTCTGTTCCAGGCTGACCTTGAATTCACAGAGATCTGCCTGCTTCCATCTCCTGAGCACCAGGATTGAAGGTGTTCACTACTAGGCCTGCTGTATTTTGTCTTGACAAACTTGAAATTTGCAAGTAGAACACAGATTATGAGAGCTAATGGATATTAATCTGTAATCTCTTAACTGTGGTTTCTTTGTTGACACGAAGAATGTGATGTAATGTCTCTGCTAAAAGCACTGGCAAATTCTAAAATAAAGTATTGTTATTGACCAAAATAGAGCTTTCAAAGTTTAATTTGTTTGGAAGTAGAAAAGATAATCTTATAAGAAGACCCCCTACTAGCATGCCAACACACACACACACACACACACACACACACACACACAGGGTCTTGCTATGTAGCCCTAGATAGACTGGTACTTAGCATGCATGTAGTCCAGCTGCCCTCAAAGTCAAGGCAATCTTCCTACCTCAGCATCTCAAGTGCTGGGATTATAGGTGGATGTTGCCTGACAATTATTAAATTCAATGTTATTAAGTGCTTGTAAGGGGATGACTTGAAATACACGTTTGGGTATACCCTTGTTCTAGAATATAGTTTCCTTTCATTGGCCTCCTGGGAAAGATTTACTTTTCTTTGCAGCAAATCCTCAAACAGAAGGAAGGTCGGTCCCTACAGGAACTGGTGCAGGCAGCCAGCTGAATTAGCTACCGCTGGCAGGGAAGAGACGCTTGCTGCTCTCCACACCTATTCCTGAACTACAAGAAAGAAAACCATCCCAACAGTTGGAAGCCATCCAGAAGGCAGGTACAGACCCTACTCCTCCTGGCATGCCCATTCCCTGAGGTATACCACCATCCTGGAAAGTTTGGTTGCAGGTGGCATCCTGCACGGGCAGGCTTGTTCCTGACGTGTCATTGTGGCAGCCAGGACAGGCATGTACTTAGGCTCTAGGTGTGTGAAGCACACCACAATGCTGAACTAGGATTTTAGAGACACTCTCGGTCCTCAGTCACAGAGGCCTGGTGGTAAAAAGCTCTGGGAAGGGCTCATTTTCCTTGTCACACCTTCAAAACAAACAAATGGCTGATCATAGCTACACCCAGGAGTTGATGGCACAGCACTCAAATTCTCTTGATTCTGTTGTATAAAACAAAACCGGAGTCCAGAACCCACTTAGAGGTGGGCATGGTAGATCAGTGCCTGTGATTCCAGCACTTCAGAAGCTGAGCCAGGAGGATTGTCCTGGACTTGATAGCCAGAGCAACCCTGACATCCTGTCTCAAACAAAACAAGACAAAACAATACCCAAACCTAGAACCCATCTGGGGTTGCTCAGTTACTCTGAGGTCTGCTTCACCCACTATCTTTCTCTTTATTGCTGGTGCTTATCCTTGTGTCAGGAAGGGCTTTCTTCAGAGGAACTCAGAGCCTGATAAACCTGGTAACAGAGAGAACATTTTTGGCTAAGGTGTCCAAAATAGCAGACAAGTCTATGCAAGGTGTTTGGCCCAAATCTAGCTAAAGACACCGGAGAGTATGAGTAAAGGTGTTTGGTAAGGATTTCCTGGGATACGGTTTGAGCATCAGTGCTGGTCAGACACTCAATGTCTCCTTCTGCTTGATGAGTTCTGTTCCTCTGTTCTGTGTGACTGCACCGTGCAATAAGACTCTCTAGATTCCTTCAGCCTTACAGTAAGTTTTCAAATTGTTTTCTAAAATTGTTTGGTTTGTCTTCATTGTTGTTGTTTTTCTCTATAACTTTTAAGGTCAGCTTAATAAATTCTATTTTTTAAAAAAAGTCTGTTAAGATTTCTAAAGGCATGGTGGTCCATGCCTTTAATCCCAGCACTCAGGAGGCAGACTAATCTCTGAGTTTGAGGCCAGCCTTGTCTACAGAGCATGTTCTAGGACAGCCAGCTCTATACAGAGAAACCCTATCTTAAAAACCAAACCAAACCAACCAACCAACCAACCAAAGATTTCTTTTTTTTTGTTGTTTTTTTTTTTTGTTTTTGTTTGTTTGTTTGTTTTTTTCCGAGACAGGGTTTCTCTGTATAGCCTTGGCCGTCCTGGAACTCACTCTGTAGACCAGGCTGGCCTCGAACTCAGAAATCCTCCTGCCTCTGCCTCCCAAGTGCTGGGATTAAAGGCGTGCGCCACCACTGCCCAGCCAACCAAAGATTTCTAAAGGCTGGAGAAAGACTCAGTGGGTGAGAGTTGACATACCCAGCTCACATGTGAAAAGCTAGGCATTGCTGTGTATGCCTGTAACACCAGCATTGGGGGACAGAGATGAGTGGATCCTGAGAGCACGCTAGACAAAACAATGAACATCAGATTTACTGAGAAACCCTGTCTCAAGATAAAAAAAGATGGAACATAATACAGGAGGATACCTAATGTCCTGCTCCAGCTTCTGCATGTGTTTACATGAGCACATTACCTGTATGTTCATATGCATGCATCACACATATGCACACACACACACACACACACACACACAGTTACCACCTCCTCAAGCACCAGCATGTGTGGTACACAGACATACATGAAGGAAAAATACTCATACACATAAAACATGAGAGAGAGAGAGAGAGAGAGAGAGAGAGAGAGAGAGAGAGAGAGAGAGAGAGAGAGAGAGAGAGAGAGATCATAAGATTGGTTTGCAGGCAAGCCTGTAATTCATTTTCTTAGTGATTGATGGGGGAGGTCCAGCCCATTGTGAGTAGCATCTACCCTAGGCTGGTGGTCTTTGCATCTATAAGAAAGCAGTCTCAATGAGCTATGATGAACAAGCCAGTAAGTAGCACTCCTCTGTGGCCTCTGCATCATCACTTCCTGCCTCCAGGTTCCTGCCAGGTGGTGAGTTCCTGTCCTGACTTTCTTTGATGATGTACAAAGATATGGAAGCATAGGTAGAATAAACTCTTTTTTCCCCAAGTTGCTTTGGTTGTGAACTGCAGAACTGAGGCTGCTGGTGAAGCGGAAGGCTTCCACTTCTCCTCCTCAGCATCCCCACAACCCTTGCACCAAGCTGAGAGTGAGCAAGAGGGCATCTAGAATTATGCTGCTCAACCCAGCATAGGGGTGCCAGAAACTCACTTCAGATGTAATGGATTCCAGCCAGAGTGAATCATGTAATGGAGAATTCAAAGTATGAATTCAAAGTGCGGTGCTTTGAATGAGATGGACCCCATAGGCTCATGTGTTGAAGACTTGCTCTTTAGTGCTCGATGTTCAGGGAAGGTTCTGGAACCTTTAAGAGATATAGCACTGCCAGAGGACCCATGGTATGGAACAGATTTTGAGGACCATAACCTCACCCCACTTTTTGTTCTGTCTCTGATTTCTGTGTATGGATGAAAATGTGACCAGCCAGCGCGATAAGCAAAACAAACAACCCCCCCCCCCCCCCAAACAAAACCTTTTAAAAAGCCCAAATCAAACCAAAAAAATTCCTACTTCTCAAGTTGCTTTCGTTCATGGTATTTTATCACAGCAAAACAAAACAAAACAAAAACAAAATAACTAATATAGCATGCTCAAGAAAAAAAAATCAGTGAAGATGATAAGCTCCTGGATGAATTTAAAGTTAACTCACAAAAACCCAGCTGGCTGAAATAAGGATTTATAGGCCTTAGAAGGAAATCTTAAAACGTTTAAAAAGTTTATTTTATGCTTATTGTTTAAAGATGTATTTACATATGTGGGTGCTTTGTCTGCATGTGCATCTACACACCAGAGGAGGGCTCTGGAATGGCTGTAAGCCACCAGGTAAGTGTTGGGAATTGAACTTGAAACCTTTGAAAAATGACCATTGCTTTTAACCACCGAGCCATCCCTCCAGCCCCAAGATTTATTTATTTTATTTTTAGGTGTGTGTGTTTATGGGAATATGCACTTGGGTGCAGGTATCTTCGGAGGCCAAAAGAGGGCACCAGATCTCTTGGAGCTAGAGTTACAAGTGCGTAAGCTGCCTGACATGGGCGCTGTGACCTGCACTGGGGTCCTTTTAAACTCAGAGCCATCATTCCAGGCCCCTGGGAACAGTTTTTGTCTTTGTGTTTTAATTGCAATGATGCAAGACCCTTCCTCTTTTCCTCACTGGCTGAGTAGTCAGGAGTACTATATACAGTAATGTATACCTCACCTACTATATACAGTAATGTATACCTCACCTACTATATACAGTAATGTATACCTCACCTAGTAGAGATACATCTTATCTTTCCCTGTCTACTTGCCTTTGTAGCTTCTCAACAAATAGTGTACATAGGTCTGTTTCTATGTTTTTATCCTGTTTATTCTAAAGTTCATCAGATGCATGACCCTGTCACATCTGCAGGACATTAGGTGAGCTTAGCTAATAGTAATTTTACTGTAAATTCTATGTTAGACTAGCATGCTAACATCTAGTGACATCCTCAGCACCCTGGGATTGCTTTTTAATTAAGGAAAACTATTCTTTTTTTCCCCCCTTTTTATTGCTGGAGATTGGACCTAGAACCACAAAAATGCTAAGCGTGTGCTCTATCTCTGGGCTTCACTCCCAGCCCTAAACTCATTTTTGGATTGTGCATTGTTATATTGAAAAATATTTTAAAAATATATATTATCCTTATGTCCTATGACTATGCTGATCTAGTTTGCTAATTCTAGGAATATTAGATGTATGGCTTAGGATTGTCCATCTACAGGATTGTGTTGTCTATGGATATAGTTTTTTCTTCTTTTCTTCTAAATTGATATTCTTTTTATTTATTTTCCTTGCATTATTCCCAAGATGAGGGCTTCTAGTGACGTGTGGAGTGAAAACATGGAGAATGGACATGCTCGGCTAATCTACTCTGAGGTAGAAAGCATTATGAATTTCATCATTTTGTTTACATTTATGTGATTTCATTTATTTCCACATAAAGGTTTTTGAGATTTGTTTGTTTTATGTATATGAGTGTTTTGCCCAAATGTATAACCACCATGTGCATGTCTAGTACCTAAGAAAATTTGAAGAGGGTTCCAAATACTGTGGAACTAGAGTTATAGTTATAGTTTTATAGTTAGTTATAGTTACTTATAATTATAGTTTTATAGTTAGTTATAGTTATAGTTACAGTTACAGTTATAGTACAGTTACAGTTGCAGTTATAGTTATAACACTACAATGTGGGCACTGGGAACCAAACTGAGTCCTCTATAAGAGCACCAAGCACTTCTAAGTGCCATGCCAACTCTCTAGTCTTGTATGTATTTTAAAATACTGATCTTCACTATCTTTTCCAGACAGATCTTGTAGAGAAGAATCACATTTTCTTCTGGCCTTAACTTCCCAAGTGTCAGGAGCCAACTTTTAGCAGAAAGCGGATAGAAAGCAACTATCAGCTTTGCAGCTCGAGCCATATACCCTGAAATGAGACTTGGTTTTCAACAGCCTACAACAGCTGAGCACACTCTGATAAATATCTTGTTTATCCCACATATCTTGTTTTGCTGTTTAGTGCCCACAGCTGCAAGGCGCACGTGCTATCCACGCCTGCAAGGCACGTGGTATCCACACCATACACGCCTGTAAGGCTTATGTCAGATCCACACCTGCAAGGCACGTGACAAAGTGTATAAATACCCTGGACTTCCCTTCAGAGAGGGAGACAATGAAAGAGAGAAAAGGAGAGACAATAAATGAGAAACTGGACTTGATCACACACCCTGTCTTGTCTCCATTCTTCGTGTCTCTTGCTAGGCCCTGACCCGCCTACCAGAGCAACAGAGCAGTCCATGACATTTTGGCCCCAAAGTGTGGGGCAGAATGGTCTGCAACACAGTGGCCGCCAAGCTGGGCAGTGTGGGCCTCAACACCCAAGTAGCTGGTACTACAGAGAGGTATCTCCCAGCAAACCAGTTTTATTTTATTTATTTATTTGTTTATGTATTTATTTACTTGAGACTGAATTTCATTTATCTCAGGCTAACTTTGAACTCACTATGTAGCTTGTAGGATGACTTTTAACTTCTAATTCTCCTGCTTCTGCCTCCCAGGTGCAGGAGTTACAGGTATGAATTTCCATGCCTGGCATGGATCTCATAGTTCTTTTATTGTTGTTGTTTGTTTGTTGTTTTTGTTTTTCGAGACAGGGTTTCTCTGTGTAGTCCTGGCTGACCTGGAACTCACTCTATAGACTGGGCTGGACTTGAACTCAGAAATCCGCCTGCCTCTGCCTCCCAAGTGCTGGGATTAAAGGCGTGCGCCACCACCGCCTGGCGATCTCATAGTTCTTAATGTCTTTTAGTTTTACTTCACCTGGAAAGAACTACTTTCACTAGGCTGTGTTTTACAGTGATGTGCTCTACCAGTGATTTTGTTTTTCTGCCTGCAACAAAATCATTATCCCTTCTATTTTCATGGTGTGTGTGAGTGTGTGAATGTGTGTGTGAGTGTATGTGTGTATGTGTGACCCACTGATGTTTATCAGGGTTGCGTGCCTGAGCACAAGTCAGAGGTCATTTATTTAAGCATGGGCAAACTTAGGAATGGCTGCACCACTAAAGGAAATAACTTCCCCTCCCCCAACAACCATTAAGTGCCTCAGAAGAGTGAGTCCTCATGAGTGCATCCCCTATCTTCTAGAAGGTTGGTGGTTTCCATCTTGGGTGAATGCACACAGCCGCTCTGAGTTCATGCCTAACAATAATCATGCCATGTACAGAGAACAGAATTTCATGGCACTCCTCTCTGTGCTCTGGCTCTTACATGTTCTGACATGTTCTCTGAGCATTGCAGAGGGTGATATAAATGTTGGGTTTAGGGATGATCACCCAATAGTCACCTATTGTCCACACTTTGACCAGATAGGAGTATCTGCATTAACTGTCACAGTGGTAAGAAAGAGAAGCTTCTTTGACCAAGGCTGAGAACAACACTAACCTATGTGTATGTAAACGTAAATACTTACAAGGTAGTTTGACACCATGTTTAGTTAGCAAAACAACAGTAGTTCCTCCTTACGGCCATCTAGCCATGAGCTTTACCAAGTTTTCAGTACCAGACATGAAATATCTGTTGTGAAACAGACCTCAAATCCAAGCAGAAGGGAAAGGGGGTTGGCTAATCCTATAACAGTAATGCCACTATTGCACTAAGGGGTACATCTTGACCGGCAGGCTGGTATTGTAGTTTACAGGGTTTGTAACTGGTAGGGCTGGTGATGACTCTCTTCCCCCAGCAGCCTGTATAGCACCTTCCGGCATTAAGAAAATTAGCCAGCTGGGCGGTGGCGCACGCCTTTAATCCTAGCACTTGGGAGGCAGAGGCAGGTGGATTTCTGAGTTCAGGCCAGCCTGGTCTACAGAGTGAGTTCCAGGACAGCCAGGGCTACACAGAGAAACCCTGTCTCGAAAAACAAAAAACAAACAAACAAACAAACAAAAAAAAAAAAACAAAAAAAAAAAAAAAGAAAGAAAAGAAAATTAGCCAACCAGGAGGAAGAGTCCATGTTGGTTCCATTTCAATTTCTCTGTGTTACTGAAGGTACTGTGTGTTGAAGTCTACCTCTTGTCTTGGGGTTTCTATGCTGTAAAAGAACATCATGACCATGGCAGCTCTTTTAAAAGACAACATTTAATTGAGGCTGGCTTACAGTTTCAAAGGTTCAGTCCATTATCATCATGGCAGGAAGCATGGCAGCATCCAGGCAGACATGGTGCTGGAGAAGGAGCTGAGAGTTCTACATCTGGAGCCACAGGCTGCAGCAGGCAGAGAACTTGAGCTTCTGAGACCTCAACCCCTTCACCCGCAGTGACACACGTCCTCCATCAAGGCCACCTAGTACAACAAGACCACACCTTCTAATAGTGCCACTCCCTATGGCCTATGGGTTGGGGCAGTGCATTTTGTTTCAAACCACCACACCTCTCATTATGCTGGGTAACCAAAAGCAGTGGCAACAGCCTGTGTTGTTTTGGGCGCATCTGGGGCTTCCTTGACCAGTGGCCCACAGGGAGTTATTACACACCTGACAATGTGGTTTTCATCTAATGACCTCTGGCTTCTGGAGCAGCATTATCCACCCTTACTGTATCCACGCTCTTTATAATTATACCTGTAAAAAGCTAGCGTACAGAATAGGAGTTTCCCACACAGCACACACCTTAGTTCTGTTCACTCATTCTTCCCTTTGTTTCTCTACCCTCACACTCCCACCCCCACTCCAGCATTTACCCGATCACCACAGTTCCCACTTCCTCTCAGTGGACTTTAGGTTTGGCAGTACATCGCCTGGGAGCTTTTGAGTCTTTTGCCAATGAATGGGGTCTTCTTCCAGATTAATGAAATCAAAAACCCCTGGCATGAGGCCTGAGTACTAGTGGAAAGGGTACCAGTTCACTTGAGCCCAAGTTGCTGCCATGGAATTATGAACAAATACAACAGTGTTTAAGTTTTGGGGTGATTTGTTATACCAAAATAAATAACCAATACCTGAGAGTGAGAACCACTCTGCTAACTCCCCTCCTCTCCCCTCCCCTCCTTTCCTCCTCTCCTCTCTCATCTCCTCCAAATCTCTCCTCCTTTCCCCTGCTCTCCTCCCCTCCCATCTCCACTCTTCTCTCTCATCTCCTCCAGTCCCCTCCCCTTCCCTCCTCTCTCCCCTCTCTCATCTCCTCCAGACCCCTCCTCCTTTCCTCTGCTCTCCCTCCCTCCTATTTCCACTCCCCCTCCACTTCCCCCCTCTCCTCTTCTCCCCTTTTCTCCACTCATCTTCTCCTCCAGCCCCCGCTCCCCTTCCCCTTCTCTTCTCTTTTCTCCCTTTCCTCCCTGTCCTTTCTTTCCCCTTTTTCTTTTCCCTTCTCTCTCTCTCTCTCTCTCTCTCTCTCTCTCTCTCTCTCTCTCTCTCCCTCCCTCCCTCCCTCCCTCCCTCCCTCCCTCTTTCTCTCTCCCTTATTGTGGCTCAAACACAAGGCTTCACATATGCTGAACACAGTCTAGAAGGAGATTTAAGGACCTCTGTTTCTCTGATACACATTCCTGCTACAATGCTGCTTCATCACAGGACCGAAGCCACAAGACCAGCCAGTCAGAGGCTGAAACTTCCAAACTGGTGTGCCGACATAGTTCTTTTCCTCTTATAAATCGATTAGCTTAGGTGTTTGCTACAGTAACAGAAAGCTGACATCCGGGTTAGCAATGCTGATCTGGCAGGAATGCTGGGAGGGGTCAATGAGAACTTACTGAAAGTGGGCATTGTTATTGAACTTGGGGGACAGAACCTGCACCCCAAGTCAGGTCTGGCTTTCTGCCTTCAGTAAGCCAACCCAAAGAGGAAAGCCCAAAAGGTTTAGTCAATGTGGTCACATTTGATAGAAGCACAAAGAAATCAAATAAATTTACCCCAGATGCTTGTTCAGGATCCTGAAGTGAGACTGAAGTTTAAATAGAAGGCCAAAGATGTGTGCACCTAAGCAGTCCAGGTAAAGGTGTGGTCCCACCCACCACTGGTCTGCCATTGTTGGGATGCATTCACAAGTAGTTAGAACTCTGTGAAATCACTTTCTGGGAGACAAGTTCCCCTCTGGCTGGTCCGGTCTCCTTCTCCCAGCATGAGATTTCTGAGGGAAATCCCATTTCTTTGGGTTTCATTATTTCAATAGTCTAATAGACAGATTTAAAGACATACATGTCGGGCTGGAGAGATGGCTCAGTGGTTAAGAGAATTGACTGCTCTTCCAGAGGTCCTGAGTTCAACTCCCAGCAACCACATGGTGGTTCACAACCATCTGTAATGGGATCTGATGCCCTCTTCTGGTGTGTCTGAAGACAGCTACATCATATAAATAAGATTTTAAAAATGCATTTAAAGATTAAAAAAAAAAGACATATGTGTCTCTTTAAAATAGCTTCACTTTTTTGAGGCCCATTAGAGCACCACAGAGCTAGGTCCTCTTTCTCAGTCACACACCATGATAATTATTAAAATGATATTTACTTTGAAAGAAGAATGTAATTTGTTGAGTAACTGAACTCTCTCTCTCTCTCTCTCTCTCTCTCTCTCTCTCTCTCTCTCTCTTTCAACAGGGTCTCACTATATAGTCCTGGCTGTCCTGGAGTTCAGTATGTAGACTAGGATGGCCTGAAACTCACACAAATTCTGCCTCCCAAATACTGGGCTCAGAGGCGTGCTGAGCACTCCAGAGTCTCACTGTCTACCTCGGGGTAGTCAGTTTGCCCTCAGACTCACAGTCCTTCTACATCAACCTTCCAGTGTTGGAAGCACAGGCAAGTACCACCATGCTCTGCCGTCATGCCTTAAAGCAAAAGGATATCTAATTTTGGGATGGGGGGGGGAATGGGGAATAAGAGGCAGAGTCCTCAAGTGGCCCACAATGAATTCCATGTGGTGGTTTTATGGGAATTATCACTCAAGACTTGAGTAGCAGAAACATGAGAGACTGTTGAAGAGAAATTAGGTCCAAGGATAATGGAGGCAACCAGACAGGGAAAGAGAATTCCCAGATGTGGCTATCCTTAGAGAAACTGTCTTTTGTAAGGGACCAAACTCTGTGACCCCAGTAACTCTATCAGGAACTTCCAAGGCAGCTCAGTGGTAGAGCCTTGCCTTCAAACACCAGTGTTCTGATTTCTATCCAACACACACACACACACACACACACACACACACACACGTCTTACTTTTCTATTGCTGTAAAGAGAGACCATGGCCAAAAGAAAACTCCTGGGACTCATGATTCCAGAAGGAAAGAATTTATGACCATCATGGCAGGGAGCATGGCAGCAGGCAGGCAGGTGTGGCGCTGGAGTGGTAACTGAGAGCTTACATCAGATCCATAAGCAGGAGGTAAAGAGGGAGCTAACTGGAATGGCATAGAGTTTTGAAACCTCCAAGCTCACCCCTAGTGACACAGTTCCTCCTCCAACAAGGACACACCTCCTATTCCTTACCTAATGAGTCTACCAATTGGAAATCAAACCTTCAAATAGATAAGCCTGAGGAGGCCATTCCATTCTCATTCAAATCACCACACATGCACATGTACTCGCGCGCATGCGTGAACACACACACACACTCTTCCTGCTACACACTTGCTCAGCCCCCATACCTTCTCAGCCATACTCCTGACTTTGTCCCCTACCTCTTCATTCCAGAGTCTGGATGACTGAAGACCCATGACAGAACCTTGGCATCACTCATTGTCCATCAGGGAACAACTGTCATGGGATCCACTGCTAATTGCCACATGATAAATGCCCCATTTGACTGTAATGAATGGGTCATTTTGGAAAACTGGGAATGAGAGGTGCCAAGGGAACTATTTTCATGCCAGTGGCTTTCTGGTTGAGCTTTAAGACTCTTGCTTCTGTGGCTCGCTTTCCCTCCATCAGATTTACAATCCAATAACCCAGTTTAGGGTGTATATTTCAAGGCGAAGGGGAACTAACTGTGTCGTGGTTTGCACTGCCGCTTGCACGTGGAGATGAAATGTAGTAGTCCTAGAGTGCACGGTATCTCCAGGTATCATTCCTGATCTCACCCATTCCCCTCTCCTTCCATATCACTATTTACCTAGAAGTGGTCACCCCCGAGCTCCACATACAACCAAATTCTTTCTTATAGCTTAGCACGTCCCTGGAGTGTTTGCCCTGATTTTGTAGCCAAAAAGCCACTCACTCGTCATTGGCAAAATGAGAATTATTGATTCCTCACCTGAAGGAAATCCTGTTCACTCCTCTATGCTCCCTCAGGACCTTTCCCTCCTCCTGGGGAGTCTCCCTATCCTCTCCTCACCCATCTCCTACCCCTACTCACTTCTGTGTTACTATCAGTCTATCTGTATCCCTTGCTTATAGTGAATGCCAGAGATTGACATTGAGAAGTCTCTTCTATGTGCATTTATTTATTAGTTTTTAACCTGTCGTGTGTGTGTGTGTGTGTGTGTGTGTGTGTGTGACTGCGATTGTGATTGTAGGGGAGCTTAGGCAAGCATGTAGAGTCCAAAGTCAGCTCTTTTCTTCCACCCTGGTGAGGCAGGGGTCTCTTGTTTCTTATGCTAACTGGACTATGAGCTTCTATGGGATTTTCTCTCCTGTCTCTACCTCCCACCATATGGTAGTAGTGTTTTTGTTGTTTTAGACAAAGTAAAAAAACAAAAACAAAGACAATTTTTTTTTAATATGCATTCTGGGGCTTGAACTCAGGCTGTCAGACTTGCAGGCAAACGTCATTACCTGTGAAGCTACCTCACTGGCTCTCCACCTTATTTTTTTGAGACAGAATCTCTTGCTAAACCTAGGACTTGCCGTTTTAGTTGGTCTGGCTCACCAGCAAGTCTCTGGGATCTGCCTGTCTCTGCCTGGGTCACAGGCATGTGCCACCATGCCTGGCTTTTATGTGGCTGTTCAAGATCCTACCCCAGGTCCTCATGTTGTACAATAAGCTCTTTACCCACCAAACCACCTCCCCAGCCCTTCCCTTACTGTTTGCATTTGCATCGCAGACGCCTCAATTATCCTTTGCACATGCTGGAGTAATGAACATACTTTTGACAATTTTACATAAGAAGAAAAGAAATTAATGAGAGGAATTTCTGAGCTTGTTACATGCCAACAGGCTACCAATCTCCCTATAGGGTTGTCCTCATCTTTAGTAATTGGTTAGGCCGAAAATTACACTCCCAGAAAAATGAGCCACTCCCATTTTGGGGAGACACTCCCAGAAAAGCTAGTAAATTTTCTCAAAGTCTTTGTTTATCTATGTGATGGCACAGTGCCACAAAATAAATAATTACACATGTGAAATATGTCATTTGCTTTGTAATGAATGATGGGATGCTAACTGGATCTACTTCTCCTCAGGCACTGTCTCCTAGGAATGAGCGTTTGGGACCAACTGTGTGGGGTAGCTGCAGAACAGAATTTAGGACAAAGGAACCAAGAGAAAACAGTTCTAAATGGAGCTGCTCTCTCGTCAAGTCCACCCAAATTTGCTCTACAGTAGTGCCATTAAAGGCCCCCTCTTAACTTATAGGCAAAGGAAGTATTAGTCACATCATGTCACACCATGACACGACATGCCCTTTTATTTATGCTTTTGGAGAAGCTCATTTTGTTTCGGAGTTTTAAATATTTGAGAACATGTCCAGTTGGCAGGTACCTTACTCATCCACTTAATAGTGGACACCCATGAAAATCCCTTTCTGATCCAGTGGAAGGTTTTAAATCAACCAAGAAAGCTGCAGAGATGTTTGAAGAAAGTGGGCATGAATAAGAAGCCCATGCTCGCTAAAACTCAAACTCCCCCGACCCTGCCTCTACCCCCCAAGTACTAAGATTACAGGTGTGCACCCCCACCCTGCTTGCCTGGTGTACACAAATTGTGTTATGCATCCACTTGTTGAGTGATTGGAGATATATATATATATATATATATATATATATATATATATATATGATACTCTGGATATTAAATCTTTTGTCAGGTATGGTTTCTGCAAATCATTCTCACATTGTATAGAGTCCCCTTATACTTTCCTGGGAATGCCCTTTGCTGTACACAAGTTTTAAGTTCTGATATCCACTTATTTTTGCCTTTGTGCTCATGCTTTGACGTCATGTCTGAGACGCTCCTGACACATCCAAGGTCATGACTGACTCTTGTGTTTTCTTCTGGGTTTTAGTATTTTACTGGGTTTTAATATTTTAATGCTTTTTTAAGGCCATTGATCCATCAGTGTTACATCTAGCGAGTTTAGTTATGCAGCATGTTTTGATGTAGCAAAGTGTGAATCCTTCAGTTCTTTTTTTTTTTTTTTTCCTTTCTCACTGTACTGATGTCTCTTTGGGGGGTCTTTGCAATTCCAAGGGAATTGGAGAGTTCTTTAAGCTTTTTCAGAACAAAGAAAGAAGTACCCAGACAACCACAGTTGCCTTCTTCTGCTCCAGGATTACCGTTTTCATCACAATGTATGAGACACACCTCCACCTGCAGCTCCTGCCCAGGACATTCCTTTTGGAATCCCAAGTGTGGGGCTAAAGCTACCTTGAGCCATGTTAGGAGTACAAGGAAAAAGTAGATGAGGCTGGAACTTGAGGGTCCTCTCTTCCTTTAAAAAATTTTAAATGACATTTACTCTTTCACTGTGTGTGTGCGCGTGTGTGTCTGTATGAGCACATGTGCAGTGTGTTTGGAGGTCAGATGACAACTTTCAGGAATAGGCTCTTGCCTTCCACCATGGAGGTCCTAGGAATCGAACTTAGATCATCAGGCTTGACAGCAAAGTGCCTTTACCCAGTGATCCATCTTGCTGGCCCTTATTTCAATAAATTGAAATGTGTGTGCTTATATTATTTATCTGCCCTCTCTGCCAACTAATCCAATTTCCTGCTTTAAGAAGAAAAAATAATCCTAATGAATCTTTGGAGGTGTTGGCTATTTTCCATCATGAGTTTACCAAGTGCCTAGAATGTTCTGGATCAGGCAGTGCAATGAATGTATAATCTCAAAGAGTTTAGAAATGTATAGGGGAGTTTGTATGGTGGATACCTGCATGGAGGTGCTGTATTACTAAATATAATTTTTTTGTTCAGACAATTTAAGAGGTCCAGGAGCGTGGGGTAATACTACCATGTGAGAACAGCAATCATCAAGGGTGCCCAGAGAAACAGTATGTAATCCACAGCTACTTTTCCTGAGGTAGGTGACAAGAAAAGGCATTCTAGTGCTTCAAGGGTGTGATAAAGAGAGATGAAGCAAAATCTGAGATTCAGCAGGAATGAGCAGAATACCTCTGTGAGCATTCTAGAATCTCAGTTTAACCAACCCAGTCCTGCTTGGAGACGAGGCCCCAGCTGCAGAGTCAGGGTGGAGTACGGTGTGGGGAACCATGAATCAAAAGGAGTTGTCTAGAATTGCTGGTGCTATGGATTTATAGGCTCATCTCGCAGGCTCTTAGCCACAGCCTTTCCAGTTTCCAGAGGACCCATTGTCCCCAGGGGGAGGGTGGAATGCGGCCCTCAGCACACCACACCAGCAGGTGCAGGAGCTGGGAACAGGCGTCAGGCACACCCGAGTCTTCAGCTTTTGTTCTGAAGTCACCGCCCTAGCAGAGCCCTCTTCACTGCAGACTAGAATGACTGAAATAGCCTCTTGTCTGACCTCCCTGCCCCAGGGCTCACCTCTGCTCTAAACCACAGGGCACTCCGTGGCAGCCTAATATACCCACAACGATGTCAACCCTGTGTTGTCCATTATTCAAACGTGCTGTCTAGCTTGGATCCAGGATTTTTTCTCTCTAGAGCCATCTCAGGGGTTTCCATAGTTCTCCTCAATCCTTACACACTTCACAGTGCTGGGCTTGAACCTGGGGTCTTGTGTTCAAGTTAGCCAGGAAAATGCTCTGCCATTGAGCTATATTTCCGGTTCTGAGTTTGCCTATCCCAAGCACCCCACCAACTCCCCAGTGCACCTGAAAACAAAGCATTTCTATTTGTTTTGTTCATTCACTTTTCAATGATTTCCTGACCATCTAATGTTTCTTGGACATAAGACACTATTATTAGGCTGAATGGTGTTGCAACCCCCAAATTCCTGTTAGAGTTCTAACTCTAGGACTTCAGAATGCCACCAGATTTGGAGTAGGGCCTTTGGTAATTAGGTTAAAATGACATCATCATTATGGACTCTTTCTGATATGATTGGTTTTTATAAAAAAGATTAAGTCACAGGCACACACAGAGAGTCACCATGTAGGACCCAGGAAGCAGACACTACTTGAGACAAGATGAGAGGCCTCAGGAGAAATCAGCTGTTTTGTCATTTAAGAGAAGACATGCATCTGTGGTTGGAGCCCCTCAGTGCAGTACTTTTGTTCTGGCAACCATGGGCACTTACACAGACCCTCTCTCAAACTTACTGAGACATTTATGTGCACATGCGCACATTAGTTTCCTATAAAATTAAGATATATTGTGCAATAAAATTTTGGACTTTAAATTTCATTTTTGTTTTTGGTTCTGGTGCATTGAACTTGTGTGTGAGATATACCTCACACATGCTGGACATACCTACTCTACTGAAGTTTTAAATCAAGCAGCATTCATACATATCTTTCATGTTAGAATATATACTATTTACTGCATTCCTTTTAATATTTGATTAATACTGCATGTTCTTCCATCTACTGTTCAGTGTGTATATATGTTTGTGTGATGTATTTGTGTGTGTGTGTGTATAAAAATGTGTTTGTATGTGTATGGGTATATATGTCAGCCAGGATTTGATGATGATATCTTTTTTCCATTTCTCCCCACCTTGGATGGGGCCTCAGATTTGGTCTTGTTTCTACTTTCCACATGCTGGGATTACAGGCAGGCTGCCACAACCTCTCTACATTTTTAATGGGTGCTTAGAATCTGAACTCTGGCTTTCATGACTGTAAGGCAAGTACTTTTTCCACTGAGGTATATTCCCCATATGTTTCTGCATCTTTTAAACAGAAAATGCCCCAGATGTCAATTTTATTAAACCACAGAGACTATACAATGAGTACACACCATATGTAAATATCCATGTGACCTTCAGAATACAAAGATGGGCCAGAAGACACTTTCTATGGGAAGAATGATATATGCCATCTTTTGATATTCCATGTAGTAAAAATGAAGACCAAATGCCAAAAAAAGTCTTAATGTGTTCCAAGGGTAAATGCTCATGTCAGAAAGGATCCATACCCAGGTTTATTCCTATTGTGTTGCAGTGCCACAGGCATGGGGAAAGCAGGACCATCTCCTGGATTCCACCCCCTTAAACCATATAACAGTTATTTTCTAGCAACAAAGACTCAAAGAATGTTAAAGTAACCACAATGTTGGAGACAACTGGTCTACCCTCAGCTTTTTTGTTGTTCTCTTTTCTTCCAAGATAGAGTCTGGCTGGCTTTCTGTCCCCAATCCTCCTGCCTCAGTCTCTATCATGCCAAGGTTGTAGGATTATGCCACCATGTCTAACTTGCCTTCACCTTATAGCTGAAGCTAAGGACCAGAGTTTTGTCTCCAAGAATGAAATCATGTAATACAAGACCCTCTGTATCTGTCTCTACCCCCAACAACCCAAATCTGTCTTTTAAAAGATGACATCTAATTAAGTACATATCCTATATCAGTTGCTGTAAGAGCTTCCTATTTTTATATGTACATATAAGCATTCAAGCCCACACACCTCACCAAAGCCTTGAGGCTCCAATGCTGACCTCTGCTTGGTACCTTCTGATGCTTTCTATAGTTACTGTGGTTTTGCTACTCTGTCTTTTCTGTTTTAAGTTCACTTTTTGAGATAGGCTAGCCTCAAACTCATTAGGTAGCAGAGGATGGCTTTGAACTTCTACTTCTCCTGCCTCTGCCTCCTTAGTGCTAGCCTCATAGGCATATGCCACTATGTCTACTCTTGTGTGGTTCTGGGGATCAAGGATCAAGTCCAGGGACCCATGAACTTGATCTCCCAAGTGAACTTTGTCCCCAGCTCTTCTTTTTCTTTGTTAGTATCTAAGTGTTTATTGAGAAATTATTTAGTGCAAAACATGCTGGCAGATGCTAGAGGAAACAGAAGTCAGGCAGAGCCTTTAGTAAGCTCTGTAAAGCCAGTCTTCCGTAACCAAAGGCCGCATATCTGTGGGTTCTGATCAATGGAATCTACCAGCAGCAATGTGTCTTAAAATTGTGCCAACATGTGCTTACTTTTCTTGTCATTATTTCCAGATCAGAAAAGTAGAACCCGTATTTGTATAGCATTCATATTATTACATTAGGTGCTGTAATGAGGGTGGGTGGGCGGAAGATTGCTAGTGACCCTGTTTTGTTTTGTTTAAGAAATAAAAGAATCATCAAGGGGGGTATGTGTAGGTTCTTTGCAATCCTACACCTTCTGCATTAGAGGCTGGGCATGTATGGATTTGGATATCCAGGGCAGGGGGAGGGAAGTGGGACCAAGTCCTAGAGCTTAGAAGATTCCAAGTCTCAGACATCAGACACTGACTGATGTGGCTGGACTTTAGTTTGGCTTAAGTATCGTTGCTTTTGTATTAATGTTCTTCCTTCTTGGAGTTAGAAAGAATTTTACTATTTTTTTTTAATTTTAACTTACAGTAGCCTACAGTTAACAAGTTTAAAAGTCTATATTTTAACAAGATGTTGAACTTTTTAAGTCATTGGCATTTCTAAAGACAGTGAGACTTTTAATGTTATACTGTGTTTGATGACATGGTATTAATGTAGGATAATGGAGACAAATAAGAACACAAAAGGGGTTGGCTTAAAGTGGGGTGTTCACGTGTCAACTGGACAAAGAGCGGTGGCAGTTCTTGGGTGTCAACTTGACACTCTTGGGAAGAGGGAACTTCAGTTAAGGAATTGCTTCCACCATATTGGCTTATGGGCATGTCTGTGGGGGCATTTTGCTGATTGCTGATTGATGGAGGATCTAGCCCACTCTGGGCAGTGCTACTCCTAGGCAGGTGGTCCTGAATTCTATAAGGAAGTTAGCCGAACAGAAGCAGGAAGCAAGCTAGTAAGCCTCATTCCTCTGCGGTTTCTGTTCAAGCTCCTGCCTTGGCTTCCCTTAATGATAGACTGTACCTGTGAGATGAAATAAACCCGTTCCTCCCCAAGTTGCTTTTGGTCATTGTTTTATCACAGCAACAGAAGCAAGCTAGAACAGAGGGACTAGACTTTGTTTCTGTATCAAAGCAGCTAGCAGGCAGAGGCAATTAAGCTTTAAAATCAAGGCAAGGAATAAATAAATATAATTTATTATATTTCTGTCTTTGTCTCTCTGTGTCTCCTCATACACTTATACATAAATGTGTATGTACACATATAAGCATATAGATTGAAAATCTCTAATTGAAAACCCCAAATCTGAACTGAGTGCTGATATGATACCATAAGCAGAAAACTCCACACCCAGCCTCATGTGATGGGTATAGTCATAGGGAAAGTGTCTAAAATTATCTTGGGGCTACGTAGAAAAGGTACACATAGAATATGAGTTAAATTAATGATGAGATCTGGGATCTACCTCCAAGATTCCTTATTATACATGTCCCGACACCCCAGAATCTGAAAGAAATCCAAAATCAGAATCACTTTTCTTTCCTGGCGTAAGATAAGGATTACTCAACTTGTACACAATATTGAGAGTGTTGAGAGTTTTGCTTTCCAAGCCCTTTCCAGAATTGAGGTAACCATGGTGCAGAAACACTTTATGGCTTCCTGAGACACACAGTTAGCAAGTGGTGTGCAGATACAAAGTTGCTGATTTTAGCCCGTGTGTGATGCCCTGTCCCCAGTTCCTGGGTGGGGATGATCCGAGCCACAGCCAGGCAAAGGAGGATGAATAAAAGGGGCAGAGAGAAGAGAGGCAAACCTGAGGGTACATGAATGCCATATGAGGGAATGAGAGGGAACAATTCTGAAATTTCTGGTATGATCACCTAAAGATGGGTGACATCCCTGAGGTAGAAGAAAGGAGAAGCCACAGCAAGGCTTTGCTACAAGAGAAAGGGGGACAAGTGTTCCTGATTAAGACAAGGTGATGGGTATCATGATTAAGGGTATCAGAAAAGCTCGGAGGAACCTGGTAACTTAAATGGACTTTGAATAGGAGGAATTATCTCTCATCAGGGAAAGCTATGGTGGAGGAGATCTGGAGAGAGTAAAACAGTGATGGCAACACCCAAGCATCCTAGCAAATGCCTGAGAGAACCAACTTATAAAAAGAAAAGGTTTCTCTAGGCTCACAGGTTCAGGGGTTTTAGTCCTTAACAAAATGGCTGTGTTGGCTTGAGCCCATGGTGGCAGAGATGCATGGTGGAGCAAAACCCACTTATACCATGAGCCAAGGAACAAAAAAGAAGAACAGTCTGTAGGAATTCCACAATCTATTTCAAGGACTGCCTCCAGTGACATAAGGTCCTTAGCAGACCCCAATTTTTTAAAGCTGCCAACCACACCTTTAATGTATGTGATCCATGAGGAACATTCCAGATAAAACTATAGTAGGAAGCTTGCAATTGTGAACAGGGAACAGCAACAGGAAGTTCGGTTAAGAGTACCTCTTCTGTGGACTTGAGTGGCAGAAAGAGTGGGATGTTTAGGTAGAAGGGAAAGCCCTGGTGGAGCTTGCTAGTGGAAATCCATTAGAGTCGACCTTGATACGTTAGAATCGATAGTGACAACTGTTAGTTTGGGTTTTGCAGTAACACAGGAATGAAGTCATGGGAGCTTGGATAAGGACCCCAGGGTTGGAGAGGAACTTCAGGGAACTGTAAAGAGACCAGGAGCTGTGACCTAGATGTGAGAGGAAAGGGTGGGGAGACAGTCCAAGGTCATCTTGGAAAGTTCTGAACTTGGAGTTAACATAATACATTCAGTTCAGACGAGAAGGCTTGAGATGACACTCTTGTGTCTAGACAGTGAGCATGGCCCAAAAGAATGAGAATTTGGTCAAAGTCAAGATTGGAGTTGGGGTCATCTGGAGAGGTTACAACTGAAATCTTGGAGGTGAACAACAGAGGCTGAGAGCAGAGGAGAGAGAGAGGAAGGAAGGCAACAGAGGACATGGTCATGTGAAATAGCTTGGCTACAGGTGACAAGAATAGACACTATAGGCCAAAGAGGGTTGTGGGAAGGAATGAGGCCATGGAGAGCTTCCAAAGACAGTTGGGGGAATTTCAAAGGAGGTGGAATGAACTGGAAATCACTCCAAAGGCTGGCCATTTAGCGCGTTGCTATTTCTTTGGTATTTTGGCCAAAGAGTAGAAAACAACTTTTGCCTTTTTCTCTACTTTCTGTCCCTGTGATTTACCTGTGGTTTTAAAAAAATGGTTTATTTATCCCACATGCATTGGTGATTTGCCTGCACGTATATCTGTGTGAGGGTGTCTGATCCCCTGGACTGAAGTTATAGACAGGTGTGAGCTGCCAGTTGGTGCTGGGAATCGAACCTGGGTCCCCTGGAAGAGCAGCCAAGCACTCTTAACTGCTGAGCCATCTCTCCAGCCACCACATGGATTTTTTTTTTTAAAAAGGGATTTTCTATGTCCAGATGTGTGTCATTCAATTTAGGGCATTTTGATTTTATGATGCTGTGGGAGGGGTGTGTGTTCAGTAGAAGCCAGGCTTGGGGGTTTGAGTATGAATTTTTTTTGAGGAGGGTGGGCTATGGCTTTGTGCTCTTATCTTTGGGTTTTGGGGACCATGGTTCCCCATGACCTTGACTTTGCAGTGTGTTGCCTGCTGCGATAGATCTGGGGTAAGACAGGTGCAGTAAATGTACTTTTGTCTTAATGATATGTTTAATTCTCCACGCTGTGATCCAATCCCATCTTAATTTGAGGGGCATCTGAATCCACAAGAACAATGGCAGCCAAAGCATAATGGATGTGAGACTCTGCCCCACCTCTCTCCCTCCCTCTCCTGTTCCTCCTCTCTCATATCACTGTGCAGCCCATATTGTCTTTGAATTCACTATGTAGCCCAGGCTGGTCCTCCTGCTTTCATAGTCCAGATAGTAGTGTATGCCACCATGCCTTGTCTCAGAGCATGCAGTTAATATCAGTGCAGCCAGGATACACTGTGGGGCTCATAGATTTCACGCCACTTCTCCACACCCTTACTTCAAAGCTGGAAAGGCCCCTATGGGTCCTTGTCTGGGCTCTCCTCTTTTAGAGATTTAACAGCTTCGACCTGGCTGGCTTCTTTGTAGGTCTTTCACCAGGATGTCTGCTTTCACAGCTGGCTTTTGGGTGAGGACAAGATGGTGACCTGTCTAGAACCTGGTTTTTCTCTTTCTTTGACTAACACGACTTATCTTGGTCAGGGCCCTTAGGGATCATGACACTCCTCCAATCAGACCAAGGGCACAGGACAGGTCAAAGATATCCCATCAGACCTAGGGATGTGGCTCAGTGGTGGAGCACTATGGTGGAACACTGTGCCATACAGGGCAGAGTCACGGAGCACGGCGTGAGGCTGCTGGGAGAAGAGAGGTAGTGTTCTGTGTCACAGTCACACATGACACAGTGTGGAGATGGGAAGTCTGGGCCTAAGTGTGCTCTCTGAGAAAGAGGAGAGGGTGCTAGTGGCTGCTGACACATTTTGCTCATTGTCCTCAGGCACGTCTGGCCAGAGTAACTGCAAGGCTCACAGAGGAGTGGAACAAATGGAATCCTAGCCTCCTCCCTGGAGGTGTTTGGAATCCCATTTTCTCTTTCCCCTTGCTTGATGGCTCCTCCCAGGGCCTGCTCTGGTCTTACTGGTCCAGGTGACTTGAACATGAAAGGCTTCAATGTCCCGCCCAGGCTTGCTGTCCTCAGTGAGATAGAGTCTGCCTTTCTGCCATTCTGAGTCCAGGCTTATTGTCCACCTAGAATGAGTCCTCTGCTGAGGATTTTCATTTCCTTGAGCCCCATTTCCTTGCTGGCTCTTTTGTCTTATAACTGTTCATGGTTTCTTTCCTTTTTCTTCCAATAAAAGTTCCAAACCAGCACTTGAGAGATGGCTCAGAGGTAAAGAACAGTTGCTGCTCTTCCAGAGGAACAGAATTCAGTTCCTAGCACCCTTGTCTGGTATCTCACTACTGCCTGTATCGCCAGCCTCAGTGGATCTGATGTGCTCTTCTGGCAGGTATACACACACACACACACACACACACACACACACACACACACAGAGAGAGAGAGAGAGAGAGAGAGAGAGAGAGAGAGAGAGAGAGAAAACATCCTCCCCCACACATATAGTATATCCCATCCCCCTTACAAATAAAAAAGAAAAATAATTCTTTTAAAAAGGTCCTAAGCCAGAACACTGGCTTCAGTTAGCCATTCACATAAAAGGGGGAAAATCACCAGGGAAAAGAACAAACATTAACGTTGATTTGGTTTCATGTAAACTCACATTTACAAGAGAGCGAGTCGTGATCTTATCTTTCCTGATGGTTTTTCGATCGCTGTTTTCTTTAAGCTGTTGGCTCAAGTCTAACAGATAGCTACTATTTCCTTGAGAGCAACCAAATCTATTGTTGATGCTGCTGCAAATACTCACTTGTGTCCAAGAAAGCATTGCTCAATATTCAGCCTAGACTGTTGTACGACTGACAATGGGTGATCGCTTTCCTCTGGAACCTGATTCCAGCGCGGCTACTTGTCATTCTGCCATGGCAACATCCTCCTCCTGTTTTTTACGTATTTAAGTTTTTGTTGCGTGTTTACATATATAATGGATGATGTGTGCTTTGGTGTGTGAACTGTGGCTTGCATGTGGAGGCTAGGAGACTACTCTGTGCAGTCCTTTTTCTTCTGCTGCTTTTATGTGGGTTCTGGGTATTAAATTCAAGTCATAGCAAGCTTCTTTACCCAACTAGGCATTTCACTGGCCCTTTGGGGTTTTAGGGGGGCCTATTTTTCTTTTAAATACATACTCTTGGTGACCAGCCTATACTTTAGGTATCCATTCACTGATATCAAATGCACAGGATTTAAATTCTAAATTCTGTTGTAAATGAATACATGACCCTGGGTAAAAACATTTGCCTTCATGGGCCCCAATATTCTTATTAATGAATAAACGGCCTGAAGACTTTGTAGAAGATCAACAGTGTGTAGAAGGGAGAGCTGCAAGCCCTGCAGATGTTCGCCAGTTTTGCAATGTCAATCATTTCACACTGTCAAATTCAAACCAGTATCCTACAACATTCTTCATTTCCTGAAATTTTAATAATGAGCTTTGTCTGGGCAGCACTGGAATAGAAACAACAATATACATACTTAATGCCTAAAATTGTTTTATTATTTTGAGACAGGGTCTCATGTAGCCCAGGCTGGTCTCGAACTCCCTATAGCCAAAGATGTCTCTCTGCCTCCAATCTTCTGTTCACTGGGATTATACTACTATCCTTGGTTTTGGCAGTGCTGGGGATTGAACCCAGGGCTTTATGCTGGTAGGCCAGCGCTTTATCAGCTGAGCTACCCACTAGGCTTCATCTTGAAATTCTACAATATAGTATATCTTAAATCTCATTCAACTTTAAAAGACTGCAATTCTATGCTTCTGACATTGGATCAGAATATACATGAAACTTCATTCACAGCCCTTGGGGCATCAAAATCCTGGTTCCAGATGGTAATAACCTCCCACCTTGGGTGATGACACTGGTCTGGTGGTCTTTGAGTTAGAAAGTGGCCTGAAAGGACTTGGGACATTCAGATCTTGTGCTGCTTCAGAATGAGAGTCGCCCAGCCTTTCCTGTGGGTCAGATGAGGCATGAGTCATCCTGTGTCATTTCAGCCACTGTTTCCCAGGGTGCTGGAAAGCAAGGAGGCCAGAGAGCATGAAACAGACAGAGAGGAAAAACACGGAGGAGGAGGAGAAAGGGCCCCTCCTTGGGCAGGGCCTCCCAGGCAAGCATGAGTCACTCCTCACTGTCCTGTCTGCCACACCTTCTGAATGTCAGGTGGAGAATTTGCCTAGACCAAGCACCCTTGATCAAGTCAGAACAGGTTTTCTAAAGATCGGGCCCATTAACATTAATGGACTCAAAATAGGCCAATCTCTTCTTAAATGTGGCTTCTTTCTGTCCTGTTTGTAGCTAGAGCTGCAGCCAGTGCAGAGGAAGGAAGAGTGGCAGACATGTTTTGCCTATATGGAGGAGGCCTGAGGGAATCATGGAGAAAAGGGATGGACTTACATGGTGCCTTCCTAACCTTCCTGAACAGCTTGTTAAAGAGCATGGTTATTTACATCTTAACCATACCGCAATCAAGATCTGTCCATTGTGAGCGCGTGTGTGCACAATACCGCTACCAAATTATGGAAAGGTCTAGCATGGGCTAACAAGCAAACTTGAAATCCAGAGGGATACAGCTCATGAACACCAGGATGGATAGTATCCAAGCTGAAAAACTTAATAGAAAAAAACAGGTGTTGGCAAACATTCAGAGAATTGGAAACCTTAAGTGTTGTTTTTGGGACTATAAAGTGGTTTGGCCATTTTGGGAAACAAAATGGCAGTCTTTCAGAAAAAGTAAACACAGAACTATATGACCTAGTAATTCCACTTCTGGGTATACACTGAAAGAATTAGAGGCAGGGTCTCTCTCTCTCTCTCTCTCTCTCTCTCTCTCTCTCTCTCTCTCTGTCTCTCTCTCTCTCTGTGTGTCTGTATCTGTGTGTGTGTATGTTGACTGCATCTTTCTCTTAGTATAATGTCCTTGAAGTTCATACACGTTCCAGCCTGTGTCAGAATTCCTTCCCTTTCAGTGTCAACTACCACTCAATTCTGTGATTATTTATTTTAATGTGTGTGTGTGTGTGTGTGTGTGTGTGAGAGAGAGAGAGAGAGAGAGAGAGAGAGAGAGAGAGAGAGAGAGAGAGAATGTGTGTGTGTGCATGGTGAATGTGTCGAGGTCAGAGAACAACCTTGAGAATTAGGCCTCAACAGAGTCTCTTCGTGTCCATTACTGTCTATACCGTGCTCGCTGGCCCTCGGGTTTCAGGTGATTTCCTCCTGGTGCCCATAGGGGCATTGGGGCATTCTGGGGTTACAAATGCATGCACTACTCCATTCAACTTTCATGGATTCTAGGGATCAAAACTCTGTTCATTGGGTTTGTGTAACAAGTGCCTTATCCACTGAGCCATTACCACAGCCTGGAAGTAAGGTCTAGAAGAAACATTTGCACACCCATGTTCCTGTAGCATTATTCATTGTGGCCCAAAGGTGAAGGTACCTGAGATGCCCACTGGCAGTGGCTGAATAAGGAAACCATGCTGCGCTGCAGAATGAGTGTAGCATTCGGCTTTGAACGAGAAGGGAATTCTGACACAGGTTGCAACACAGGGGAGCCTTGAGGACAATATACTAAATGAGAGAAGCCAGTCACAAAACAAATACTGCATGATTCCTCCTACCTGGCTTTCCTAGAACAGTCAAAATTCATAGGGACAGAGAGGGGAATAGAGGTCCCCAGAGACAAGGGAAGGTACTTACCTTCCTCTTGTTAATGACTAGTGTTTCAGTTTTGTAAGATAAAGAGAATTCTGTAGACGGATGGTAGTGTGGGTGAGGCAATACTGTGAATGCATTTTAATATTGCTGAACTGTATACTTAGGATGATTAAAATGGCAAATTTTATGCTATGTATGTTTTCCTATAATTTGAAAAACAAGTCTACACACACAACAATGACCAAAAACCTTGGGGACAAATGGCTTAGATTATGAGTCCAAGAGATAGGACTTTAGCCAAGTAAAGTGACCAGTGTGTGTGTGTTTTGTCCTATCTGAGATAGTGACTTGACAACAAGCAGTCCCAAAGGCTAACCCAAGGTTTAAGCAAGATAGTACAGGTAAGGTTGTTGATATGTTTTTGGCATATAGCAAGTGCTCAATAAGTGTTAGCTATTGCTATTATTGAAACATGTTATTATTGGACTTCATAGACCAAGGTCAGTAGAAGCTGGCCATGGACAGTCTTGTCTAACTTGGTTCAAAAGATGTTAACAGTACCATTCATACTCATACCCAGAAATGTATGTATCATGAAGAGTGTGTACGTATATCTGAGGGTAAAGATTAGCTAAGATCTCTAGTCAGCATTTTAATGTATTTTTCCCCATGCTAAGAACTGACACCAGTTCATTGTATGTGATAGGCCACAGCTCTACCACTGAACTACACCCCCAGCCCTTGTCAGCTTTCTTAATTTGTCTTTTCTGCTAATAAAGCAGAGTCTCCCTTTGCCTCTAGGCAGGCGGCATTTAGAAGTAGTTCAGGTTATTAGCATTATCAGATTGCCATTTGTTTTTCTCTGAGGAGCTAGATTGGTGTCTGAAGTGTGTGGTCCATATAGGCTACGGGAGAAAGCTCACAGGCACCAAGCCAAGTCTGTTACTTAGGCAGCAACAGCAGCAGGGCAGGCCTCTATTCCACCCAGAATCCCTGTCTGTACACTTGTCCTCCCAGGTTCCCTCTGCTAAGCTCCCAACACACAGCGCTCTCGGGAAATTCCTGGGCAAGCTTAACTTCTCCCAGTGACATTCCAAAGGTAAGGGCAAGGAAAACTGCCCTAACTTTATATAAGATCCCAATATTTGAGGATGGATAAGTAAACGTGAAAATGATCTGCAGAAAGGTCAATATTTGAAGAACAGGGGTTCTCAGATGGGGATGGGTTGCCCCCATTGCTGCTTGGGAGACATGTACAGGGCATTCTTGGTTGTCACAGGCTTGTATTGAGTGGCTGGAGCCCAGGGACCCTGCAAAGATTCTATCATTCCCTAGGATGTGCTATTCACAAGGAGAACTGTCCTATCTTACTGGGTCGGCAGCTCTGAGGTTAAGGACTCTTGTCCCAGAACAGCTAGGGGGAGTGAAAATCAGTTGTTTTCACCCTGAAAAGAGACTGAGGACAAAAAGCTGTTAAACTGGGGTGGTGAGAGGAAAGGCTTGAAGGAAAAACACAGCTCATGGGACCTGTTGAAGAGTAATAATTAAAAAAAAATCTCTTACCTTTATATTTATGAATGTGTGTGTGTGTGTGTGTGTGTGCGCGCGCGCGCGCGCGCGCGCATGTGCACATGTGGCCAAGCCTACATTCATTAATTAACTTATTACTGTTGTTTTTGCTTGTTTGCTTGTTTGTTGTTGAGATAGGGTTTTTCTCTGTAGCCCAGGCTGGCCTCAGACTCACGGTGAGCCTTCTGCCTTAGCTTCCTGAGTGCTGATATTACATCATTGGTCCACCATGTCTGGTATCACAGATGGGTTTATCTTTTTTTTTTTTTCTTCCTGTAGCATCTTTATTTTGGAAACACTTAACACCAGGTTTGGTAAAGCCAGAGAACTTAACACTTGGTGCTCTGTCTCAAGCTCCAATCCCAGAACCTGGGAAGCTAAGACAAGATGACCATGACATGGCTGCACAGTGAATTCCAGTCTGGCTTGGAACGTTGTCTAAAACAAAACAAAACTTTTTTTTTTTTTTTTAACAGGGGGGGGGGATTTCCTCTCTAAAACATCTAGGCTGTTCTGTTCTAGGGATATCTTCATCAGCCTGTCTGAACCTGCTTTCCTATCTTGTTCCACTTTCAGGAGGAGTTTGTCCAAACATGAAATCCTTTTAAGCTTCCCAGTGGGTTACCCCTGGGAAACAGCTTTATGAGGAGGCACAAATTAAAGTGGGAAAAGGGTTTGGGAAAGCTGCAGTGAGTGTTCTGTGGAGGACTCTGAGAGGATAAGAGCCTCCCTACACCCTGGGAGCACGAACCTTACCGAGGTATGTCTACGGACAGCCACCTCAGCTGAAGAAATGGCAGAACAGTCACAGACATGTTCCGAATGCCCAGGGCTGTGTTCTGTGATCAGGACTTAAGCTCTGTGGCCTTTGGCACATCACTAAGCTTCTTGCTGGTGCTGTCTTCTTATCCAAGAAATAACAACAGAATGTGCCTTACCCAGTTGTTGGGTAGATTAAATGAGACAACAGGTCCTTGAGAAATGTTAGCTTTACTGGTCAGGATATAAAAGCAAAAAACCGCCAACCCCATTGCTCACTACTGACTCAGGTGGGAGCTCCCACCAAGCACAGTTTTGCACTGGGCTTCACACTTAAGCCCAGCACTTGAGTTCAGGAGAGCTTCCCCCAACAGCCCATCCATTTGCCATTTCCACCTGACCTTCAAAGCAGATAAGTGTGCAAACACGGGTGTCAAGTCCCAGCACCCAAGGGGGTATATCAGGAATCTTTCAGAATATTTTCTCTTCATACCTTCCTAATGGACCTTGTATTATCAGTCAACAATGGTGATCCAATACAAAGAGCACTCAAGTTCAGTCCTACTTTGTAAGAGTCAGCCACAGGTGGACAGACAGGGGTTCTCAGGAACCTGTTCTACTCAGTCACCTGTCTGGTACCAACTTTGCTGAGGCTGGCAAGCTTGGCCAGGCTTGCAACACCTCTCTCTGCTTGTGAAATCACAAATATGCCACTGAGATTTCAGGCTGGAGTACAAACCTGCTCTCCTGCCCTGCAAACCAGTAGGTGTAGAAGTATCTTTGATAGCCAACCCATAGGCTTGGGTTACAAGTGCCTCTTTAAAAAGGGCAGTGTAGACTTTTTCTTATTAAAAGTGATAGTTCCTGAGTTTGGTGGCTCATGCCTGTAATCTCAGTTACCAGGTTTGCAAGTTTAGAATTAGTCTGGGCAACTTAGCTGGACCCTGTATCAAAATAAAATCAAATGAAAATAAAATAAATACAAGTGGCAGAAGCCTATCTCAGTGGTAGGATTCTCAGCTAACACGAGAGAAAGGCCCCGTGTTTAATCAAGTTAGCTTAAGAAATTTGCTTCTTGTTCTTTGAAATGAAATTGTTCAGTGTAGTACACACTAAGGGGTGGGGGATACCGAGATAGACACATGTCCCTTCATGTTTTTGATTGTTTGTTTTTTATGCCATGGGGTGTTGTAGTACACACAACTTATTTCTAAGGGAAGAAGGGTTTACTTAGCCTAACAGTCTGAGGGATACCATCTATCATGGCAAGAAAGGCATGGTAATGTTGAGTCTGTGAGAGTTGGCTGGGGGGCGGGGGGGCTGGGGAGCCTGCAGCAGTTGGTTATGTCACATCTGCAGTCAAGAAAACAATGTTCTTGTTAAGTGATGTTAGAAGAAGAGCTGTTTTTCTTGATATGCTTAAATCACAAGGGAAAACGGACACATATATATGAATTCCCACTGATAGTCAATCCTCCTTGCAATCTGCTCACGACTTTTAGTAAGAGAATGTCCTGTGCTCCAGAGGTCTTCTGCTGAGATGATTGGTCTTTTAAAGTTACAGTTCCAGGTTGGAGAGATGGTTTGGTGGTTAAGAGGACTGACTGCTCTTTCAGAGGACCTGGGTTCAATTCCTAGCACCCACATGGCAGCTCAAAACTGTCTGTAATTCTGTCAAGATCTGACAGTCTTACACAGACACACACACAGGGAAAACACCAGTGCACATAAAATAAAAATAAATAGATAAAAAATAAATAAAATGTTTTTTTTTTTTTAAAAAAAAAAAAATACAGTTCCATGGTAGAAATAAGTTCAGGTAGGTAAGATCTCTTGGGGGGGGTGGGGGTGGTTCTCTCTCTTTGTGACAGGTTCTGGCTGCATAGTCTAGGCTACCTTGGAACTCATGACCCGTCTGCCTTGGTCTGTAACATGCTGAGATTACTCTGGTGCATGGCTTAACACATTCATTATTATCATAGTACCTTTGAGGATGGGGCTCCTAGGTTTAGAATGACAGCAGAGCATCTCCAGAGAGCCACCTGCACTGCCATAAGCTGATCTGCCTTACTGACTGTCTAATCTCTCCTTGGAGCAGTTTTCTATCAAACGCTCATGATGTATGAAGCTTGCCTTTCCGTTTTCAGCCAGCTGACGTCAGTGATCAGCAGCAGGCAGTTCTTCATCTGAGCACTTACTGAGTACTGAAAGCTTTGGGACTTTAAGAATGGTACTGAGGGCCAGTAAGATGACTCAGCAGGTAAAGGCACTTGCCAACAAGCCTGATGACTGGAGTTCAATCCCTGAGACTCTCACAGGAGAAGGAGAGATGCACTCCCACAAGCTGTCCTCTGACCTCCACATGTATGATACAGAGGTGCGTGTCCCTCCCTCCACTGATATAAAAAAATGGCTTTCCACAGGCGGTGACTCTGGGCTAGGACACTGTGGCAGAGGAAGCCTGAGGTGACTCTGGGCTAGGACACTGTGGCAGAGGAAGCCTGGTGGTGACTCTGGGCTAGGACACTGTGGTAGAGGAAGCCTGGCAGTGGCTCTGGGCTAGGACACTGTGGTAGAGGAAGGCTTTCCACAGGTGGTGACTCTGGGCTAGGACACTGTAGTAGAGGAAGCCTGGCAGTGACTCTGGGCTAGGACACTGTGGCAGAGGAAGCCTGAGGTGACTCTGGGCTAGGACACTGTGGTAGAGGAAGCCTGTGAGTAATGATTCTCATGGATGTGCATCACCTGTGGAGATAGGATGACATCCGTTGTTCAGTTGCACTCTGGACCAGGTGATTCAACATCTCTGAGGACATGACTTGGCTATGTAATTTTTAAAGCTACCCGAGCAATTCCAGTGTAGAACTGGGGTCAAGAACTAGGCCTTGGGTCAATGACTGTCATCAAATAGGCTGCACGGCGGAACCTTCTGAGGGGAGATTATGTAAAACTTTGTTACACTGTCCAAGCCTCACCCAAGAAAGATGAGTGAGAGTCTTTGGGAGAGGACTCAGGGCTGGTGGAGTTTCCCAAAGCTCCTCTAGACAATCTGGAAAGCACCAAAATGATGGAGATCATGACTGACTAACTGCAGTATTGGAATGAAGCCATGTCCGTTTCCTTGATCCTGGTTCACACATGGCTGTGTAAGATGGGTTATTTCCACTAGAACACATAGAAACATGGAGACAGTATGGCTGAGAAGCCGGAGAAGCTGAAAGTCTGAGTAAAACTGTGCCTTTTCCACCAATATCACCTGTGCAATGTCAGACAAGGAGCGCCCCTCTTGGGTTGAGCGGTCTGCTCACCAAACCACAATCCTGTCCTCTTCCCTCTACACTAAGTATTTCATAGCACTTTTTCTTAGTTAATATTTTACCGGTTTCATTTGTTGATCAAAATGCAGGCCTAACGTTTCGAGTGTTTCGTATAAGTGTCTTCGTTCACACGAATGCATTTAATTTTCATAGGAGTATTAAAAATTTCAAAAGCTAAGCAACTGTAACCTTTTGCTCAATAGTTGTCCAATTGACTTTCAGCTCACAAATTGAGAACAGTGTGTTCTTTAAAAGAGGCTTTTTGAGCCAGGGGAATGCCTCTGTGGGTAGAGCACTTACACTGCAAGCACCAGCTGCAAGTTTTATCTCTAAAACTCACGTCAAAATGGTGGAGACAGTGGCCCATTTTCGTAATCTTGTTACTGGGGAAGTAGAGACAGACACACTCCTGGGCTCACTAGCTAATGAACCTACCCTACTCCGTGAGTTCCAGGCCAGTGGGAGGTCCTGTCTCAAACAGAAAAGGGTGGATGACACCTGAGGACTAATAGCTGAGGTTGTCCTCTGGCCTCCACAAACATGTGCTTGCACACGAATGAATGTGGGCACACACAAAGAAGCTTTCAAATGCCATTATCTTAAAACAACGATATTTTGAAGCTTCCCCATCCCTAAGTGTTGGTGAGATGGCTCAGAGGGTAAGAACATTTTTTCTGCAAGCTTGAAGACCTGAATCCAAACCCGTAGAACCATAGGCTATGTGTGACTGTAACCCCGGGATTAGGGTGCAGAGAAAGGAAGATCCCAGTAACTTGCTGGCTAGTTAGCATAGCCAAATGGTGTGTTCTAGCTTCAGTGAGATGTTTCAAGGCAATAAAGGCAGAGACTCACAGAGGAAAGCACTCTGTCCTTCTCTGGCTAGCGTATGCACACTCATGGGCACACACTCATGTGCATGTGCCCCTCCCCCCACTTATAATTTATGATTCCATATCATAGGCATCTATCTGCTCAATGTGTCCAGTCTTTTACAACACATCAGTGAAAAGGCATTACGAAAGGCAGACCACCACAAACAACGACACTCTTGGGGGTGCTCCAAGGAACTCAGCTCAGGAAGCAGTTTTAGAAACAATCCTACCAGAAGACAACAAAATAAAACTATGCGTGTGAAACGTTTCCAGCAAAGGAGGTACGGGACTGTGGCTCCAAATGGACACTTGATGGTGTTTCTTGCTATAGGATAGTCTTTTAAAGGTTCCTACCTGTGTCGAATATGTATGCCTCTGGTAGACCTGTGTGGCTCAGTACTTTGTCCTTATGAAACCTGGGTTCCATGTTCCAACTCAACCCACCCTCTGCATTTATGAAATAGTTAACAAAACAATTCCTCTGGTTCTACAAGAAGGTGATACTGAGATTAACTCTGAGACTCGGTCCTGGCTGCCAATCAGATTTGGCTTCTTGCTCTCCTGCCCTACCACAGGCTGGCCTCTTTTTGTTTGAGCAGCTTTATATTCCCACAGGTGAATCTTTCATTTCTGGACTGAGCAGGAGGACTCTACCTTCTGCTTCCTCTTGCAATTTCCTGCTGGTTTTGCTGTTGTTTGTTTGTTTGTTTGTTTTGTTGCTGTTTGCTTGCTGGCTGGTTGGCTAACTTCTGAATGGCTTTTGTTATTTCAGGAACAGGCCTGGGTGACAGATCACTAGCCTCTCTTGGGGCTCTCTTTTAGAGAAAAAGAGGAGATGCCCCTTTCCCTTTCCCAGCATTTTGTCAAGATGTGGAAAACCTGAGTGTTTGTGAGGATGGTTTAGTGACACTTTGGCATGGCTGGACTGACTGGAGATATACAATCTGTTTCTAAACTTTCTAAATGTACCAAAGTGTGTGTGTGTGTGTGTGTGTGCTCGCGCGCCAGAGATCAGATTGGGTGTCACTCCTGTGTCACTCCTAAAAAGCCATCATCGACTTTGCATATTAAAACAGGGTCTCTAGTTAGCCTGAAGCTTGTTGGGTAGACGAGCCTGTCTGTCAGCCAGCTCCGGAGATCTGCCTATCTCTGTCTCCCTAGCACTGGGATTACAAGTTTCTGCTGCTCTGCCCACCTTTTGGTTGTTTGTTCATTTGTTTTTAAGCTTGGGTTGGGAGGATGGAACACAGGTCCTCGTCCTTGTGCACCAAGCCCTTCACTGGCTGAGACACCTTCCTAGCTGTGGAAACCCTTTTATATGTGACTCTTTGTAGAATTCTGTAGGGCTGTAAGTGGCTGTGACTGTCAAAGCAGCAGGGCACCTTGTGAAATGCCAATAAACTTGCCTTAAACACCACGTCACCACACAAGTCTGACATATTTTTAGCTCTAACTATGAAAGACTACTACAAAAGATGATTGGGGATTTTCTTTTCATAAATAGAATTACTTATCCTGTTTCCCAATTCTTAAAGCTGGATGAAAGCTGATGGTGCAATTCCTGGGAAACGGCAGCTCCTATAGTCCTGATGTATCCATCAGTAGAGGAGGGGAATGCCTGGGTGAGATGTGAAAGAAGTCTAACCTGAAGTCTGCCCAGAGAAGAATGTGCAGCCTCTGTACATCCACTATAGATGGACAGGAGGGTCTTCCCTTGTAGGTGAGAATATGACTGTGACATAGTTATAGTTGATGTGAGCATTCCCAGTGACGGACTAATCGGGCACTGTCAGTTAGCATTCTGTTGCTGTAACAAGATACCCAGGCTAAGTGACTTCTATAGAGGAAAGGTTGAATCCAGAGCTGTCTGTCACTCAAGGTCTCTAATCTTGTTTGGGATTCGTGGCAGCACAATGCATGGTGGTGGAAGAGATCTGATCATCTTAGTGTAGCCAGGAAGCAAAGAGAAGGAGGAAGGTTTGGAGGTGTCCTGCAAGGCCGCACATCCTAGTGACCTAGTGACCTAACTTCCTTCTACTGGGCTCCATCTACTAAATGTTCATCTTCTGGGTGGTGTTGCAGGTGGGAGACCAAGCCTGTAACACGATGGATTTGCAGGACACTCCCTCTCCAAGCAGTAGCAAGTGCTAAGTGAGTCCATCAGAAACTGCTTGCTGAACAATCCCTACCAGGTGACCCATGACCTTGCTTAATGACCACTGATCTGTATTCATTGTTTACCAGCAGCTTAATAAGGCCTTTAATGACCTCAGTGAATAAAACAATTAGGAAAGTACAGCCTAGATGACCTCGTGACCTGCCTCGAGCCTGGACGATTATCTGGCTGATCAGTTTGGGATCTGAGTTAAATGTCACCCAATATTTCCTGTAATTATATCAGACTAGTGCCTCGTCCCCATGGGAAATTCCAAATGCCTGACTCAGTAGACTCTTCATTGTTAATGCGCTGTCCATCAGCTACACTCATATGCATACATTTTGAAATTGCTTCTCTTTATGTGGAGATTTCTATGCAGGCATTTTAAGTGAACTCTCATTGAAGTTTGACACACATTGATTAATAGGTACAAACAATAAGCACATAACTGGATAGTTTTTCATATTCATGGATGTGCCCTGTCCTCAGGCCAAGAAATAAAATGTACCATCACTCCAGAAGCCCCTTTTTGTCCCTCTGTGTCACTTCCCACCCAAAGTAATTCAAACGTGATTCTAATGAATTCCTATTGTAACAGCCAGCCACTTGAAAGACATTTCCATAGACAGAGAATATGCTTGCTAATATTTCACCTCAGCCACAGTAATAAGCCCACTTTTGTTGCCTACTGTAATGCCCCAATGTGAAGTGGACAAGTTTGATAGAGTGTTATAGAGTTCAAACCACAGGTGGTTCATTTGTTGGCTTCCAACGACTGTAATAAGGTACCCAAGATGCTCAACCTATAAAGAGGAACGGTTTATTTGAGGTGAGAATTTTGAGAGCGTCAGTCCCTGGGCTTGTTTTGGGGACCCTGTTAGGTATCACATCAATGTGAGGAATGAATGGCTTATGCAAAACACTCACCTCATAGCTGGGAGAGGAGAAGGAGAGGGAGAGGGAAGAGGGAAGAGGGAAGAGGGAAGAGGGAAGAGGGAAGAGGGAAGAGGGAAGAGGGAAGAGGGAAGAGGGAAGAGGGAAGAGGGAAGAGGGAAGAGGGAAGAGGGAAGAGGGAAGAGGGAAGAGGGAAGAAGAGGGAAGAAGAGGGAAGAGGGAAGAGGGAAGAAGAGGGAAGAGGGAAGAAGAGGGAAGAGGGAAGAGGGAAGAGGGAAGAGGGAAGAGGGAAGAGGGAAGAGGGAAGAGGGAAGAGGGAAGAGGGAAGAGGGAAGAAGAGGGAAGAGGGAAGAAGAGGGAAGAGGGAAGAGGGAAGAGGGAAGAGGGAAGAGGGAAGAGGGAAGAGGGAAGAGGGAAGAGGGAAGAAGAGGGAAGAGAGGAAGAAGAAGAGGGAAGAGGGAAGAGAGGGAAGAGGGAAGAAGAGGGAAGAAGAGGGAAGAGGGAAGAGGGAAGAGGGAAGAGGGAAGAGGGAAGAGGAAGAGGGAAGAAGAGGGAAGAAGAGGGAAGAAGAGGGAAGAAGAGGGAAGAGGGAAGAAGAGGGAAGAGGGAAGAAGAGGGAAGAGGGAAGAAGAGGGAAGAAGAGGGAAGAGGGAAGAGGGAAGAAGAGGGAAGAAGAGGGAAGAGGGAAGAAGAGGGAAGAGGGAAGAGGGAAGAAGAGGGAAGAGGGAAGAAGAGGGAAGGAGAGGGAAGAAGAGGGAAGAAGAGGGAAGAAGAGGGAAGAAGAGGGAAGAAGAGGGTAGATGAGGGAAGAAGAGGGAAGAAGAGGGAAGAAGAGGGAAGAAGAGGGAAGAAGAGGGAAGAGGGAGAGGGAAGAGGGAAGAAGAGGGAAGAGGGAAGAGGGAAGAAGAGGGAAGAGGGAAGAAAGAGGGAAGAGGAAGAGGGAAGAGGGAAGAGGGAAGAAGAGGGAAGAGGGAAGAGGGAAGAAGAGGGAAGAGGGAAGAGGGAAGAAGAGGGAAGAGGGAAGAGGGAAGAGGGAAGAGGGAAGAGGGAAGAAGAGGGAGAGGGAAGAGGGAAGAAGAGGGAAGAAGGAAGAGGGAAGAGGGAAGAGGGAAGAAGAGGGAAGAGGGAAGAGGGAAGAAGAGGGAAGAGGGAAGAGGGAAGAAGAGGGAAGAAGAGGGAAGAGGGAAGAGGGAAGAGGGAAGAGGGAAGAGGGAAGAGGGAAGAAGAGGGAAGAGGGAAGAAGAGGGAAGAGGGAAGAGGGAAGAGGGAAGAGGGAAGAGGGAAGAGGGAAGAGGGAAGAGGGAAGAGGGAAGAGGGAAGAGGGAAGAGGGAAGAGGGAAGAGGGAAGAGGGAAGAGGGAAGAGGGAAGAGGGAAGAGGGAAGAGGGAAGAGGGAAGAGGGAAGAGGGAAGAGGGAGAGGGAGAGGGAGAGGGAGAGGGAGAGGGAGAGGGAGAGAGAAAGAGAGGAGAAAGAAGCTGGAGATCTTATAATCTTCAAGGGTGTCCCTTCAATGACCAGACCTGTCACTAGGCCCCACCTTTGAAAGCACTCACCACCTCCCAACAGCACAGAGCTGAGCCTCAGGGATTGTGATCCAGACCCGGCCTACATCAGATGGAGCCAATCTTGTTTAGCCATTTGACCAAGAGTTTGAACATCTGTTTGATGGCTAATGAATTTCAAATTTAAGACATGTATCTCTGCACACTTTAACTTTGTACACTTGTAGGATATGCACACCACAGGAGACTTCCTTGTCTCCACCTTGCTTTTTCTCTTCCTATTTTCAGAAGACTTCTTTACTTTGAGCTTCTTATGCACACCTTCCTTAACAAGCCTTGCTCTCTAGTTGATCATGCTCCCACCTCACTCCCACATTGCCCTGCGTGACTTACTGCATACTCTTCAAAAAGCATCACAATCACCAGTTCACTTTATTACTACTATTCCCTCCTCCTCCTTCCCCTCCCCTTTATCTTCTTCCTCCTTCTTATATTCTAGATAAAGTCCCAATATATAGCCCAAGTTGGCTTGGAACTCATGGTTCTTCTGCCTCTACCTGTTCTTCTACCTGATGCAAAAACACAGGGAATGCTGGTTAGAAGGAGATACTGGATGGTAAAGAAAATATTAGGAGACAGGAGGGCATGTTGATGGTTAGGCTAGGTAGTGAGACCCTGTCTTAAAAGGCAGCAATATTCAAACAACAAAAGGATAACATGCATGGATTCTTCTTGTTTGCATGAAGTTCTATCTTAGGTTTTTTTTCTTTTCCTCCTCTCTCTATCCATCTGTCCCCCTACCCCCTCCTTTTTGGTGGCTGGGATCAAACCCAGGGCCTTGAACCTGCTAAGTACATGCTTTATTACTGATCTATATTCTCAGCCCTCAGTCTGAGTTTTTCTTGGATGGGGTGAGTGTCTGTGTCTCCATATGTATTTGTGAAGTAGTAGGCATCGCATATGTTCACCAGATCTTCCCAGAACCCATCACGTGCTAGCCATTGTGTTAGCAATTGAGTTCCTGGATGGTGGTGGTGGTGTTATGCAGAGCTGGGGGGAGCCTGGAATCCACTGCTGAAAGATTTTACAGATGTGACCCTCTGAAGTGTAAGTAGCATCTAATACCTTCTGTGTGTGGTTCTGAGGATTAAACTCCAGGCTTTCTCTGTGTTAGGAAAGTGTTCTTCTACCAAGCTACACCCTCAGCACTCTAATTCCTCAAAAAGTGGGAGCTGGGTGGAGAGATGGCTCAGCAGTCAAGAGCGCTTGTTCTTGTAGATGACCTGGTTTCTATTCTCAGCACCCACATCTGTCTGTAACTCCTGTTCCAGGTATTCTGCCACTCATTGCATGTACATGGCACACATATGTGCAGGCAGGTAAAGTATTTATACCCATAAAATAATAAATGAATATGTTTTTAATGGATGAGGTAATACTACTATGCATGTTCTTCTGGCACAAATGGAAAAACTTGGGAATAGTTTAGAAGAAATCCAGAGCACTAGTTTTTAAATTAAATCTAATTCTGCACACACAGCCCTGGATTTGATCCTCATTTCTCTCTCTCTCTCTCTCTCTCTCTCTCTCACACACACACACACACACACACACACACAGAGAGAGAGAGAGAGAGAGAGAGAGAGAGAGAGAGAGAGAAATAAATTTAATTTTAGAAATTAAAGAAAAACAGAAAACAAAAAAATTAAAGATGTGAATAAAATAGCAAGCATCTGGTTATACAACAAGTCTGTCCTGTGCCCTTACAGTGACTCCTTACTCTGAAGCATCCTCTAATATTTCATTTGAAAAATTGATATGGGTGTTGTGTTTTGCGCGCACATATGTCTGTGCACTGCATGTGTGCTTGTTGCCCGTGGAGGTCAGAAGAGAGCATGGGATCCCCTGGGACTGGAGTTACAGCTGGTTGTTTACTACCAAGTGGGTGTTAGGAATCAAACCCAGTTAGTTCCTCTGGAAAAGCAGCCAGTGCTCTTGAGTCGTCTCTTCCCATTCACTGAGTCTCGATATATACATAGTTGACATGTAATGAAGAGAGCCTTTCTGTTTCATAGTCTTCATTTGTCTGTCTGTCTGTCTATCATCTATCTATTTGCTTTTATTTGGTGATGGTGGTGGTGATGTATGCATGTGTGCATGTGTGCATGTGTGTGTGGTATGTATGTATGCGTGTATGGCATATATGTTCTTGTGGGATGTATGTGCATGCCTATGAGCCAGAAGCCAGAGGAGGATATCCAGGGTCTTGTTCTATCACTCTAAGCCTTACTGCTTTGAGACAGTCTCCCACTGAACTGCTGTTTTTCAGGTAGGCAACCTGGTCAGCAAGCAGCAAGCCCTACTAATTTTCAAGTCTCTACCTTTTATCCCCCAGCACTGGGGTTGCAGGTGAACATGGCTCTCCCTGGCTTGTTAAAAAAGGGTGCTGGGGGTGGGGAAGAATCCAGACTTAGATTTTCATATTTAGTCTCGTAACATGCAAGTGCTCTTACCTACCGAGCTATCTTCCCAGCTGTCTCCTTTGTGTTCTTATTGAAAATATTTAAGCATCAGAGCTTTGGGTTAAATAGAGAATCCTTTGCCAAAAAGAATCCTGGATGCATAAGTGAGGTGAGCCTGCTCTGCAAGGTACCATTCATTATTCTGTCTGCTCGGGGCTATGGTTGGGCACACTGCTGGATGTGTGGCTCTTCGCCTATAGGATGTGATTGCTTCAGGGAGGAGATGCTGGGTTTTGGGGGCACTGTCCATAGACTTCATAAAGTTTTACAACCACAATTACCATTTTTGAGAGCATGGAGATGTTCAATTATGGTTAATAAAATACAGCCATTGGAGATGCCATGCTTGAGATTGAATTCAGGGTACACAGTATATACACATATAGTCAACAATTTAGCTACACCCTCAGTTCTTAAAATATAAATGTGTGTAAAGATATGTCTAAATTCATGGGGAAATGTGAAGGTATCATATGTCACTGGGTGAAATTCTTTTTCTCAAGTTATGTGTTTCTAAAAGAAAGAATTCAGCCAAGAGACACAGATCATTTAAACAGAAATAGATTTACTCAGAAATATATTTATTATAGTAAAGGGAAATACATGCTCTAAACAGAAATGAAAGTGGCCTGATCCACAGTAGGAGCTGGGCAGCAAGCTGCATGGTACAAACGTGTAATCCCTGCCTCTTTTTTTAGTCTCTGTGTGTGTGATATGTGTGGTGTTTACGTATGGTGTGTGTGTTATATGTATTGTGTGTTATGAGTGTATGTATGTGTATATGTGTATACATGTATTTGTGTGTAAGTGGTTTGTGTGTGTGGTGTATGTGTGTGATGTATGTTTAGGTTCATATGTGTGCACATCTGTATGTGTGTAAGTGTTGTATATGTGAATACATGTGTATGTGTGGTATGTATATATGCATGTATGTATGTGTGCATATATGTATATGTGTGTGTGTGTGTAAGTGATGTGTGTGGTGTGCGGTATATGTTTGTGGTATGTGTGTGCTGTGTGTGTGGTATGTATGTGTGCGGTTAACATGTATGTGGTATGTATGTGTGAATGTGTATCTATGTGTCTATACATGTGTACCATGGTGTATGTGTGGAGGTCAAAGGACAACTTGTGGGATTCTATTCTGTCCTGCTACCTTCTGCTATGTGGGTCCCAGGGATTGAATTCAGGTCATCAGGCTTGGTGACAAACACCTTAACCCACTGAGCCATATCACTGTTGTACATTGTGAATTTCTGAGGAATTTTCATGAATATGTATTTGGCTAGAGGCATATTTATAGGATTAAGGAGACCATTCTCAAAAAAAAAAAAAAAAAAAAAAAAAAAAAAGAGCTCATTCTTCTCCCTCTCAAAGCATGATGAACTCAATCTCCATTTTAGAACATTGTCTCCAAGGATCCTTTGAAAAGCCCACAAGAGGGAAGGTCAAAATCACAAAGTAAATACTATTATAATGGAGTTGGGATCTTCTGTGGATGCAGCTCCTTTTGCTAGTACCCATCTGTGGCACCTTGGTTTCTGGTAAAGCAGGAAGATCCCAGCTGCAGTTTCAACAATTTTAACCACAAAGAGTCAATCTGACCATCAGGAACTATAGCTGCCAGGGAATGGCTCCTGTTTCCTTGGCTCTCTAGTACCTCCTGGCCTGCCCAGTCTCAACACTAACACATAATTATGGTTTTCTTCATTGGTTGCTGTCAGAAGTATAATTTTTACTTAGGTGCAGATACACAATTTTTTAAATAATAAAATGGTCCGTATAATTTAAAAGTTAAGGGGGTTATTGAGAGTGTTAGTGATCTGTTTAACTCGTGTTTGAGCTCCTTGTACCTCTATAAAAATGAGGTGTTGACTTTTTACAAGGCCATTAGAGTGTCTAGAACAGATCTGTGATTCCCACTCTGTCCATGATAAGACAGTCTTGATTGCCTCATGGTATTTACAAACCTACCGGAGAAAACCGGAAATGAGCATAGGCAGTACTAAATGACAAGAAAACACAAGGAGATGATACACTGTATTGATCTATCAAAGGCTGTGAGCTTAGAAGAAAGGGGAAAAGAAAAAACAAAGGCTGAGGGAGATAGAAGGGAGAGAAGAGAGAGAGGAAGAGAACCCGGAGTGTTGGCCTTGCTAATTAACACTAAATGACCGTGGGGTGATAACCTGGTCCATGAACTTCATTTTATCTCAATGAAATCAAGATTACACAAAGCTGCTCATGGTGTTATTCTGAAGTCACTGGTAAAGCATCTTACATGCTATGTTTTGCCCCTGGAATGTAGAATGTAGTTCACTATGTTTGTTTGTTTCCTGTGGTTGAGATGCTACTCAAGAAAACAAAGAGGACAGAACATTTATTATTCATTCATTCATTCATTCATTTGTTCGTTCATTTTGGTCTCATGGTTTCATTCCTTGGATGCTGGCTACACTACTCTGGGCTTCATGCAGCTCATCAAAACATAGTGGTGATAGAAGTGCTGAAGATAGATATTGCCACCCAGGAAGCAGGGAGCCAACAGCAAGAGGGAAAAACTCACATGGGACACATCTATCAAAGGTATGACCCCATCTTTCCACCTCCTCTCAACAATCCACTTAAGTATGAAGTCATCAATGGATTGACCTATTGAATGATTGATCTAACTCTCATAACAGTCACCTCTCAATGACTGGATTCACTAGCTAGAGATCAAGCCTTCAGACATGAATTCTTGGAGTGTGTGGGTGGGTGGGGGGACAAGAACTTATCTTATGGTTTTATAATATATACACAAGCTAAATGGTAACAATTCTGTTTTATTAGGCTGTGAACCCTCCAGGGTGGGAAGTATGACTTGCTTAGTTTTGCTTTCCAGGAATTTAACACAGATCATAAGAGGGACTCCAAAGAAGTTGTTGAGTGAATAGATGGTGTGGTGTGTGTTTTATTTAGAAAGAATCATGGGTTTTGGAACCTGGGAGAGTCTTAGGATGAAAAGACTCAAGGTCTTATGAGGAGCAGGTCAGAGGCATTGCAAGAGGAAAGAACATAAGGACCAAAGAGAAGAGGCAGAGGAGGACCATGAACATGCAGGGTAGGCTAGGATTTAGTTGTGGGATTTCCTGCCTTGAGTTTCACAGGCCAAGATGGCGGGGTGTATCTTATCTGCTGACAGAGAGGGTTGACAAAGAACATTTAAGATGATGACATGAGAAAGAGAACTTTATGAAGGTCAGCCTGGTGCTGATGTACATACAAGACGGAGAATGTCTAGGGAGGGCCAGCCTGTTCTACTCAGGGAACCATCAAGTCTCTGATCAGGGTGACAGCTATCAAAGTAAATAAGGACAAAAGGCAGATTAAAGAGATGGCAGCCAATGCTCTTCTATAGTCTATGAAATCTTGCAGTGGCCATGGATCCCTGCACACTGACTCCTGAAACATCATGATGTCTATGTAAATCTCTTAGAGAGTTCTGAGCTGAAGATGAGACATGTTTAAACTGGAGGATAGATTGAGGAGTGTGGAACATGTGAGATGAACTGATAAAAGAAATCACTTTCGTACCCAAGGTTCCTTTTCCTAGATGACTCTAGCTCGTGTCAAGTTGACAAAAACACTGACCAGCATAAAGTAGACTTTCATGGTAGTTGTGACTTACTACTAAAAGATGGTGGGCGTGTAATCTGCTGTAGAAAAGCACACTTAGATAATTGAAGCAATTCAAAGGCTGGAGGACTAATTTCACCTCAGGGATGAGGGAATAGAGTTTGTCCTGGTGGGAAAGGAATGGCAACAGGACCTATTCCTGTCCCTGGTGGTGGGAGTATGAGGTGGCTAGGCACATCATGTATGAAGTCAGGAAGCAGAGAGCACAGTCAGGAAGCAGAGAGCACAGTCAGGAAGCAGAGTTGGTTATCCTATGCCAAAGACCAACCTTGGTTTGGAGAGGGGTTCTAAGGAAAGAGTGTTTGGAAATGACGAAAAAGAAAGACTCAAACAGTCATTGGTGGGGTGCAAGCTGATAGTCTTGTATTCTGTTCCTGCTGGCTCTCCAAACACTTCATCAAGATAGCTCAGCTTTTGCAGACCAAAGCCCAGTCTTTTATTTATATATCAATTCAGTCATTTACTCCTGGTTCCTTTTTAATTATCCTACAAGTCAGCATTCCATGACCCTAGCCCTTGATTCTTAGAAAGAGACAGCAAGCACATTTTTTTAACATTGCAAATGAGTTCAGAGATCTGCCTGCCTTTGTAAGCACAAACAATAAATTTAGCTGGGTGGGGTCTTGCTCTGTGATCACCACTCCCTAAATCTCTTTATCTCGGTCATTAATATCTTTCTGACAACCTGGCTCACAGTGCAGCTGCCTTTGTTCTTTTAGGTCCATGATACCCTTCATATAATTCATATTGCATCCTTATATTTTGTATAGTTGAAAAATGATATATTTTTGAACTCATGTGTTCAGAGTTCTTTCCCACAGCCTTAAGGGCTGTCCTGAAGGTCACAGCTTTCTATCATTTTGCTGAGACATTAGACATACCTTCACCTCCCGGATTCCTGCTATCTCTGATTATCATGGAGTCATTAACCTTGGCAGAAAGGACATTCTCTGTAATCTTGTCGGGGAGAATATTTCCAGAAGAAGAAACATGAAGTGAAAAAAATTACTTTTTATACAAAGAAGCCTTACTTGTCAACATCAGTGGAGGCTCATGCCCTGCTGGCTCTGTTACTGGGCGTGGGAACCATGTCACACAGTCCTTTCCATGACCCTGCAGGACTGGCAATCCCCTTCAAGAACCAACCCCCAGGGACCCATTCTTCTAGCTAGGCTAGCCCACATTCCACTCTCCCAAAAGAACATTGCCAGCTGGGGACTAAGTGTTCAAAGTGTTCAAAGTAAGTCTGTGGGGAGCATTTCACATTCTTTGTATAACAAGGAGGATACATGGATCAACAGTGAGTGTATGTCAGGAACAAAGAGGTCTGCTTCTGTATATATGAGTGGGAGTCTTTACCCTATCTAAGTTATTATTGCTCAAGTGTTTTTATTAAATTTCTTTCAGCAATGAAGAAAACAATTTGAGAAACCAAAAAAAAAAAAAAAAAAAAAGTGGGGGGGGGTACAGATGGCTATCCTAAGCTCAGAGCTAATGGCCTTTTGAGTTTGAAGCCCGTGCGATTAGGGTTTGGTAGGAATCTTGGGGGTACCCACCAATTGTATCCTCTCTGACTGAAACAATCTAACAATGTTGTCTAGGACACAGCACTTTTGGATTAAGAGAACTGAATTTGAATTTCACCCTTGGTGCTATCCTGTTGGCAATCCAACCACTTCCCTGGAGCCTCTACAGCTCATAATACCTGGGTTGGTCGTCAGGATTAAGTCAGACAAAAGATGAAACAGTTAGTAATTATATCTGGAGCAGAGTCCTCCTAGTTTGCTCTCTATTGCTGTGATAAAACTCTGGTCCAAAGCAACTTGAGCAAGAAAAGGTCTCTTTGGTTTCTCATAATCTACCACTGAGAGAAATCAGGGTAGAAACTGAGGTGGGTCTGAATCAGAGACCAAAGGAGAACACTGCTTACTGGCTTGCTCAGTTTACTTTCTTATACCCAGGGCCACCTCCCCAGGAGTGGCACCGCCCACAGTGAGCTGAACCCTCCCACATCAATCATTAATCAAGAAAACGCCCCTCAGACACGCCTACAGACCAGTCTTACAGAAGCATTTTCTCGATGGAGGTTTCCACTTCTGAGATGATCGTAGCTTGTGTCAGATTGACCGAAATCTAAGCAGTGAAAAAAGTTAACCTTCCCGATAGCTGTGCTCCCTGAACGGTGGTGTATGCTCTAGGGCAGAAAGGTGTGGTTAAGTGACAGACCTGGAAGTTGGAAGGACACTGAAAGAACAGCCATGGGGACTCCATGAGTCTGAACACTGCAGAAGGTTTTGTGGAAATCTTTTATGACAACCCAGAGGCTGACTTCTAGTATGTGAGTGTGGAAGCCTTGAGGACTCAAAGAAATATGTACATGCCTGCCTTGTAGCACACTAGAAGGCTTATACTTCTTCAGCAAGGAAAAATAAAAATGTCTCTAACACAGTGATGGTGGACTTAGGGGGCATTGTGATCTTCTTGAGGCTGTATTTGAACCAGTATCTCTCTGAGAAATAGTAGCAGTATTTCTCCTGCACTGGGTGTCCAGCTAGAAAAGCTTGTAGGTTGAATCCCTCTCTCAAGTTTAAGATCTAAAAATGATGGGATCTGGGAGTGTGTCTCAGTGTGGAACACTCACTTAGTATCTCCAGGCCCTGGGTTCCATCCTCAGGACCACAAGGAAAGCAAAAACCAAAGAAGGAACATTGCAATGTCTGAAAGTTTTATAAAATGCACAGAGAAACAGGTCTGAGCCCCACCCCACCCTTCTTGGTTTTGTTTGTTTGCTTGTTTCTTTTGAGACAGGGTTTCTCTGTGTAGCCTGGCTGTCCTGGAACTCACTCTGTAGACCAGGCTGGCCTCAAACTCACAGAAATCTGCCTGCCTCTCAAGTGCTGGAACTAAAGGCGTGCACCACCATTGTTTCAGCTAGTTTGTGCCTCTCAACAGCATTCTACAATCAATAAAAATAAGATTAATTCTCCCTGAAATATGAGGGGCAGCTGTTTCTAGATTGGAATTCCATATCTGGCCAAACAATCAATTGAAATGAATCCTGGAATAAGGAAACTTTCCCACAAATGAGTCCCAGCAATGGATCATTTTTGTGTGCTCATATTCAGTTGAGATTCTGGAAGAGGTGTGGCTTCAAGACAAGGGCAAAAGTGAAGACAAGGAAATCCCTAGGCCCCAGGAGAGAAGCCATGGCTCACACCTGGCAGAGATCAGCTAGATAAAGTGGGAATCTCACCGAAGCTAAGGGGCTTGTTTATAGAGCAGCTGGCTCACTCAAGGACAAGCCTAACATTTTCAGCTGCTTTCTTCAATCGATGGAATGGAATAACTGATGGGAGAGCCTGCATTGAGAAGATAATTACCCGACTAGAGAGGAGCTTGGGGATGAGCTGATGATAACAGACAGCTAAGCAAAGGGGTGGAGAAGTTGTAATAGGAAAGGATTATGATAAACTCATTACAGAAAATCTTCTACCAGTGTTGTTTACAATAGCCAATAGATGGAAGCAATCCAGGTGCCTGTCAACAGATGAGTGGACAAAGAAGATGTGGTGTGTCCACACAATGGAATATTATTTAGCCTTAAGAAGGAAGTAAGTTTCAATCCATGCTGTAGCATGGATAAACCTTGAAGGGCTATGCTCTGTGAAATATTTCAGACATGAAGAAAGGCTGTGATCCTACTCCTATACAGACCATCTCTAGGGCCATTGGATTCATGGGGTCAGGGTTGGTGAGGAGGGAGAGGGGGCTGAGGAGTTAGTATTTAATGGAGTTTCAGTTAGAAATGGTGACTAAGCTCAGGGGCGGATGGCGGTGATGGTTGTACTTAGTATCACCGAGGGCATTTGTAGAGCAGATGTGAGGGCCCAAGTTAGAATCCCCAGACCCACGCAGACCGTCATTCCCTCAGAAGCTCTCGGGCCAGCATCTGTGAACAAGAGACCCAGCTGAAACCAAGCTAGGAGTGAGGTGTTGTCCTCGGACTTCTGCACATGTGCCTGCACTGTGAGCAACTGCATTCACACACGTGAACATGAGCACACAACCAAGTGAACACACAAACACACATCATACAAGTTGTGTGTATGTACACGTTGATTAAAGACACTTTCCATTTTGTTTTCTTTCACTCAAATACGTACTCATTTCCTTAACATTTATTTGTAATAATAGCTGAAATAACATGTTTTATATTAATGTAAACCCCTCTTTAAAGTCAAGTTCCTTCAAAGTTAAGAAGAAAACTTTCAAACATCTCCATTTGCATATTACATTTTCCAGGGAAGTAAACAGGAACATTGACTTTTTTTTTTTTTTTTTTGAAGACAGGAGTCCCCACCTCCTTAAAAGCAGTGAACATCTCTTTTTTTCTTTTCCCTATTTAGTAAAGCACAGTCAAAGGTTTGGGGGTGATGACAAATGATGTTTTCTCTGGCTTCCATAGTGGGAAAGGACGCTTAGTTCCAGTCCACTTAAAGCCAAACTGCTAAGTAGTTAAAACACACACACACACACACACACACACACACACACACACACAGGAGCGGTCAGGCTGGTTTAGCGAGAATGACGTGTCCCTCTAGACACCCACCTTTGTAAGACAAAACTGATTCACAGGTTTGTGAAGCCTTCACACTGTGCTTAGCTCTTCCTGTATTTGAAGTGTGTCTGTCTCCTGACAGTTTGGCTTAGATGTTTCCAGGGTGAAATCTTGCAAGTGTGTAGACAGCGCACAAAGTGAATGAAGCTATATGTGGCTCACAGAAACCATCCTTTGAGCTCTACCCAAGGCATAAGCTCAGGCGTTAGTTCAGGAAGTCAGACCTAGCTCAGCTGTCTGTGGGTAGGGATCTTTCCTACTGTGAAGGTAATTCGCCTGGTGATGTCTGCAGCTCAGGACTGTTAGGAACCTTACAAGGAAATGCCTGCATTCCTCAGGCTAGGATTGTTTTCTTAAACACCGACCGACAGATAATGGTTGTAATTGCTTTACACTAAGCCATTGCTCACCAGCCATCCCACTCCTTGGTTTCCATCAAGAGTGACACCTACTTAAAATGGAGATGAAAAATTCTAGAACGAAGGTGAATTTATCACTTCCACGGGAGGTACAGAGATGTGTGCTTGGCCATTTACAAAGAGCCTTAAACAACAACTAAACAAGCCAAAAAACAAAACAAAACAAAGTCACTAAAACACACATGGTGGGGACATGAGGGGGTGGGGAGGTGGAGAGGGGGTGGGGGTGGGGTTCACATGATTATAGATGAGTTTCTCAGCCTTCCCTCCACTGACTTTGTACAACACACTTTTATAATCAGGAATTTAAAAAAAAAAGGTTCTCCAAGCTCAGGTTTATCTAAGATAACTTATTTGATTTGCTAATTGGGTTCTTGACTCTAAGTGGGGTTTGCTGCTAGTTCACAGGTTGGGAATTTAGGCTGTGACTTTTGCATAGGGTTTCCTTCCTGGGGGAAGTTCTCAGGACCCTAGGTTAGGAACCTCAGTTGCAATGCTCTCCCATCCCCAGCTGAACTATTTAGATGCTCACTTCTTATGTTTTATAACCATTGCCAGTTGGTTGTTCTTATTTTATCTCCTGCTTTCAGTGATTTGGTCCTTGTCCTCATTCTTTAGTCTCCCAGATGCCAGTATTTCTTTCTGTGATGGGGTTGGGTGTGGGGTTGGAGTGAGGGGGCAGAATTATCACTGTATACTTTAGGATAATAGTGCAGGAACTGGGAACTTGTATGTTGGGTGTTTGTGAATATCTTGGACATTGAGAGTCACTTCAGAAACTAGGTCATGGCTTCAAATCTGAACCTATGTTGTTTAGTATGCAGACCTCCCATTTTGCTTTTTCTGAACAATGAAGACTATATTTAAAACCAAACCAAGAGCAAAGGAGCCAGGAAGACGGCTCAGTTAGAAAAAGTGCTTGTCAAACTCTTGACACGCATGTCAGAGCTGGGAGCAGTAGTGTGTGTCTGTAATTCCAGCATTTCTATAGTGAGATGGGAAAGCAGAGACAGGAGGATGACCCTGGAGGATCACTGGCCAGATCAGTACACAGTATGGTGGCAAATGGCAAGAGTTCCTTCCACAGACAAAGTAGTCAATAAAGACTGGTGCCTGATGTTATCTTCTGATACTAACAAGCACCACACACACACACACACACACACACACACACACACACACACACACAAATAAATAAATACAGTGTCAGTTATAGCCAGGAACTAATGTTAGGGTTCTCCTCAGATAGCAAAATGCACAGATGCTCAAGCCCCTTGCGTGGTTTAAGTAATCTCAAGTTATGTATAATACCCAACATAATGAAACAATGATTATACTGTATAAAGAAATAATGACAAAAATTCTGTACATAGTCAGTATTGAGGCTTTTTTTTTTTCCCAACCTGTGTTTACTGAAAGTGGGAGAGGGAAGGGGTGTCACAGAGCTCTGGTGTTCATGCTTTGTGACTTGAGATTGTCAAGAAAAACAGCCTTAAAGACCAAATATAAAATACCTCTGCTCTGTGTGACCGCAGGAAGCAGGCACTCACTTTATTGTTATTGTGTATCCAGACACCCTCACCTACTCAGTTTAGGAAAATAACAATTAATAGAACACTTTCTTGGGTTCAGGTGATTTGATATCTTACTCAGAAATGTGTTCCTTCACGCCTGACTAGATAGGAATTTTGGCATAGTGACACAAGATTAGAAACAGACAGAATTCTGATATTTGAAATATCAAGTAACTCAGAGAAATGCCTAATATTTCTGGGTCTCACTGCTTCCTTCTATTAAAATGTGGGCTTGGTTTATGTGATACTTATGCTGGGGAAAAACTCTTGGGTCAGAGCCTCAACAGAGGCCCAGGAATGATGGGTAAGACCAAGACTACCCAGGCTACAGGACTAACCCCACAGTGATGTTTCTTCTGATGGTTGTCTTCACAAGACTTCATGTGAGGAGGCTCTACCACCCAAACAAACTCCACGAAGATCAGCACAATTCATTAGTTATTACCAGGTTGAAAACCAAGATAAGGGACAGAAAGAGTGTGTGAGACTTTCATCACTGTGGTAGAAAAGTGTTTGAAATGGTCTTCTCAGACATTAAATTTTTACAAGGTATGCCACCTTCTCTGGCAACAAAACAAAAAATAGACGAAAGTCACAGAAAACCAGAAAAATTCTCCTGTTAATAATCTGGAAACCTATGTCAATAAAAATAAAGATAGTTTTGGTTTAAATAGATTTTTTATTTGCTTTATCAAAATGCTTTCCTCAATGAAATCTCTGAAAAGTAGGAAAGGTTGTATAAACTTATGTTTTACACACACACACACACACACACACACACACACACACACACACTTGTAGTGTGCTGAATCAAGCTCAGAGTCAAATGTGTCAGACAAGTGCTTTTCCCTAGACCTACAGTGTAGCCACTACATACTCTGTAACTAAAACATTCTCTGCCAATTTAATAGATTTTTTTTTTATTATTGCACATACTTTTAGTCCAGGCATTTATCTGTTCTGATTTATTAAAATCCTCTTCCTCTAGCGGGCAAACTGGCCATTTTGAACTCAGGGTTGGAAATGGTTTTGGAACAAAAGTGTGTCACTTACTACAAAGAGATAATGAGGGGTCCCATGGGATTCTGAGCCAGCAAATGGTTCCTGTTAACCTTATTGAAATCAAGGTGTTCTGTTTGGTGTTTTACATCTGCTCAGGATAAGGCTCAGGGCTCTCTCCTAGCTGCAAGGTCATTTCTAAGGTTAGCCAGAGACAAGGTTGCCTGTCAGGAAACTGTCTCTGTCACTATATGGGAAGCTATCTACAAGTGGCAGGGAAAAAATAGCTGACCTTAGTCAGCTCAGCAAGTGAAGACTTCCAGACGCTAAATCTGTTGCTTTTAAAACCCAGTTGTAAACCAGGCAGTGGTGGTGCACACCTTTCATTCGAGTACTGGGGGAGGGGGTGTGGTGTGGTGTGCTGTGGTGGGGTCTGTGCCTGGGGTGGGGAAGGCAAGGGGGCAGGATGTCAACAGAGTCTCTGAGATCAGCTTGGTCTACAGAGTGAGTTCCAGACAGCTACACAGAGAAACCCTGTCTAGAAAACTCAAAACCAACAAACAAAACAGCAGGGCTGGAGAGAGATGGCTCAGTGGTTAAGAGCATTGACTGCTCTTCCAGAGGTCCTGACTTTCCTTTCCTGGGCCCTCATGGTTCTGTGGAAATCACAGCATACACTGTTGTGATCACTTTCCTAAAGCAGATTTCGATTTCCTACAAGTCAAGGGCTGCATCTTATCCACCTTTGTGTGTCTAGCATTGAGTCTGTGGGCTGGTCCATGCTAGATATCCAATATGGCTCCTCATAGGAATTCATGTTAACAAGGAAGAGATTTCTGACCCAGAGATAAGATGGACACTCCGAATCTAGCTAATAACTTTTGGTTCAGTGGGTGGTACCCCAAGCTTCATATACAATTTCCATTTTAAGAATGCTTCCATGTGGTACTTCATCTCTGGCCCTTACTATAGAAGGTTGGTAAGGCAGATATTCCATTTTCTGAGCTCTCGCCTGAGTCAATTATAACATCATTATAACGACAGTCTTCTATGTTTGTCCTTTAGCACGACCTGAAACAGTCCAGACAGCTAATGTTGTGTGTGTGTGTCTGGAGTCCACCTCCCTAGCATATCAAGCTACTTATTTTATCCTTTTATCTTCCTGGCTCGTCTTAGAGAAAGATAAATGAAATCACCGTCTTCCCAGACAGGCATGTTTGGTTAGCTTTAGAGCCACCAGTATTCTTGGGAAGGAGAGCAAGATGCAGTGAGGTAAGTCAGGAAGCAATGGTGGCCACAGATCTACATCTGGTGGGCTGTATTTTTCATACCTTTCATTCCTTGCTTTGTAAATAGATTGACCAGCTGTTAGTCTGGGGAGGGGGAAGTGCCAGCAGCCCAGCTCCTGCCTGACTAGCCAATGTGAGCACTCAGATGTGCTAGCTATCTTTGGTGGAGGGTTGCCTTTCTTGCTGTCCAGTGTTTCATAGACAAATGGGTTGTATTTAAGGTGAATTAGCAGGTCGACTGTGCGTCCTTTTCAGTAATGGAGAAATGATCTCCGAATGGTTGAGATTGAGGTTCTACGATAGCGTTTATGAGGACAGTGGCTATGTGTTAGTCATTGTCTTCTGCACAGTCTGATACAGGCCTTTCCATATGATGTGTTATAGTTTCTTGCTGGACAAGCAAGATGCATAAGAGGGAAAATATTCCGAATCAAATTCCGTGCATTATTTATTGATGCTCCAAATATCTTCCGGATACTGTGGGTTGTTTGTGTGGAGGCTGACTTGTGGATACGGATTCTATTTCTAACCAAAGCACTTCTGTCTACATGCTTCTGGCCAGGTGAATTCGTTATTAGAAACGAGAGGAAATTGATGGTAGTCGAACTGTGGTAGACATTAGCGGGCGAGCTTACAGTGGTAAACTGTTATCTCACTGTGCGTTTGACTCCTTGGGTTTAATTTGGTCTGCTCTGGGCAATCAGGAAACAAAAGTGCAAGCAAGATCTGTTGTCAAAAATTGTGTCCTAAAGTTAGAAGTGTCATTGCAGAATTAGATAGGACACATATTTAGAAAAACCCCCACTTCTTCTTTACACCATGCCAATGTAGTTTAACATTTACTTTTGGGGTTGCTTTAACCAGCGCATAAACATTTGAAAAATACATTGTACAAACAGGAAAGCTAACAGACATTATTTAGGAGGACGAGAAATATTCATTACCAAGATCTTTACATGGTGTTTACTAGAGAGCATTTCACACTGTCCCAAGTTATCTAAACAGTTTTTAATGGCTGGTGTACAGGGGTCTGGTTCTAAAGCCGGTTTATGGAGACTAGGTGTAAATAGCACTCAAACGCTAACTGGGAGTGGCTTTGGAACAAATCGGTGGAATGTTCTGGCTGGATCTTACTCATCTGGAACGGTGTCTGTCCAGGGTTCTTGGGCACAGAAAGGGGCTCAAGAGTCTACATGGGACAAACGTGCTCATGATTCTTTTTAGAGAAATGCGAAGCCGCCTCTTGTTTCTGTTTCAGGCAAAGTCCTGCTACGAAGCCCAGACTAGCCTTGAGCTAAGTCCTGCTTTCGGAATGCCAGGATTACAGGACTACACCAGGTTGAAAAGTTGGGTCCTATGTTTTAAATCTTCACAGCTTCTTGTTGAAACGGGAGGCAAAAGGAAAATAAATAGTAATTTATATTGTTGTGTCATCCGGTGGAAAACAGCGGAAATGTCTTTATCCTCATGACAAATTATTTCTGGAAAAGCCCTTTTCGGGATTCCCTGTAAAATTAGTTTTTACACAACAGAAATCGAACTCCTGGGGCGATTCAAATAGAAGCTGGCGTGGTTTCCTGGGATAAGCAAAAAGTCAATATTTCACTAGAGTCGTCCTATGGAGTGGCCCTCCCAGTCCACTTTATTTCCGTTCTCTTGGGGCGTTAGGAAATCCTCCAAAGGTGTGCCACTGTGGCCGAATTTGGCTCCTAGAGCCTGAAGCAAGTCTCCCCCCGACCCCCAGGGTCGCGGGCCCCAGAGGGGATCGAGTCACCAAGTCACCGCCCCTCACCTCTGCTCAGGCTTCGGTGGCGCAGGGCGGAGCCGCAGGTCGCGGAGGGCGGCCCCAGGCGTCGGTGACAGGGGGGGAGGGGCGGGGGAGGCGAGGCGGCCGCACCTCGCCCTGGGAAGAAGCTGGCCAGGTGTGGCCTGGGCGCCTGGTGCCAGCGGGGAGGAGACTCGAGCCGCCTCGACCAACACCAACACCCAGGCGCGACCCAGCTCCTCTGAGCCCTCGCTGCCCTCCGAGCCACAGCTCCGCTCCGGCTCCCGCGCCCAGTCAGTCGCCGTCCCCGTCTCCGCCCTGCTGGAGCGCTGCGCCCTCGCCAGTCCTCCGCGTCCCGCGCTCCTCTCCGGGAGCCCCTCGAGTGCTCCGAGGCGACGCCTCGCGTATGCCGCGGCGCTGAGCGGCTCTCTTGAGTGACCGCCGACATGAGCTGCAACGGCGGCTCCCACCCGCGGATCAACACGCTGGGCCGCATGACCCGCGCGGAGTCCGGTCCCGACCTGCGCTACGAGATGACCTACAGCGGTGGCGGCGGCGGGGGTGGCGGGGGTGGCGGCGGCGGCGGTGGCACCAGCAGGATGTACTACTCCCGGCGCTGCACGGTCAACGACCAGAACTCCGACGGCTACTGGTGGGTACCTGCCCGCCGCCACCTAGCTCAGTCCTGGACCTTGGGCCAGGGAGTGGCCCGCCTCCTGGGCCGACCAGGAAACCCGGGTCTAGGCCGAGGAAAGTGCTTTGCCCCGGGTCACGGAAGTGCAGGAACGGGTGTCCCTACGCCCAGTGCTTGCCACTGAGAACAGGGAGCGTGGGTGTGTGCGGGGACCCGGGCAACAGTCCTACCGTGAGCCTGCGCAGGGTCTCACGGTCCTCACCTCGCTTCTATCCTAGAAGCGGCTTCTTTCTGCCTCCACTGCGGAAGGGAGCAATGGACGGCAGGGACGTAGGTCTCTCCTTTGTTGCCCCCCTTTCCCTACCCCAGGTTGTCCCCTGAAAGGTGGACCTGGCTGTGATTGCCTTTGTTCTGTTCCAGCCGGCAGGTGGGAGGTCACGCAAGGGGGAGCTGCGGCCACAAAGCCCGGCTTTCAAACTAATGAAAAGTAAAACTTGTGAAGGGGTGGAGTCCCCTTTGCTGCCCGGTGGCTTTGGAGGGACTCAGGACTTGCAACTCATGGTCACCCCAGGGCGACGGCGGCGGAGGCCCTTAAGTTACTTGGCCACCGGAGGGTATTTGCATGGAAGTTGCGCTCTCCACCTGGCCTGAAACTCCCCTGTCACTCAAATGTAGGGATGGCTTGGCCAGGACAGGTCTGTTCCGTTCGCCCCCTTTTCCTCAACTCTGGCCACTTGGTCACCGGGATCGCACCTCTTTAAAAAAATCTAGTCTCCTGGATGACTTTTGTACTAAGGGTGGCTCAGGGCACCTTATTAGTCATCTCTTTGATCTGTATAGAGTGGGCTCAAGCTCTGCCTGAGAGGGTGACCCTGGAGAAAGCACTGAAGAGGAACCCACGGCACAAAGGGCTAGGTCCTCTTCCCGGGATCGTCGGGTAAATACAGCTAGGGAGTCACTGGTGGGTGGGAGAAGGTAATGAGCTTCCTTTCACACAGTCCCCACAGCTGCTTTCTGCAAGCCCACGTGAGCCGTGAGACTTTTGCGACCCGCCCCTTCCCAGCCCTACCCTGGTCGCGCCTCTGGAGGCGGCCGCCCCACTACCTTAATACTTCGCAGTGCAGTGGCCGCAGGCGGAGGAGGAGAAACCTAAAGGCTCCTTGGAGTTTTGTTTTGCAAGCAGTTTTAGAGAACGACAGACCTTCCGGTTGCAACCTGATTTCTGTTTAAATTTATTTATTTCTCAGGCGTCAGGGTACCTTTTCTCATTATTAGAGATCTTTGTTTTCTTAACAAATCGTGCCCGGGGATTTTGACGAACGATTGTGTCCGGTAACACCAGGTTTAAAAACTTGGTTTTAAAGTAGATTTTAAAATTTGGCGAGCCACCTACATCTCAAATTTAGTTTTCTGACTTAGCCTTCCCGGAATCAGTAGCCCATTCTTTTCAATGTGTGGATTACACAATTAAAGTCTGGGGATCAGAATATGGAAGAATATGAAAGAATATTAGAATTTAGTAGTTCAACACGTTATGAACCAAGTTATTGTTATTATTAATCTTATTATTTAGCCTGCTTCTACTAGCCCAGGTTTCTTATCTTTTGTTATTTTTGCTTTATTGGGACTCAAACCCAAGGCCTCACACACAGTAGACAAGTGTTCTACTCCTGACCTACACCTCCTAGCCCTCTTAAATTGACAACCACCGGTGCCTAGTAATTGGCTAATTCACTTCCTTGGTTTCTTATAATCTTATAGAGAAGTAATATTTTTAATTTAGTCATTGATATTAGAGCTGGGTAAAGATACATGTCTTAGTAGGATTCTTCCCTTAAACATTTGATTTAGATTTAAAAACGATTTTTTCCATCCTTCAATATTTCTTCATGCCCCATTTCCAAAAATGTCTATTTATAAACCTGTCAAGCTTATATCTTCTGGAAGGCAAAACAGACAGAAGTAGAAAATGACCTCACTTTGAGAAAAGATTCCCCCACCCCACCCCCAAGGATTGATGTTCATCAGTGGCCTTACAGGGTGTCAGAGGTGGCCAGTGACTCAGAGGTTGTCATTCTCTTGAGACCCAGGTGATAGAGTCCCCTCCCCCCAGCCTGTTGGACCTGTCCTAGCTCTGCTCAGTAGAAAATAGCCCATGAATGCTGAGTTCTGCATTTTCAGTTCATGGAGAGTCAGACCATGTACCTGGACCTGTTTTTCTGGTAACATTTTAGTTTTGTGTGGAGAGAGCTGTTTGCTCATCTCTCATCGCTTAGATTTTGCAGAAGTAGGAGAGAGCCGGGGACCTCTGCTAAGTGAATGGTTAAATAATATTTATGGCTTTTTTTCACTCTCTCTACAAAAATCAGCACAGAAACTACTAGTTGAATTTTAACTTATTTGAATCTGTAGGTTGAATTGATACAAATGAAATAATTTTTGAAATAAGAGTAAGTCTTCTTTATGTAAACCAGTCTTTGTAGAGAACTCAGATCTTTTTGCTGTTGAAATCACTGTGAAGTGTGTCTCCTCTGTGTCTTTTCCACAACTAACTCTTGGCCACTTTCAGAACATTGGAGATCACATGTACACTGCAACGCCCTCTTCCCCAGCACCTCCTGCTCTGTCTGTCTTTATTTTAGACTAGATGAGATCTGTAGACACTTTAACTTTGTGCTATTAAGAAATAGGATTATATGCCTGGTAATATAAAAGGCATGAACCTTGAAAAGAAACTTTAGAGTTTCTTTTTCTTTGCATAAGACATCACATTAATACCCTTTTCAGTTAAAGCAGAATTTCTGCAGTCTTATTCTTGTAGCTAACATAAAATACTAATCACCAAACTATTTTTTGTCACCAAAGTAGCCAGAGCTCACACTTAGCTCTTCCGCCAACCAAAGTGTAGATTTTTGTAGAAGGATTCAAAGTGGTAGGCATTGAGCTTCAGAAATATGTGGCTGTAATGTTAAGGCTTCTTCTTATCCAGATCCCATTATTCCAAATCCGAAACAGGGACTGAGAATATGCTCAAGAGAAGAGCCTGTGCTTAGCAGGCTATATCCTCAGCAGAGCAAAACAAAATAAATTAATAATAATAATAATAATAATAATAATAATATCAATAAAAGAAATCAGAATGAGCACTAAAATCACTCTAAACTTCAGAGTGAATAGAGCCCTGAGGACCACGCAGCCTCACCCAGCACTCCCTGCATTCACTTCTAGACTCCACAGACCCGTTGCTACCTGTTAATGTATGTAAAATTCCATGTCCTTTCATTGGCTTAGCAAGCATCTCCTGAGCATCTGCTGTGTACACACATGGAGTTTATGGAAAGTTAACGTGGATGAACAAAAAAAAAATCTGAGAGGAGTGTATACTCTGAGACCACACAAATACAAGGTACAAAAGAGTAGAATTGAAGGTATAGCCTAGTGCTGTAGTGCTTGCCTGGCTATCGGCCTTGGCTTACACACACACACACACACACACACACACACACACACACACACACACGTTGGCGGTGGGTAAATAGCTTCAAAGCTTTCACAAGTAGAGATAGCATCTGTCATGGAGGCATTAGTGAGACTTTTTTTTTTTTTTTTAAAGTGGTGTTTACTTTGTGTAGTAATTCAGCTGATATACAAGGATGTATAAGAACACGGGAAAATTCAAGAGGTCTGTAGAATGGGCTTCTTGGTAACCATCCATTGAAAAGTGGAAAGCAGTAAGAAAGGGAGGAAGGATCTTGGGAAAGCCTGGTGGAGGGGCTTGGCTAGCGAAGGAATCCATGGCAGGCATTCATGGCCACCAGAGTCTCCTCCATCCAGGGTCACTGAGCCTCAGCAGGGTGGCTCTCTGACAGCTCTGTGGAGGATCGTGCCTTGTGCACTACCTGCTAGAAATCTGGGTGAGATGGCCATTGCTTCACCCCAGGAGGATGAAGGGAAAGTCTGGGCGTGGCAGGTGCAGTGGGATGGGAAAGTAGACACTGCCCAGCTGCACTGACAGCTTCAGCCAACACCTGGTATGCTGCCCAGGTGTGCTGACAGCTTCAGCCTGCACCAGCCTGTGAGATGTTAAGAGAGTTCGAGGACACTCAAAGCTCAGAGCATAGGTAACTCAGGATATGTATTGAAACATCGGCAAAATAAGATTTAGGCAAATTCAATACACAGAAGATAACACTGGTATGGTTATTAAACCTAGGTAAATTGTATACTTAATAAAACATCAGATCCATGGTTAATGATAGTTCCCATCCCCTGCCAGACACTCGTGATAAGTCAGATATTACAAAAAGTCATGTAACCTCAACCTCATTCCTCACAACCAACATCCCAATTTAAAAATGAGAAACTGAGGTTAAAATAGTCAAAAATAAAACACTTTGCTAAGGTCTCACAGCTAACAAGTGGTGGAATTTATTATCCAGGTTATCTCACCGTCTGAGAAAAGCTGTCATTGAACTCATCTTCTCTATTTGAAAACCTTTTCTCAGCCAGTATAACTCTTCCTTGTAATTCTGTTGCAGCCTCATTCTGCATTCGGTGAGATATGTATTTCCTGATGCATTGCTTTATTTTGTTAATACTCTTAGGAAGAGTTTCATGTGCTTAGAAAACCCCACCCAACATGATTCTGTATTACGTAAACTAATTGTTGATTCTATATTATGCCGTCTGATTGCTATTTAATAGGACAAAATAGCTTTCGACTGTAGTTTATTTTTCTAACCATGCATGGGCTTGGTTTCATTGTAGTTCAGAATTGAAATGCCCTGGGAAGAGATGTGCTGATGTTCTGATGTCTCAGTGCTGACTTCTTAAGGTGGAGCAAAGAGAACTTGGGTGTGACTTTGAGAGTCCAGCTTGACTTGGATAACCAGTCTTTCTAGATGAGAAACTTCTAGAAGATTTTAGAAGTGTTTCAGTCTGTAGGAGTAGCTGGGAGCTCTGCTCCCTGTTCAGCCTTTCTCCTTCTCCATTCTACTGGGTCCCCAGTGGCCCTGACTCTTAAAAACTGAAATTTTGGTGCTGGGGTTGAAGCCACAGCCCCAAAGATTCCCAAGACCAGGACACTAAGACAATGAGCCATCCTTGGAAGCCACATCCTAAAAAATGCTAGCTCAGACCCACAATTTATATCTCACCAAAGACAGGTCGGGTTGGAGGGGTTCACATACTTTGTAACCATGCACCAGAACTACATGTCATCCAGATGAGGGCCCTTTAGAGAAGAGCAGCAGCAAACAGTTGAAGGTTTTGCTTGGAAACAAGCTTTTTGACAAACAGATAGCACATCCGACTTCATTTGCCATCTGGGGAGAAGAAAAGCGTGTTTTCAGGGATGGCAGGACAATGTGTAGATGACTTTTTTTTGAGGAACAGTAAAACAAATGTAAATTTTTGCATAGGAAAATATTTCAAAACCGAGTTCTTTGTTTTGGCATTGAATTTGTTATTTTGGTGACATTTCCACTAAACAATAAAAACAAATAAGGAAGACATCTTTCTCTGAGTTTTCTTATTCCTTCTTTTATACTGCTAAAATAGACCATTCTCACTTAATTGCCTGAAAGAGTGCTTTTGAGTCTTACAGAACTCCTGAAAATACCCCATACTTTAAACCCTGTCTGTTCCTTTCCCCCCTTTTCCTTTAAAATATAAATTTATTTTAATGGCTACACTGCAGCATAAACTAGTATGTATTCCTTGATTCCCTTTATATCTGTGTCTACTTTTTTTGCACACTGTCCATAAAATGGTAGCTTGAGGCAAAGACAGAATACACAAAAAGGAAATTTCAGAACAATTAACTGCAGGAGCAGCCACCACTGACAGAACCCCGGGGTTCACTTCTTCAGCAGTATGTAGACCTAACTGCACCCTGAAGCTTCACCCCACCCCTGCAGGTGGGTGTTCCTACCTGTTGGAGATGCAAGCAGTTAGGCAAACAGCTTGAGTGTCACTCCAGTATGGTTAAAGTCACAGACTGTACAGCTGGGAGTGAGCTCCACTGTGCCAGCCTTGGGGTGTCTGTGAAGGTTGTGGCAGTGTGGCCGGTTTGTCCCTTCATTGGCAGCATCCACCCAACATATGGAATACTGCCTCCATGTTTTTGTTTGCTTGCTTTTCAAGACAGGGTTTCTTTGTGTAGCTCTGGTTGTCCTGGAACTAGCTCTGTAGACCAGACCAGGCCGGTCTCAAACTCACAGAGATCCGCCTGCCTTTGCCTCCCCAGTTCTGGGATTAAGGGTGTGCACCAACACCCAGCCACAGTTCTTCTACTAGAACAAAATTTAAGGTCAGAGGAGACCTGTTCATCTAAATCTATAGGGGAAGAGACCTTTATTCAACCCATTTGGGTGGGATCAGGGACTGGGATGGGTGTACTTGTAGGTTGAGCTCCGAAATCAGGGCGACCAGTTTAATGTCATCAAATGGTCATGTGTTTGCCTTTGTTTCTCTTCCAATTTACTGAGCCAAACAGACAGGCCCTGGGCACCTGCAATGCACAGAGCTGTATGTTGTTAGGTGCGTGTAGGAGGGGGAAGATGAAGAAGTTGTAGGAGTAGCTATACCTGTGTGTAAATAAGTCCAAGAGAAAGTTGGGGGCAGAGTGAGCAGATAAGCCCTGGGGAAGAGGCATCTTTGGGCCATCCAGCAACTCACCTGATGGCTAGGGTGTTTAGTGAGTCAACTTTACATGAGGTAAACTTAGACTTCCTTTTTTTTTTTTTTTTTTTTTTTTTTGGTTTTACTTATGATTCTTAAAAAAAAAAAAGAACCTAATAATGTATGATATACAAAAAATACTTTAAAAATTATAAAGAGAGAATTGATAAGGCTTTAAGATTAAAGCAATATGTATTTATAATTTCCAACAGACATTTACTGAGGTTTGTTTTGGGGGAAGGGCTCATTCAATGAGTCTGGATTCAGAGAGAGACATATACCTTCGTTTCTGGCACACATACATGACTCCAAAGAGCACAAAGGAAGAAGAGAGAGCAATGAAAAGAGAGAGAAAGGGAAGATGTAACCCATGTCAAGACACACAGAAAGACATACAGAAAGGCGGCACGAGAGGCTAATGAACAATAAATGTTATTATGCAGGTATTTTGTAAAACAAAGCATTTTTACCTCATAATGTTGCATATCTGTCATCAAAGTCTGTTCTGGCAGCAGATGTTAAAAAATTGTTTAAGATAGCTAATTTTAGGGTATTTTTTTTCTTTCTTAGAAAAGAATGTTATTTGAACACGCCCAGGTAACATGTAGCCAGATGCTGTTCACAAAGACGGTTGTGTGATCTGCTTTTGGATTTAACTCCAGAACATGTTTTCCATTTAGTCACTGATGAAGGGATCCTTTTACAAACGCTTAGAGCCATTCTTGTTTAAACAAGTTTTAGGATGAATTTTTTTTTTTTTTAAATGTTTGCGCAGGCAGGTTCTGTGCGGAATGAGTCATTTGTCTGAGTTTGAGGATGAAACAATGTCAGAAGAGTTGATCTTCCAAAGATAACTCTTTAATTTCCCAGGAAAATCTATTCATTTTAGCTTAGAAATCAATAGTCTTTATTTTTTAACCCGAATGAGCTTTTCTCCCCCACCCCAAAGCATCTTTTATGTTCTCTTGTCTGTAGAATCACACACATTTTTAAATGGAACCTTAGATGCTAGATGCTCACTGGTTCACATCTGAGTGTGGTTTATAAACCTCCCACTCTGAGTTAGGAATGAAGCTGAGCAGTCAGAGTGCTTGCCCAGACCAGAGCCCTGGATAAATCCCCATCACCACAGAAACTGGGTGTGGTGCATAGCCTTGTCATCCTACCACTCAGAGGGAGGAGAACTGCAAGATCTAGCCTGGGTTACAGAGTAAGCTTGAGCCCAAGTTGGTGAGTGGAGGGTTTGATTCCTAGGAGAGAGAGAGAGAGAGAGAAAGAGAGAGAGAGAGAGAGAGAGAGAGAGAGAGAGAGAGAGAGAGAGAGAGAGAGAGAGGTGTTCCCTGAAGCCACTCCCCAGTGCTCATGAGGGATCTGCACACATGTCATGAAGATGGCTGTCTGACCCAGTGGATCAGAATCCTCTCTGCCTGCACTTCTCCTTGATCCAGTGCAGCTAGTTCTATGTATAAAACCCCCTGTGCAGCTGCGATGCCAGGGTGGCTGCTTCCTTCCCCTGTTGCTAACCTCAGCAGGCCAGAATTTGTTCTTTGAGATGGATAGAGCCGGTGTGCACCCAGTTCTCCCTCTGACCTCGCTCTGTTTTTTTCCAAAGGGCTTCTTGATTGCACCTCAGCTGGAATTGGGATTTTTACAGGTGAAGACAGGATAAGTAGGCGCTGAGGATGAGAGAACAGAGCTCTCTCTGGTACCCATGGTTTCTCCTGCTCTTTCAGTTGCCTTTGGTCAACCATTGTCCAAAAATACCAAGTGGACATTAGGCAGGAGTGGGGGCTCAGGCCTGTGACCCGAGCACTGGTGCCCTAGAGTCAGGATCAGGAATTCAAGGTTACCCTTAGCTACTGAGCCAGTTTGAAGCCAACTTGAGAACATGAGATCCTGTCTCAAAGATAAATAAATAAATAAATAAATAGGCTAAGGGGAGTGGGTCACTCTTGTAATCTTAATACTGAAAAGACTGAGTCAGGAGGATTGCTCTGATAGTTGGAGGCCAGCCTGGTCTACACATTAAGATCCTATCTAAAAAACAAACAAACAAACAAACAAACAAACCCCAAAAAACTCCCAACCAACCAACCAACCAACCAAACAAAAAAACACCCCCAAACCCAAAAAACAAAACCAAAAAACAAAGCTGGATAAATCTAGAAATAAACATTCTGAAATTTTAAAATGCCCTTTACTGTACTATATTGTTATATTTGTTCCATTTTATTAGTTCTGGTCTGTTATTGTGCCTAATTTATAAATTAAAGCATTACCACACACACACACACACACACACACACACACACACACACACACAAATAGGGAAAGGCAATAGCTTTTCAGTACTGAGAAAATAGATTTTTAATACTATAGTAAAACAGGATCCACCCCTGGCCTGGTGGCTGTGGTCCAGCACTCAGGAGGCCAAGGCAGGAATACGTGTTTCAAGTCAGCCTGGTGACAGAGTGAGTTCTAGGCTAGCCTCTGCTATAGAGTGTGACACAGCCCGTAGACTTCAATACACCTCGAGGTTTCTTCATCCCGTGGAGAGTCTTAGCACGCAGCCACTCAGATGGAGGTGAAATAGGAAATCAGACAAGTAGGCATGGCAGAGGCTCTTCCATTATTCAGTTTAGTCATTTTCCCCCCAGTCTTAAAGAAACTTGATTTCTGTGTATCTCTCTTCTTCATCTACTAAAAAGCAAGCAAAACACGGGGTTACGGTATTAAGCATGGGTGGTGAGCACATGCCAGGCCCTTAGTAAAGGCTAAAGAGTCTTTTTAGAATTAATAACACAAAGAGTCTACTTTTTAAAGAATAGTCAGATACGTGTGGGCGGGGAAGAGTAAAAGATGTCTTGTCTTCTGTATAATTCATGAGATCTCTAGTGATAGAACTGTTTTCCAAAACTAGGGGGGCATAACAAAGGGGGAGGGGCAGCCCTCAATGCCTTGACCAAGTGTATGACTGCTCCAGCTTCCCCTCCCCAGAGGCAGCTCTTTTATGAGTGTCCAGTAGCATCCTGTAGTAGTAGGGTTTCAGGGGCTCCAGAGTTAGGTTTTGTTGTTCAAGGAATTTCAACTTGCAAATTGACTTAAAATGTGTATGACACTTTGGATATATTTATTCACAAATGAATTTGAACTTCCCACCTCTGTGGTATAGGTGGTCTCTGTGTGGGGTGTGAGTGTGCGTGAGTGTGTGGTGTGAGTGTGTATATGTGGTGAGTGAGTGTGTGTGGTGTATGTGTGAGAGAGTGTGCATATGTGTGTGAGTGTGTGTATATGTGGTATGTGAGTGTGTGGTGTGAGTGTGGTATGTGAGTGTGTCTGTGTGAGTGTGTAGTATGCATCCATCTGTGTGTGTGAGTAAGTGTGGGATGCCGGGGATTGAACCCATGGCCTTGCCCATGTTAAGCGCATTCTTTACCAGCCAAACTTGCTGTTTTATCCATCTTCATTCTGAAATAGATTTTGATTTACAGGAAAGTTGCCAAGCTGGTGCAACGTTCTTATGTATGCCATACGCTGTAGCCCTTAATTGTCTTTCTTACGGCTCAGTTTTTAGCATGGCACACCTTGTTAGGTCAGTTAAGAAAGTCTGGCTTTTATTGTGTGGAGAGAGAACTCCTTCATTCATGTACTTAGAACTGGCTGGCATTCTGTGTGGACAGCACCCCGAGTCACCTTGCTGAACAGAACTTTCCCAGTGTTTCAGAAGAAAAATCCTCACCTTTCAATGAAGAAAACAAGTTGGCTGTGAAGCCTACTACTTAAGGAAGCCGAGGCAGGAGGATTGCTATGACAGTGAGGCCAGCCTAGGCTAGATAGTGAGTGAGACTATGAAGGCTATGTAGTGAAATTTTGTTTCAAATAACCAAAAGAGTAAAAGATGGAAAAAATAAACCAAAGGAAGAATTGTAATTATACAAGACTTTCTCTCCTTTCTGTCTTCCTCCCTTCTTTAATTTATGTAGGATCTCACTGTTGCCCAGCTTGGTTTTGAACTCCTGAACTCAAGCCACCTTCCCACCTCAGCCTCCCAAAAGACCTTCATGATTTCTTATTTACCCTAGAACTCTTGCTAAGTTTCCTGTGTCTCTCCATCTTTCTCTTTGTTTCTTACGGTGGCTTCCTGCCACTTTCTGGCGAGTACACTGGGAAAGTGTTCTAAGGCCGCTGGAATCCTGTACAAGTTAGGACAACAGACGTAGGTAGTCTTGTCTGTGTCCCAGCGGGGTGGGCATCACGCCAGATTCCCTGTGTAATGCTGAGCGGAAGCGAGACTGCGTGTACTCAGGCTGCAGGAGTCTGAGAAGCTGCCCAGGTTTTGACAGGTGGACGCTCAGGCAAGTGTGCTGCCTGGGCCTGCCTCACGGAGCCAGTGCCGTCATTTGGGAGTGGTTTCCCAGGGAAGGCTGGGATCCTCACCCACATCCAGCTAGTGCTGGCTTGTTGGGGAGCCTTCCTTGCAGGGAGGAACCCCAAATAAGTGGCAGGAAAAAAAAAAAAAAGAAAGAAGATGCTTTCCTGTGGTGTGGTAATAATGTAGTCAGGCACTGTGGGAGACGTTCCCACATTCATGTGGGCCTCCCCATGCAGGTATGTTATAGCTATTGTTTTCTTAGCTCCCCCCCCCACCCCCCCCAGTGTTTAGCTTGTAACCCAGGGCACATGCCAGGCTAGTGCTACACCATTGAACTGTATCTCTAGTTCAACATCCCCTTTCCTTTAACAGAAGAGTCTTTCTTTAAAACATACAGGGTGGGGTGCAGAGATGGCTCAACTGTTAAGAACACTAACTGGTCTCTCAGAGGACAGAAGGTCAGTCCCCAGCACCAGTGTTGGGCAGCACACAACCACCTATAAGACCAGCTCCAGGGGATCAGATGTCCTCTTGCCTCCTCAGCCAGCTACACTCAAGGGTACAGCCACACACTCATACACATAGGTTAAAACTAAGTAAACCTTTAAAATAAGACATAAAAGGACACACACAGTTCATTTTGCTAGAGTGACATCAAACTGATAGTCGACGATGCATATTGGAGCTGGTTAAAGGACCGGGTGCCTCTAAAGCCCTCTAAGGATGTTTAAAGTATGTGCACGCATATTTAGGTGTCCTTGGTTGCCAGAAGAGGCAGTCTCATTCCCTGGAATTGGAGTTACAGACACTTCACATGTGAGCTGCCCAGAGTGGGTGTTGGGAACCAAATCTGGGTCCTCTGTGAGACTGGTGTGTGCTCTTATCCACTAAGCTAGCTCTCTACCCACAAGTTCAACACTGTGCAGTATATTCTCGTACATATTAAATGTAAATTGATGTGTTTTACATCTCTATTAAACCAAGCTGCAATAGGCAGGGCTGCAGCTTGATTTATAACCATCAAATTAAGAACACAGAACAAGCTTCGTTGTGGGAAGAAACTTCTGCTCAAGCGCTGCTCCATCTTTTCCCTCATACTGAGATTCTTGCTCTTACCGCCTCTTGATGCAACTGTGGAAAATGCTTTTTGTAGAACTAGCTTTGCTCTTGTCTCCTGTGGCTGGCTTTGCTAGTGACGTCTCTGCACTCCGTGCTTGCCATAGAAGGACATGTGCTGGGGACTTGGCTGTTGGGAGGGAGGGAGGAGAAGTGACAGACAGGCCAGATGAGATCACCAGCTGCCGTCACTGGCCATGTGGACCTGAGGGAACATTGCTTTGAAGGACATTTTGGGGTTAATTCTATGAGATTTTGGTAGTGCGCCAAATTTTGAGCATGGGAGGCAGAGACAAGGAAGTCTGTGAGTTTGAGGCCAGCCTGGTTTACAGAGCCAGGGATACACAGAGAAATCCTGTTTCATACAAACAAACAAAATGTTTTATAGATTAGAAAATAGTATGGTATTCATTTTAACTTCTCTGATGTGGACAATTGTCCTATGGTTATATTGTTGTCTTCATTCTCAGGAAATATTTACTGAAGTATTTTGTTGTGAAAGGTCACTGTCCTTGTCAAATGGGTCAGGAAAAGGTGATATATCCACACACATACTTACTGGGGTGACATCACCATGTGAACGACTGTGGTGTCTGAGTTCACAGGACCACCTTTCTGCCATTTTTGCAGCCTCTGTGAAAGTTTGAAATTACTTTTAAATTGATAAAAGTCATCCCATGTCTGGGTTTCTTTCTCTCTACAGTCAAACCGGCACCATGTCCAGGCATCAGAACCAGAACACCATCCAAGAACTTCTGCAAAACTGCTCAGACTGTCTGATGCGGGCGGAGCTGATTGCGCAGCCGGTAAGCTCCCTTCACGTCTCCAGTCTGGTCCTTGCCCACGCTGGTTTCTGGGGAGTTCACGCCCTCATCACAGCCTGAGTGTGGTTGGGCCTCTCACATCGTTAGTATCTAGCGATGGTCCTTTCAGAGCAGTCGAGACAGGGATATCATGTTGATCTATTTTCTGTTGCTAGTAACAATGCCACAGACTAGGGAAACTACAAAGAAGAGAGGTTTGTTTTGGCTCATGGTTCTGGCCCAATCTGTAAGGCAGCATCTGGCAATGACCTTCTTCTTGGCAGAGTCCCAGGTAGCAGAAGGCATCACATGGCAACAGACAAAGAGCAGGCAACACTCTAGCCAAGTTGGCTTTTAGAACAGACCCACTCTGAAGATAACCTATTCATCCACTAATCACATGGATTGATTAGTCACCTATTAAAGTTCTCCCTGCCTTACTCTCTTGGTTTTTTTGAGACAGTTTCTCTGTGTAATAGCCTTGGCTGTCCTAGGACTCACTCTGTAGACCAGGCTGGCCCTGAACTCACAGAGATTCACCTGCCTCTGCTTCTTGAGAGCTGGCATTAAAGGTGTGCCTCACCACACCCAGCAAGTTCTCGATTCCCCCCACCCCCCACCCCCACCCCCGAAACAGAGTTTCTCTGTGTAGCCCTGGCTGTCCTGGAACTCACTCTGTAGACCAGGCTGGTCTCCAACTCAGAAATCTGCCTGCCTCTGACTCCCATGTGCTGGGATTAAAGGCGTGCGCCACCACTGCTCAGTGTAGTTCTCACTTTTTAAGAGATTCTTTTAATTTTTATTTTCTGTGTCTGGGTGTTTTACCTGCATGTATGTTTGTGCTCCACATGCCTGGTACCTCCTGAGGGCAGAAGCGGGTGTCAGATCCTTTGGAATTCCAGGTGCTGGTGGGCAGCTCTGTGGGTGCTGGGAACCAACCCTGAGTCTTTCAGAAAAGCAGTGTGTTCAGTTAACCATCAGCAATCTCTCTGGCCCTGAGTCCTTTTAAAGTGCTTGTAGGGCTTACAGTGGCTCTGGGATTCCTAAAGCCGACCAGAGAATGATGGGGTGTAGTTTACAGTGACTGTGAGTCCAATGCTCCCAGTTTATTTCTATCGATGTGCGTGCGTTAAAGTACTGAGGTGTGTGCCGGGGAAGTGGTGTCATGTCTGTTAACATGTCTGTGTGACTTGGCTGTGGCCAAGGGAGAGAGAGCAGCAAGTGGACAAGGGAGGGTAAATGCTGAAGGGCACTGGAGCAGCAGAGCAGCTTTCTGTTGAGGAACAATGTCAGTGTGAAGGAGAGACATAAAACTGTATAGCTCCGTCTCATAGACCTGTCCCTGAGCCCCCTCCAATGGTGACATCTGACATAACTGCAATGTGTCATTTTGCTTTCTTAAGAACTGAAAAAGTTATGTTCCTACACACACACACACACACACACACACACACACACCACTGTGTAATAAAAAGCAGTTAAAATATTTTAAATTATGTATCTATTTATATGCACACATGCATGCTTGTGTATTATGAGTGAGTGACTGTCACAGAATGCATCTGGAGATCAAAGAACAATTTTCAGAAGTTGTTGTCTCCTTCCAACATGTGGGCCCTGGACATTGAACTCTGATCACCAGGCTTGGTGGCCATTTCACTGACCCTGTTTTGGTTTGTTTGTTTGTTTGTTTGTTTGTTTTTTGTTGTTGTTGTTTTGTTTGTTTATATTTGTTTCCTTTTAAGACAGAGTCTCTGCAAAGGTGTGGGGTTACAGGTGTTTACCACCATGTGCTCAGTACAGTTCGAAGTGAGCTGTTTGATTGGGGGGGGGGGGGGCTTCCGCTACCCACCACGTTACAGCAGAAGCTTTGCTTTCACCGATGCCCATGGGATTTTTTTTTCTTACGGTCTTGTGTATTTTCATGCAAACTCTTCCTGCTAGGAACTGAAATTCGGAGAAGGAATACAGCTGGCCTGGAACAGAGAGCTGGATGACTGTTTCACACAAGCCAACGATCAGATGGAGATCATAGATGGCTTGATCCGGGAGATGAGACAGATGGGCCAGCCCTGTGATGCATATCAGAAAAGGTATGGCCTGCAGAGCACCGATGGGGGACCCACAGCGGGCAACTTCAGGCTTTTTCCAGAGGAAGCACACATATTACCCAAGAACAATTCCCTCACTTGGGATTTTGCAGCTGTATCCAATTTAAATATAAAACTGCAAACTTCATCTTTCGGGGACCTCCCAGCCCCCACCCAGAGATGCTCTAAGAATGAAAGAGACCTGCAAAAAAAACCAAAAAAACAAAAAAACAAAACAACAAAAAAAAAAAACATTCAAAAAAATTCTAGCTCTTCCTGGAAATGGCAGCAGAGCCCTGTGATCCTGGGTGTTTGGGAAGTTGAGGAAGGAGAATCAAAAAATTCAAGGCCTGCCTGGATAATTTAGTGAGATCTTACCTCAAAATTAATTAATTGCATAGTTTTTGATGATTAAAGAAGGACAAAGGATGTGGTAGAGTTCTTGCCTGGCTCGAAGGAAGCCTTGGGCTCAGTCCCCAAGTCCCCAATACTGTAAAAATCCTGTAAAACCTCTAGGATGATTTAAAGAATTGAATGGTCATGAGCCAGCCCTCCATTGAGGCAGCAGCACAGGCCTCTGGTACAGCATCTGCCTTTTCTTTTGCTTTTTTTTAAAGGTTTATTTATTTATTTTATGTATATGAGTACACTGTAGCTGTCTTCAGACACACCAGAAGAGGGCATAAGATCTTGTTATAGATGGTTGTGAGCTACATATGGTTGCTGGGAATTGAACTCAGGACCTCTGGGAGAGCAGTCAGTGCTCTTAACCATTGAGCTATCTCTCCAGCCCATGTATCTGTCTTTTCAAGAGGCTAGTGTCAAGCTTTATTTAATCAAGTGAGACCCTTGGCGTTAAAAGTGACCACTTCACAGCAGAAATGTGTGGTCTAAATTTGCTCTCATGCCACTAAGGCCCAGGGTGCTAGAAAGATAAATTCCCAGGATGGACCTCAAGAGAAACTGAGTGGCTGCCATGTTAGGCAAAAGCAATGACACTTTTTATGGTGTTTAGGGTTGTGAGTGGCTTTTCAGCATTTATACTCCCATGTGGTCAAGCTGGAAGTCATGGGAAGAGGAAAAGAAATCTTCCAATGCAACATCATTAGGCTGTAGACTGACCCAAAAGAAACCCAGAGAAGCGGGCATTTGCTCGGGATGAGTTTCCATAGGCTGTTTTCTCCTGACAACGGCACTGGTTTCCTTTCTTTTCAGACTGCTTCAGCTCCAGGAACAAATGCGAGCCCTTTACAAGGCCATCAGTGTTCCTCGAGTCCGAAGGGCCAGCTCCAAGGGAGGTGGAGGATACACTTGCCAGAGCGGCTCTGGGTGGGATGAGTTCACCAAACGTCTCACGAGCGAGTGTCTGGGCTGGATGAGGCAGCAGAGGGTAAGTTCTTAGACTCCTAACCTAGGTAGTCTGGGTGGTGGCACAGTCAGGCCCAGCCCTCCAGGGGCAGCAACCTGCTAAATCATGGGGTTATTGCAACTGACCTCATCTGTCTCCCAGATAGGCTGAAAAGAGAGAACTTTTCTATGGCTCATTTGAAATCATAACACAAGAGAGAAAGTTGAAATTAAAAAAAAATTATAAAATCATATCACATGGGAGGTGTTGGGCACTGACGCTGGGTCTTCTGGTTTGGGCTCCGTGGAGGCTTTTTTGAAGTTCGGTTATCCAGCTGTGCCAGTCTCACGTCACTTGTGTGGGTGTGGAGTCAAATAATGGCCCAAGAAGTATGTGCTGATCCTTTCCCTGCAACTGGAGTCCCTACAAAGTATTTTTCAATGCTAATTACTGTTTTGTTGTTTTATGCTGTAATTAAGCCCGATAATGAACAGGTGGCCTGAGAAACATGCCATAATCATGTAGATGGGAATATTATAATGAAAACCTTCTGATGAGCCGTCCTCATCTGTATGAAGTAGCTGTATGAAAATGGTACATTGTGGGGAGATTGTCATGTGATGCCGAAAGAACTTGATTAATTGCTGGACTGATTTTTTAGTGGTTCTAGAATTTCTCAGCCATTTTAGTACTGTACACGTCCCCACTCTTTTCTTTGAGTCTGGGTTGAACCGTGTTGCCATGGCTAGTCTCGAACATGCAGACTCAAGGCATTCTCCAGCTCAGCCTCTGGAATATCTAAAACCACAGGGAAAGGCCCCTTACACGCAGTCTTTAAAAGGTTTGGGTGCATTCTCATGTAGCAATTCCTTCAGCGACTAATCATTCATTCACAAACACATTCAGTTAATCTTTGCTTACTTTTTGTTTATTTGTTTTGTTTTCATTTGTGTGTGTATGTACGTGTGTGTGTGTGTGTGTGTGTGTGTGGTGTTTTGTCTCTCTATATATCTGTGCACCACATGCATGCAGTGCACAGCAGAGGGCATTGAATCCCCCAGAGCTAGATGGTTGAGAGCTACCATGTGCGTGCTGGGAATCAAACCCAGGTCCTCTAAAAGAATAGTTAGGGTTCTTAACCAGTGAGAAATCTCTCCAGATCTATTTGGTTTTGTTTGTTTGTTGTTTGTTTTGGCTTTTTTTTTGAGACAGGGTCTTGCTTTGTAGCTCAGGCCAGCCTTGAACTTGTGATCCTCCTGTCTGATACTTCAAGATACTGAGATTGTAGTGTATTCTACTATGCCCTACCCCCCAACACACACACACACACACACACACACACACACTTACTATAAAGACCATAAACTATTACGGAAGGTGGAGTAGATCGCGGCACAAAGTCAATGATGATCTCAGAAACTTAACTATAAACTTGTTTGCATGTCTCCAGATACCCTAAAATCTTTGAAAATATCTTTAATTTTTGAGACAGGGTCTCATAGAGCCCAGGTTGCCATGAATGAGCTATATAGCTCGGAATGACTTTGAGGTGCTGAGGCCCTGGCCTCTACCTCTGAACACACAGTACTTGAGGGTTCATCAATATTGACACCATGCTAGAAATTGAGGGCTCAAAAATTATGGTCCATAGTTATAAAGATGAATACTACTGAAGACGAGAAACACCCCGCATGCCAAATGATCGCCCATGAGAGCATTAATAAAGTCTTGTTCAGAGAGTGACACTCTAGGCCAGAGGATGATTTGAGTTAATTGGGGCTTGGACTATAATCTTCAAGGATCCTTGTTGGGAGACAAGATAAACTTTGAACCAAAGTAATTATGGGGAGTCATATCCCCTGATGTCGTCTAAGTCAGTGTGACAGTTAAGTGACAGCTCAGAATTAGTCATTTTCTGTATTGCATGGGTGTAACACTGTAAGGATGCTTTGTAGAGCTGGGTGTGGTGGTACATGCCTATAATCTCAGCCTGGGCTACATAGGGGAGCTTTGTCTCTAACACCAACAAATGGACAAACAACGATCACACACACACACACACACACACACACACACACACACTAAAGCAAAGAAGATTTGGCAGGAAAATCTCTACGTGTTTAAATTTCAGGAAATGGTATTTTCACATGGCTGTACTGGTCCGTCATTTTCTGACACCCATCGATAAGCTTTTGATACTGTCAGGTGCTTCGTAGAGTTCTCAGCAAACTAAAAGCTGTGTGAGTCCTGCTGGAGCTTTGCCTTGGGATTCTGTGTGGCCATTTCCTTCTTCCCCCACCTTCCCCCACACATATCGGGCATTCTTCACTCACTCCCAGGAGACCCAGCCGAGGCCTGTGCTGATAAGAGAGCCTTTTCTCCAGCAGCGTGTTCAGGAGGCAGGCCCACATCTCCCTGCCAGGCTTCTGCTTTGTTTCCCTGGTCTGCTCTTCTGCTGATGGGCGAGCCAGACACTGTACACCTGGCAGGTAATGAGCTCTGAGCACCCTGGGTCATCTCTACTTTCCCAGGGTAGCACCTGCTGTTTTTGTTTTCAGACACTGGCAGTTGCTGGACAAGGCCAAAGTCCTGCTAACCTTCAGTTCTCTGACTTCGAAATGGCTCCTGTCGGAAGCCTTGCCAAGGGCACTAGAACATGGGTGTGGCTTAGGACAATTGTGTTCTGTTCTTGCTGCCAGTCCGGTATGGATGTTTGCCCTTGGCATGTCAGAGAGATGACACCTGTGATTTAGAAATTTACATGTGCTCATGCAAAAGAAAGAAGAGAAGGTGGACTTGACCAGAGTGAAATGTTCCAGAGAAGGAAACAATATATTTGATTTTCACTGTGAAACATTCTTAAATTTCAGACTCACGTGATAAATCTAGTCGGATTTCACATTTCAAAAGCAAATGGCAAACCCATAATCCTAGCATTGCTACCAACATTAACCAGAATGAAGGATCTTGAGTTTGCATAGTATCTTCCCTTTGAAATGGACCATAGAGAGTTTTTACGGTTTGAAAGGGAAGTTTCAAATGCTGAATTTCTGAACCAACAGTTAACTATATAACATTCATCAACATAACTTAGGCCTGGATATGTAACTGAATGGTAGGGCACTTGCTTAGCTTTCATGAGGTTGTAGGCTTAATCCCCCATATAGCAATAACAAACAAAAGATAATTTAAAGAAATAAATAATGACAACTTCCATAGGTTAGGGATTTCATTTGAGAGGCAGTGCATGGCTGTGTCTTTAATGACTTCTAACATGCATTTAAAAATTAATAAAGAAGCCAGGTGATGGTGGTACATGCCTTTAATCCCAGCTCTTGGGAGGCAGAGGCAGGCAGATTTCTGAGTTCGAGACCAGCCTGGTCTACAGAGCGAGTTCCAGGATAGCCAGGACTACACAGAGAAACCCTGTCTCAAAAGAAACAAAACAAAAAAAGAAACGTCTATTAGTATATTCATATGACTAGTATCTAATCATGAAAATTCACTTTCTATTTTTTTATTTTATCCTTTTTAAAAAAAAAATGTGAACATTATTATTGTGTGTGAGTGCAGGGCATGGGTTCAGGGGTCAGAGGACAAGCTTTGGGTGTCAGTTCTTTGTCTGTCTCCTGTGGGTTCTGGGAAGCAGAATCCAGTCATTACTCTTGGGTAATGGTCCCTTTTACTGGCTGAGCCATTTCGCCAGCTCCGCCCCCACACCTGCATCCTCATATGTAGATTCTCTTTTGTCAGAAGAATGATCTAGATGGCAAAGTAAAGTACCCATGACTGAATTTTTTCCTCAGTCCATCTTGGGCTGGAACCAAACTAACTGAGGATGTATTTGGTGAATCTCATTAGCTATTTGGTAATCTCAACCCTTTAAAATTTATTTTGGCTTCAGATATAGTTTATATAGTTTGTTTTTTTTAAATCGAGACAGGGCCTTGCTGTGTACTTAGGCTAGTTTTGAGCACAAGTGATCTTCCCGCCTTAGCTTCCTGTGTGGCTGTGCATTTGAGTTTTATCTGGAGCAGAGCTGTGTACGAGCTCTCTCTCAAACCCTGATGCTCTAGAGAAAGGAGTCTGTTCAGAGGAGGGACAATGAAGGGTGTGCTCCCCCCTCTCTCCCTCTGCAGGCAGAAATGGACCTGATGGCCTGGGGTGTGGACTCTGGCGCAGTGGAACAGCATATCAACAGTCACCGGAGCATCCACAACGCCATCGGGGACTACCGCTGGCAGCTGGACAAGATCAAAGCAGATCTGGTACTTCTCATGTTCATCATGGAGTATAGAAGGGTGTATCATTTAGGCAAATTTGTCTGAAACAGAAGACAATTATTATCTTTTCAAGAGACTAGAAACTAAAACAAAACCAACCCCCAAACTCCATTGTCTAAAAGGGAAGTGGAAAGAAATGTATGGGACCTGGAGAAGGAGTTGAGCCAAATGTTAAGCTCACGTAGGATATCACGAGCTTATGGTTTATAAGTAAGTATTTACAGAGGTGGTAGGAAGAAAGCAGAGCATCACCTACCAGAAGAAAATGAGATTAGCATGTAGCTTACATTGCTGGTAAGTTGGTGAGTCCACTCCTAGGTGGAAGTTGTGTCTCATATACCCCTCCTGTGCTGGAAAAAAAAGTCAGACTTTGGGAGAGTGGAGAATGAAGGCACAAGTTGGTAGTCTGATCTCAGTGCATGTTCTCCACCCCAGCTCCGTATGTGAAATCACTAAATGTGATCCTAAGACCAAAGTTTTCATTTTCACTTGGCCCTGCCTCTTCATAATTTAAACCTTATGCTTGTCCACTTGAGTCTGCTCAGCTTTCTCCTTCATGTCTCTAAGATCTAGAGAATCTGAAATTGTATTTCCTTCAGCAAGTTTTTAAGTGACAGAGTATTTACCTTGTGGAGAAGGGACGAGTGGCTAGAGAAACTATCCTGGGAAAGGTCATGGTGGACAAAAGACTTAATAGAGCAATTGCTTCTTTTTACTGAGAGAGCAGAGGCCAGCACCTTAGAAGGAGATGTAGAAGGGGCTACACTTTCTATAGACCAATGAAGGAAACTAAAAAATTCCCTGTGTTTTCTGATCTTCCAGCGTGAGAAGTCAGCAATCTACCAGTTGGAGGAGGAATATGAAAACCTGCTGGTAAGCTCCTTTAGCCTCTGTTAATTCAGTTCAGTTCCTCAAGTGGTAAACGTCTCTGAGGGGACCATACACTGGCTAAGAGTTCAGCAAAGAGCCTGCATATACACTGGTCTCTGTGTACATAGATTATGATTTTGTTGTTGCTGCTGATTTTGTTTTAGAAATGAAGTTTCAAAGGTTGCTTTGTTTCGTTCTCTGAAGGCAGCGCCTAGCACTGTTCTGGTTTCGAGTTAAAATTTCACATCAATGACTCTTGTTAGATGCTCCTAAAGTGAAATTGCAGCCCTTTCAAACAAGCATAAACACAAACAAAATGTTTTCCTCGAATATTTTTACGAATCTGTCATCATCTCCTGACAAATGCTGTGTCAGTTGGTTGATCCCAGAGCAGAGATTTCCACTCTTCTGTCTGTTCGGCTCATCTTATTTTCATCTTTCCCATATTTCCTTGCTAGCTGCAGTGTTTTTTTCAGATAGTGTGGCTCCTGGTAACACGATGCTCTTCCAGTTGGGATGGGCATAAGACTGGAACTTTACATTTGTGGGGGCAAAGGCTGACTTACCTAAGAGAGAAAACTTGATTTATCTAGGAGTCTAGTTCCCCCTAATTATCTAAAACTATTAAACCCAAAAATCATTATCTTTTAATTTTTTAAATTTATTACAGTTGGTGTGTACATGTGTGTATAGATGTAAGGATGCATAGGTTATAGTGGATGTGGTGGTCAGAAGACAACTTTGTAGAGTCAGTTCTCTGCATGGGTACTGGAAATTGAACTCAGGTCGTCAGGCTTGTCCAGAAAATGTTTTACATGGGCCATCTGGCTGGCTTCAAATCATTGTCTGAGTCAAGACTCTCCAGAGGCTGGAGATATAGCTCAAAAGCAGAGTGGTTCTCCAGCATGAGGGAGGCCCTGAGTTTCCCCAGCACTGGAGAAAAGCTGAGAATGGCTGTTTGGAATGATCGAATCTGAGATAGCCATGGTCCCACAGGCATCCCCAATTTGAACAGGGCCTCTCTCCTATACCAGGTGAATGCAGCAGGTGAAGAGGTTTTTTTTTTTCCTAGCCTCAAATGATCTGCAGAGAATGCTGTGTCATTATACTGTCGTTATCCTAATGCTGCTCAACCTTGTCTGCAGAAAGCCTCCTTCGAGAGGATGGACCACCTGCGCCAGCTGCAGAACATCATCCAGGCCACCTCTCGCGAGATCATGTGGATCAATGACTGCGAGGAGGAGGAGCTGCTGTATGACTGGAGCGACAAGAACACAAACATCGCTCAGAAGCAGGAGGCCTTCTCTGTAAGATGCCCTACCTTGTGTGTGGGGGGGTGGGAGTGGGGGGGTGTGGAGGGCGGGTTTAAATAATTTGATCAGCCACTTGTAAGTGGGTACACTGTTCAGGGATGTAAGATTTATTTAGTTTTATTTTATGTGTTTGGGTGTTTTGCCTGCATGTGTATCTATGTACCATGTGCATGCAGTACCCACAGTTGCCAAAAGAGGGCATCAGATTCCCAGGAACTGGACCTTGTTAGCTGCCGAGTGGGCACAGGGAATCAAACCCAGGTCTCCTGGAAGAGCAGTCAGTGTTCTTGATCACTAGGCATCTCTCCAGTCTCTCCCCCTTTATTTTTAAAGAAGTAGGGATTCCCTCTGTTGGTCAGAAAGGCTACTACATTTTGGAACTCAATCACCAAGTAGATGGGACTATGGGGATGTGCCATGGCTGGCTAACCATCCCTCACACCCAAGTTCATCATTTAATACCCACCGAGACAGTGTGATTCAGGGGTAGTGTGGAGATTAGTCTATCCAGCAACCCTAGAGTGGATGGGGCTGTACAACAGTGGACCAAAACCTGAAATGTGGAATCAAAACGTGTTATGTATTGAGTACCTGTAATTTGTAAATCCGAAATCCAGAATGCTCTCTCTGAAACTTTTTGAGTGCCACCATGATGCTGTAAGTAGAATATTCCACACCCAACTTCAGGTGACAGGTGGCAGTCAAAATCCAGGAGCCCCCAACATGCTATATAAAATTACCTTCAGGCTATTGGTAGAAAACAAAAATGAGTTTTATCTTTAGGCTCAGGTCCTGTCTCCAAAATCTCTCTCTATATATTCAAATATCTTGAAACACTTATTGTCCCAAGCATTTGGAGTTATGGATGTTCAACATGTATTCGTGGCAATGCTATTAATTACCTGCATGGTCTGGGTCGGGTCATACTCCCAGTCTTGTCTCAGCCCCTTACTAACCTTGGTTTCCCGAGTGGCTATGGTTCTTGAGGACTATGTGGCATGAGTCCTCAGCATCCGTTGTTCCCAAAAATGCAGTTTTGTATGTGGCCACCTTTCAGTGGTGTAACAGAAATCTAACTGTGACTTGCTGTAAGGATTTGGTCCTTTCCTTTCACAGATACGTATGAGTCAACTGGAGGTCAAAGAAAAGGAACTCAACAAGCTTAAACAAGAAAGTGACCAGCTTGTCCTCAACCAGCATCCAGCCTCTGACAAAATTGAGGTAGGTGTCCTGGGACTTACGTTCTCATTGGGGAGAAAATATTTCATAAAAGACATCTTTGTGGCTGAATAATTCTTCTCTAATATGAAGCCGTGCCAACTTTATTTTCTGTTTTAGAATCAGCACCCTAGACTAGGATTTGGTTTTTGTTTTTTCCTGGAAAATCCAGAAATATTTTAGAGCCTACTAGATGATCTCTGTCACAGTTACTTAATTTTGTTGTTGTGTCACAAAAGCAGCTATGGACACTGTGTAAATGAACAACCATAGTGATGTTTCAATAAAGCTTTATTTATAAATAAAAGCAGTGGGCCAGATGTAGCCCTTGGTCAGTATTTGTTGTCTTTTGCTGGAGACTGCTATCTGTGAGCCAGACTCTGTGCTGAAGAAGATGATGGTTCGCACTTCCCCATGATCTAGCTCCTGTCTCAGAATAGGCTTGGAGTTCCAAAGGGAATCGCATACTGTACCATGTCTGTTCTGATTGGTCAGAAAATACTCAATTAAGGCGAGGCCTATTTTGACTGGTGTCCCTTTGATAGTAGCCGTTTATAAGAACTGTTTACACCAAGAAATCTCAGGTGTGATATTCTGTCTCCAATCATTAGACATTGGGTGGAAAAAAAAAAAAAAAGAGGCATCTTTTTCATCTGGCTCACGGGTCTGTGCAGGAGGCACCCTTCTGTGCCTCTGAGTGGGCATGAGGCAGCCGACATCTTGACGTTTTCTTGTTTCAGGCCTATATGGACACTCTTCAGACACAGTGGAGTTGGATTCTGCAGATCACCAAGTGCATTGATGTCCATCTCAAAGAAAATGCTGCCTACTTTCAGGTTTTTAGACATATCTTTTTAAAAAAAAAAATCTATATTCGATTGTGTGTGTGTGTGTGTGTGTGTGTGTATGTGTGCACATGCGCACACATGCGCGCGTGTGTCATACCTGCTTGCCACAATGTGGAGGTTAGAGGACAGCCTGCTTGAGTTGGCTCTCTTCTTCTACCATGTGGGTCCTAGTGATTGTCAGGTATGGCAGTAGGCGTCATTACCCACCGAACCATCTTGTCAGCTGTGTCAGATATTTTAGAGTGGCCATGGAGCCAGGAGACAAATGTTGATAACCGTGATGATGTCTGGTTCCAGCCCCTCTGGAATTACCACATAATTGTATGATTTTAGAACAAGCCACAACTCCAGGCTTCAGTTTCTCATGTACAAAATAAGGAGCTCAGACCCCAGGGTGACCTCCAGGGAACTTTTCCTAGTCTGAACTAATACACCACGTGCATGCATTGTGTGGCTGAGGTGTTTATGAGCACATGTGCTGCGCAGGTATGGGACTAATGGGGTCACGTGCTTTGCAATGTCTATGCTGTACTGCCTTGAGTGTGCTTTTGAAGTAAGGAAGCAATCTTGAAGATAATGTGTAAATCCTACTAGCTGTCCTTCGTAGAGAAGAAGAGAGATTTGTAATGTAGTCACTCGCCCTGCTACCAAGTCGGTGACTGTTCTCTGCTTGAATATTTTCCTTTAGCCACTTAGCCGAGGCTTTCGTGGGGGTGACGACGGTTCTTGAAACGAAACTACTAAATGATCATGTGGGTTAGATTTCCCCCAGTGTTAGCGAAATCACCCAGGATAATTAAACTTATACAGAGAAAACTTGTTCATTTGAATGACAGTTTTAGCTTGTCCAGTCTGTGGCCCATGGTCCCCATCATTTTAGTTGGTGAAGAGGTAGTGCCACATGGTGGGGAGTGTGGGATGGAGCAGAACTGCCAGAGAGCAAGGGGAGGAAGATGAGGTGGCTAGGGTCCCATGCTTCTCTCTGAGGGTACACCCCAATGATCAGACCACCCTTGATGCCCCTTCTGTAGATTTCATTGTCCCCATTAGCGCCACCCCAGGAACCTAGACTTTCGCACACAAGCCTTTGGGTGACATTCAAGATTCAAACCCTGGCATTTTCCCTGGCATTCCTTTTCATTGATGAGGATTTATTGTCATCTTGAACAGTTTTTTGAAGAGGCCCAGTCAACTGAAGCCTACCTGAAGGGCCTGCAGGACTCCATCAGAAAGAAATACCCCTGCGACAAGAACATGCCCCTCCAGCACCTACTGGAGCAGATCAAAGAGCTGGAGGTACCGTGCCAACTCAGACCCTCAGCAACTGTACCTGGGGTGGGGTGGGGGTAGGGGTGTTGATGTACTCTAGACACAAGACAGGCTGTGAGGGAGTACAGCCCACACAGAGCCCACACCTAAATTTCGTCACCTTTCAGTGGCATCTCTGTGTGCCCAGCTACTGTTGGGAAGGGCTTTTGCTTCAGTATCTCAGCCATTTACTGGAAACAAGAGCGGAGAGAACACTGTGACTTAACTTGACAAGACCCTTGGGAAAACACACCTCACATTTTATCCATAAGGCTCTTTCATGGAGATAGCCTTTCCTGCTCAATTAATTCAAAGGGCTCACTATGGAAGGCTACGTTACCTCGTGATGTATTTCTGGCTTATTATCACTGATGGAACTGTAGCAATATTTAACTTTGATGTTGTGGCAGCTTCTTTAAGAGGTCTCTAAAGCTCAGAGGGCACTTGTGTTAAAGGCAGACTGTGTTTGCAATTGCAGAAAGAACGGGAGAAGATCCTGGAGTACAAGCGTCAGGTGCAGAACTTGGTAAACAAGTCCAAGAAGATCGTGCAGCTGAAACCTCGGAACCCAGACTACAGGAGCAACAAGCCCATTATTCTCAGGGCTCTCTGCGACTACAAACAAGACCAGGTATGTGTTCCGAGTTCCGAGGCAGAGCAAACCCTTCCCTTTCTTTACATCAGTGTCTATCAGTCAAGAGGGCAAAACTAATCTTGGTTTCAATAAATACCATAGTCGTGTCTTTTCTAAATGAAGCAATAACCTGTTGAACCAAAGCAGTAACCATGAGTTGAGTCACTGGGAAGAGTCAGGAATTAATTAGGACAATAGCTGCTACCTTTGGGTGCTGGGGAAGGAAGGCAAAGCTTTGTGCTATCCAGAACACAGACTAACTCTGGATCCACCCCTCACCTAGACAATGGTTACCTTGAAGGTTTAAAACCTTTCAAGGTTGACTTTTTCCTTCTTGTGGTACCTAAATCTTACTTATTTTCAATCACCCTGTTGTTAAGTTTCAGACAAGAGAAGTTAAGAAGTTAAGTTTCATAAATGAGAAATGGCACTGTCATAGCTCCTGGAAAGTGAGTCTCCTGCAGAAGTTTTGGCAGATCTGGATCATGTTAATCCTGTAGGCTCTGTGGGAAGTTTTATACAGGTTTATAGAGAGACGGGTTAGTTTCTGTTCTTATCTGTGACTCCTCCAGTCTGCTTTCTTACAATAAACTTCTGAAGGATCTAAGAGACAAAATGTGTTTACCTAGTTAGAAGAGCTTTATGAAACGGGGTGCAATCCCACCTCAATAAAGGGGTCCAGGGGATGTTCTACCCTGTGGAATGTTCTAAGAACTTGTGTGGGAAGAAAGAAGTAAGTTAGATTGAATGTGGTGGCCCATGCCTGTAATCCTAGAACCTGGAAGGCACAGACAAAATTCCCTTACATAGAAACGCAGCCCAGGGCGGGGAGTGAGATCTTGTTTCAAGGAACAACCCCAACCAAACAACAACACAAACAAATAAACAAACAAACAAACAACAACAAAAACAGTAACTGAACTGGAGAGATGGCTCAGTGGTTAAGAGCACTGACTGCTCTCCCAGAAGTCCTGAGTTCAATTCCCAGCAACCACACGGTGGCTCATAACCATCTGTAATGGGATCTGATGCCCTCTTCTGGTGTGTCTGAAGAGAGCAATGGTGTACTCATATACATAAAATAAATGAATAAATCTTAAAAAAAAAAAAAAAAGAATAACAACAAACAAAACAGAAAAGGAAGAAAGTAAGGAAAGGAAAGAAAAAAAGAAAGACGATTGGATTGAAATATGAGGTGAAATTTTATGTTCAGATAGACAGTTGCCTTAGTACGCAGGTTGGGTTTTGGGTTTTTTTTTTTTGTTTGTTTGTTTTGTTTTTTTGTTATTAGTTTACGTTCTCTTCTTCTGTGGTGCGAGAGATGGGGCTAAGAAAGCACTTTGTCACTAAGCTGCACCTCTAGCCCTTCAGTAGCCATATTAAGAAGCCGTATATATATGGCCAGGTGTCGTGGCACATACCTTTATTCTTCACATTCAGAAGGATCTCTGAGTTCCAGATCATCGTGGTCTACAGAGTGAGCTTTAGGCCATCCCATCCAGGCTACACAGTGCAATCCCACCTCAATAAAGGGGTCCAGGGGCTGGAATTAATTATTTGAATTTTTTTTTTAATGTATTGACCACTGAACCTAGGGTCTCACACATGGCTGGCAGTCACAGTACCACTGAGCTGTATGTCTAGGCCTTTTTTTTTTTTTTTTTTTTTTTTTTTGTATTTATTATGTTGAGATACGATCTTCCTAAATTGACCAGGTTACCCTTAATCTTGCTCATATCCCAGGCAGTCTTTGAACGTGTAACCCTCCTGCCAGTGCCTCATGAGTAGCTGGGACTGCAGGCCTGAGCCACGAAGCTAGGTGGAAGTTCACATAGAAGGTTACTTTTTTTTTTTTTTTTTCTTCTTCTTCTTCTTCTTCTTCTTCTTCTTCTTCTTCTTCTTCTTCTTCTTCTTCTTCTTCTTCTTCTTCTTCTTCTTCTTCTTCTTTTAACAGACTGATGTCTATTTAAGAGCAAATATGACCGAGACAAATGATTCCCCTATATTAAAGTCTAATATACAAAGCATAAGTTCAAAACAGGAAGAAAATATGATGAAGGTTTGCCTGTGGCTGAGACTTTCTCACACTCCTGGGCGATCTTCAGAGTCTCTCACTCACTTAGGATGCAGCTGACTTTGCCGATCCCCTTTTTGGTTCACATGTATTATTTACACACAGGTCTTGCTTGGGAGTGTCGTGATTGTCTCCATTTGATGGGGGAAGCATAGGAGGACAGACAGTTCACATGTTTTCACTTTCATCCCCGTTTCTTTGGCAGAAAATTGTACACAAAGGGGATGAGTGTATCCTGAAGGACAACAATGAACGCAGCAAGTGGTACGTGACTGGCCCTGGAGGCGTCGACATGCTCGTCCCTTCCGTGGGCCTGATCATCCCGCCCCCAAACCCACTGGCTGTGGACCTTTCGTGCAAGTAAGTTCTGAAGTTCCTAGCAGCCCTGACTCTGAGTGGTGGGGCAGGAGGGATGGGGCCTGAGCAAACGGCTCACAGCAGTGTTTTCTCACTGTAACCACCCCCAGAAAAGCCACTTCATGTAGTCACAAGTTTATGTTGAAGATTTTATCATGGATAAAAGAGAACATCTAACCATATCAGAGAGCCAGGGGCAAGCATGAGTGACACTTGCCATACCTTTGAAGCTTCTGGTTTTTGTTTTTGTTTGTTTGTTTTTGTTTTGTTTTTAAAGCAAATCAGTTATTTCAAAAGTAGTCATCAATATGACATGCCCCAGGTAGGACAGCAGGTAGAACACGCATTTTATGGGCTGTCCACAACAGATTCTTTCACATGCTTTAGACTGGAATTCTTAAGCCTCACACTGAGTGAGAAGTGTTGGGAAATGCCCTGCCTTCCTTTCCTGCCCAGAGTTCAGGAATTGTCAGCGTTTAAACTCTATGCGAATCAAAATGCTGCTAACCATCAATACAACGAAGAATCAGATAGCCTATCTCAACCAGGATGATTTGAATGATCTATATAACTATAGATAAAGTCGAGAGTATACTTCTGGGAAGTGGGTTAGTCTGAATCTATTGACATGTTGACAGTTTTGAAAATTACACAATCACTCTGTAAAGTTTGGTTTAGACTTATGGGCAGTTAGTTGTGCAAACCCGTCTAGATTTTCTGTTTGGACTGGAATGTTTTCCCTTTCTTGCTTCCAGGATTGAGCAGTACTATGAAGCCATCTTGGCTCTGTGGAACCAGCTCTACATCAACATGAAGAGCCTGGTGTCTTGGCACTACTGCATGATTGACATTGAGAAGATCAGAGCCATGACTATTGCCAAGGTATGTCTCCGGGGCTGCCTAAAGGGCCACGTGGTCCAGTGCAACTGTTCACTGAACAGATGAAGATCTTGTGTCCCACCATGTGAGGCCTCTTAGCCTTTCACAGGACTGGTCTGTCCACTACTGCACAGAAAGGGTTGGGGCTCGGGATAGAAAGCATGCATGAAGCCTTGGGTTCTTCTGCTAGCACTACAAAACAAGGTGGAATCAGCACATGGCTGGTTTGGAGACAAATAGACATACCCCCTGAAGGGACCTGACAAGCCAAAAATACTTATGGAAAAGACAGTGTGGGCCCCCATCCCCTTAGAGATAATGGGAATGAGGTCATACATATCCACTGGAACAAGGCAGAAGGGGAAGTCAAGAGGAATTCTTGGAAGAAGTCTGAAAACATCCCTCTAAGTCAGAGGTCCTTAAGGTGTGGTTGGCAGAGCCTTGGGTTGAATAGTCCTTTAGCGAAGTGATAAACGAAGTGAAGGAGGCAGGATGGGAAGTTTTTGGGCCCTTGAGTCCTTTATCTTTTTAGAATGGCTAGGCTGCATTTGCTCTATTTTACAGTTGAGTTTCTTCATACTATTGTGTTTGAAGAAAAATATCCTGTGAAGGAAAAAGCCACTGGCCGGCTACTGCTGTGCTTCTTGGCAACACCTATGAAGCCCCCAAGACCTTTTATATCTTAGCCTATGATGAGGGTTGCCCTGCCCACTCTGCCTTGCATGGGGGTACGGGGGCATTCATGTCTCTCAACTCACCGTGCCTGATTTGCTTCTAGCTGAAAACGATGAGACAGGAAGATTACATGAAGACCATTGAAGACCTTGAGCTCCATTACCAAGATTTCATCAAAAACAGCCAAGGCTCGGAGATGTTTGGAGACGATGACAAACGGAGGATGCAGTCTCAGTTCACTGATGCCCAGAAACATTACCAGACCCTGGTCATTCAGCTTCCTGGCCACCCCCAGCACCAGACAGGTCAGCCCGGGGAGCATCTGTTTTCTTAGCATCAGCCAGATAGGTAGTTTGAAAAGGAAAGCCACCTGTGTAAAACTGTTCCTTTGAAAGACACGTAGTATGCTATGTGTTGACATAACAAAATACCTGAAACTGGATAATTTGTAAAGAAAAGATGCTTATTTAATGGGTGGGAAACAGTATGGGGCCTGGTGAGTGACCCATGGCTTTGTCATAATTCAACAGAGAAGCAGAAGTGGGTACGGTGGCATGTAGAAAGGATGGGATGCCTTTAGAAGGAATCACTCTATTGAGGTCTGAATAGTGCCAGGGATTTAACCATCTCCCAGGAGATGGACAGTCATCCTTGCTGAGGGTGGTTCCTTCATAATCTAATCATCCACTAGGCCTACCTCTTAAAGGACCTGCTGCGTCAGGACTTTTATATTAGGGACCAGTCTTCTGGCACAGGAATCCTTGAGGGACAATATGCCTTATCTACTACATAGCGGATATATAAAACAATTTGTATACTGGAGTTCTAGAATCAAGTCACAGGGAGTAGGCATACTTTCATGCAGTTTAAGTTTCAAGCACCTTGTCAGCTTGGCAGCCTTTCATACTTATGGTCCTAACTTATTTTTACAGTCACCAAAACTGAAATCACTCACCTGGGTACCTGCCAAGATGTCAACCACAATAAAGTGATTGAAACCAACAGAGAAAATGACAAACAGGAGACATGGCTGCTGATGGAACTGCAGAAGATCCGCAGGCAGATGGAGCATTGTGAGGCCAGGATGACGCTTAAAAATCTCCTGCTCACAGACCAAGGCTCCACACACCACATCACCGTGAAAATCAATGAGCTCAAGGTAGGAGCTGCTAACACTAATCTCCTGATCCCACAGGTCCTTATGTCTATCTGTAAATGAAGAAAACCACCCCATGGTGTACATGGTGTACAAGCAAGTTTATAGGCAAGTGTATTTTCTATTGCTACACTAAAGATGTTTTTAAGGTTAAAAGCTAATCTTAAGAAGCACGTATAATATATATGCGTATATTATATATGCTTAGCATAGTATATTTACACTATGGAAGATATATTTATTTTAAATTTATGGCAAAGTCAGGGAGGTATACGCACACGAGTATAGGTTCTCACAGAAGTCAGAAGAAGGTGTCAGATCCCCTATAGCTGACATTATAGGCAGGTGCTGGGAACCCAACTTAGGTCTTCTGCAAGAGCAGTGCAGGCTACTAACCACTGAGCTTCTCCAACCCAACATGGACTATTATCCAGTTTTTAAAAAAGAAAGAAAAATTGAGAATTATGTGAATCTGGAGGATTTTAGGCTGAATGAAATGGACCAAGGGCAGAAAGACAGACAGTATGCCATCTCACTCACATGTACAATGTAATAAGGAGTCAAATGCCTAGTGATGACTAGGGGTGGGCCAGGGAGGAAGTGTGGAGATGTAGGTCAAAGGGTACACGTTTGCAGTAAGATGAATCTGAGATCTGGTATGCGGCAGGGGACTGCAGGTAATAATGTATTTATTGAAATTTTCTGAGAGAGTAGATTTTAGGTGCTCTTACCATATGCATGTATACAAGCAATGCGGTAGGTACCTGGCAGGAAACAGTAACCTTTGCTATCCAGAGCAGAACAGCATGCTGCATACCTTAAATCATGTGTGTCCCCCCTCCTTTCTTGACAGAGCGTACAGAACGACTCACAAGCCCTGGCCGAGGTTCTCAATCAGCTTAAAGACATGCTTGCCAACTTCCGAGGGTCTGAAAAATACTGCTATCTGCAGAATGAGATATTTGGACTATTTCAGAAGCTGGAGAATATCAACGGGGTCACAGATGGCTACTTAAACAGGTGTGCACCGCTAATACCGCTCAGGAATAGTTGGCACTTTCAAATTTCCGTTTGTTTTTCCTTTGGTGTGTGGGTTAGAGCCGAGGGTGACTGCTCTCTCAACGGACCACATCGTCAACCCTGTCAAGCTTCATTCTTGCCTGATTTCATTCATTATTGTGGGGCAGAAGTCTGTGAAAGGATAGCTTGGTTTCTGGCTGAAAACCTATTGTCGTCCCATTAGGGTCCGGGGTTCGAGGCCTGTGCTCGACCAGGAACCAAGCTATCCTGAAACACGTCTGCCTCACACATTATGTGTTATTGGCCTATTGGAGCTTGTTACTTAAAGACACCCACCCTCTTCTCAACTGCTTTTACATCACCCCGTTTCCCAAAAGTGACTGAAAGCCAATAGTAGCCATCTATCACGTCACTGGAAACTTTAGTGACATCTTTTGCTCTTTGCAGCCTGTGCTCTGTGAGAGCCCTTCTCCAGGCTATTCTGCAAACGGAAGACATGCTGAAGGTCTATGAAGCGAGGCTGACAGAGGAGGAAACTGTCTGTCTGGACCTGGATAAAGTGGAGGCTTACCGCTGCGGGCTGAAGGTAACGTAAAGGGTTGGAACTATAGCCTGGTCCCTTGGAAGTGATGGAGAGCTTGGCCCGCTGCTACAAAGTCTTACTAAGTTTTCATGAGTGTTTAGTTTTTAGGATTATATGTTTAGGAAAAGCTAAACCTATAATACACTGGATAGAGCCCATATACACTGTAACTAGTTTCTTCTAGTACATCAGTGTCATACATTTATGTGATCTACTTGATATGATTGGTGAGTTGGTAATGACATATTAGTATAGGCTAATGTCCATGCCTTTGTTTTAAAGGGAGGCTCTCATGTAGGTCACATAGGTCTCAAAAGCACTATATAGCCGAGGCTAGCCTAGAACTGCAGCTCCTCTTGCCTCAACCTCCTGGCCCTGGGATTACTGGGGTGCACTACCCATGCTTTACCCAGACATGCAACTGGTTTTCATGGGGTTTGGGTCCTTTTTGCCTTTACTGTCCACACATGGCTAATGTCTATCATTGACAGGAAACTATGTTTTCCTGTGCCTGTTAGCAGGAACAGGATGGAAGTGATTTGTAGTGGGAATTGTTGGTGGAGTCCTGAGTTGGAATGATTTCTTCACCTCAGGGCCTCTCAGCCATGTGTGGTAGATTATGCCTGTAATCCCAATACTTGAGAGGCAGAGGCAGGGGGATTGCTATCTTTGAGATACTGAGGATCAGATCCAGAGCCTTGTGACCATTAAGTTTCTCCAACACTGAGCTATATCTCCAGGCCTTCCTCTTTTAAAGTCAATGATACAAGCCAGTAGGTAGCTCAGTGGTGAGAATGCTACTTTGCCTCAGCACCAGAAGTAGATAAATAAGTTATAAATAGTGACTCGGGGGTGGCATACAGTGGTGGAGGAGGAGATTAACTTGTATGCACTTTTCCCGCTTTAACTTGCAGAAAATCAAAAATGACTTGAACTTGAAAAAGTCGCTTCTGGCCACCATGAAGACGGAGCTGCAGAAGGCACAGCAGATCCACTCCCAGTCCTCACAGCAGTACCCACTCTATGACCTGGACCTGGGCAAATTCACTGAGAAAGTGACACAGTTGACGGATCGCTGGCAAAAGATAGATAAACAGATAGACTTCAGGTGTGTCGGCCTCCTTCCTCATGCTCCTCCCATTCAGTGGTTCAGATCCCACCAGTGCTGGCGCTGTCAGAAAGCAGGGCCTGTACTTGGCTAGCCTGCTTTCTGCTGTTAGTTTTGACTATTGCGAACATTTTATACAAACACACTTATGCAGGGTGTAGACTTTTGTGAGTGGCTTCGACACAGTGTGTAGCTTCCAGGTGTCCTGTCTGTTGTGGCATGCTTCGTGCATCTGGTTTATTTAATCTTAGTCATTTATTTTTGTGGTAGTAAGGATTGAACCTGTGACTTTCTCCATGCTAAACAAGTGCACTGCCTTCGAGCTACTCCCCAAAGCCCCTGGTTTTTGGTTTGTTTGTTTGTTTGTCTTTGTTTTTTTGAAATTGGGTCACTGGGTCATGCTCAGGCTGTTTTGGAACTTGAGCTTCTGCTGCCTCAGCCTCCTAAGTACCAGGATTGTCGGCATGTGCCATCACATCTAGTATTTTTTTTCATCTGTCTTAAAAAAATTAAATTAAATTTCCGTCAGATGAATTTTGTCTATCTTTTAGGTTTTTATGGAGGAAGCAGTAAGCTAAGACCTCCTGTAACCCTGGCTGTCTTCCAGTGCCCCATGCAGTCAAGATTGGCCTTAAACTTTTCATCTTCCGGCCTCTACCTCCCAAGTTCTGCCACATGCAGCTCTTTTATCTCTCTTTATGGCTGGCAACTATTCCTTTGTTTGGAATTGTATCACAGTTGATGGATATTTGGGTTTTAGTTTTGGGATATGATGAAAAAAATGCTATGATAAATATTTACATATTAAGATTTTGTGTTTGCAGGATTTCAGTTCCTTTAGATAGACCCCCAAGGAGAATTGCAGGCTGACTTAATGTGTTATGTGTTTTAATATGTAATAAGAGTGTCTTAATAACCTTATACATTTTTTCCCGTAGACTGTGGGACCTGGAGAAACAAATCAAACAACTGAGGAACTATCGGGACAACTATCAGAGCTTCTGCAAGTGGCTCTACGATGCCAAACGCCGCCAGGACTCTTTAGAGTCCATGAAGTTTGGAGATTCCAACACAGTCATGCGGTTTTTGAATGAGCAGAAGGTATAGCCACACGCATCACTCCAACGCCCTATTGAAATTAACTGGGTTTAAGCTGTGTTTGTTCCTGGTTTGAAATGATGAATATTTCATATTATGAATCCACCTTGTGAATGTTTAAGGAGTGCACAGAGGAGGAGCGACTGGAATGTTTACAAAGAACTACGACTGGAGAATAGTGATAATGGGGGTTGTTTTTGCATTATAGTAAAGAAGCATTAGAGCTGAGAGTAAGTGCATGCATTGCCTGTAATTTTAGGAGCTGGGGTTGGGGGCAGGGATAGGAGATCCTTGAGTTCAAGGCCAGCCTTGACCCTATCTCAAAAAGAAAAATAAAAGAAGAGATGGGCTTATACAGTAGTGCTGATCGAAAGTCTCCTCTTAGTAGTGATAACTTGGAGGCTTACTTCTGTCTCAATGGAGGAAAGTTCTCCTCCTCTCAAGCCATTACTGAGCGTGAGTCCATATAATAATAGACTGAAGGGGAAAAATAACCACTGTAAAGGTGAAGTAACACTTACATTTGTATCCTTTAATATTTGAAATATTTTATTCTGTATAGAACCTGCACAATGAAATATCTGGCAAACGTGATAAATCAGAAGAAGTACATAAAATCGCTGAACTTTGCGCAAACTCGATTAAGGTATATTGGTTTCATTAAGAATGTTGGCACACTATGGGAGGGTATAGAATCTAAATTCACTGTATTCATCTATGGAAATACCAAAGATTTTTTTTTTTTTTAAAAGGATGGTTGGTGATGGTTGGCCAGATGGCTGGCTCGTTTAGGTGAGGGTGCTGATTACTGAGTCTGACAACCTGAGTTTGATCCCCAGAACACAAGTGTTAGGAGAACACTGACTTTTGCAAGTTGTCCTCTGACCTCCACATGTATACACTCAAAAGGAATATTTTAAAGATATAAAAGAATGTTGGTATTTTATCAAGAATATTATTAACTACATTATTTGTTGTTTTGTTTTAAAGACTATAAACTTATTAAGGGTAGTGATCATCTATGCTCTGTCCTGAAGAACCTGTTTAAGTTCATTAAGTCATTATTCATTGAGTTCAGGCTAGAGAGATAGCTCAACCATTCAAGGCTCACGCTTCTTTTGTAAAAATAATTTATATTTATCTTATATGCATTGGTGTTCTGCCTGCATGTGTAACTATGTGAGAGTATCAGATCCCTTGGAAGTGCAGTTACAGACAGTTGTGAGCTGCCATGTGGGTGCTGGGAATTGAACCAGGCTCCTTTGGAAGAACAGCCAGTGCTCTTAACTGCTAAGCCATTTCTCCATCCCCAGGGTTTACACTTCTAAATGGCAAGAGTTTGGATCTCATTTACTTCAATTTATTACACTTTGAAAATATCCCTGTGGAAAGGGCTAGTCTTTATTCATTAGGTTTGCACTCTGTGCAAAAGTGAACATATTTCATTTATTAACAATATTAACTGATTATTGTTAAGGGCCTTTGTGAGATATTTTTCCAAGTAATTTGATGATGTAAACCTGTGGAATAATAACTGCTAATGACTGAGGCAGGAGTATTGCTGTGAATTCAAGGCCAGCCTGGACCAGACAGTGAGTTCTAGACCATTCAGGAACAGAGTGAGACTTTGTCTCAAAAAACAAAAACAAACTAAGACAGATTTCTTAAGGGCTGGAGTATACATCTTCAGGATAGAGTATTTGCCTAGCAGGCAGGATCCTGGGTTTGAATAACCACCAGAACAAAGATGCTTCTCTTAAACTTTGTTATTCTGCAGGATTATGAACTCCAGCTGGCATCATACACCTCAGGGCTGGAAACTCTACTGAACATACCTATTAAGAGGACCATGGTTCAGTCCCCATCCGGGGTGATTCTGCAAGAGGTATGTAGTAAGTCATTACATATCTCAATGTTGACCATCGTAAGTCATTACGTATCTCTTAATGTCTGGTGCCCCTTCTACCTGTATTTTCCCTGTTTCCTGCCCATCTTTCCTACCATGCTACAGTACCTCTCTAGTACAGAGTGTCCACTGAAATTCAGAGCTATTACAGTCTCCCTTTGGTGTGAGTCAATACACATGCCACAGTTTGGGAAACCATCGGTGGAAGTCTGAATGTGTCATTTATACACTGGACTGGACTTGCCGTATTTGGTGAGGTAGACTTCTAAGAAGTGGAAGTTATGTAGTAGATTTCTAAAGGACAGCTTTCCTCACGGATGTCAGAGAAGGTCAACTGGAGCGGTGAGGACAGAACAGAGATGGCTCTGGTCCTTTGTTTTGCTGGATTTCTAGATTCTGGATCCAGCATAACTGATAGAAGGGAATTTACTGTTTATCTTATAATATCACTGTTTTATTAATTTAAGATGGCAAAATTGTTCAACTTATATAGAACTTTTAAAAAATGTAATATTTTTTAAATGATATATATTTTTCTCTTTCCCCAAGGCGGCAGACATTCATGCAAGGTACATTGAATTACTTACAAGGTCTGGAGACTACTATAGATTCTTGAGTGAGATGCTGAAGAGTTTGGAAGATCTGAAGGTAATTTGTTTCCTTGAAGGTTTTTTTTTTTTTTTTGAAAGAAACGGCATAGAACTGCTTTATTATAATACAGTTTGGTCAAATTGCATTTCCTCCAGTTGGTTTAATGCAGTTTGAGTCCGGGCTCAGTACAGTGCTCTTGAGTGGCTGCTCCAAGTGGACTTAGGTAGCATTTGCCAAATTGTAATTACTTTGTCAAAACCTTATGGTTTCATTTAGTGCTTTATTTATATAAAATTTCAGATAGACTCACCATAGACTAAATTTTAATCTTTAATGTCAAGTAATTATTCAATTTATTCTCCCTTTTTGAGAGTAGAATTGAGTTCATATGGATATTTGCTTTTTATCTTTGAATAAATTCTGTATGGTAGATTAAATCAAAAGCTTTTTGGTTTTGTTTTTTGAGACTAAACAAAGTGAAATGAAACAAAACAAAAACTAGATTGGCCTCAATTGACAATCTTCCTGTCTCTGCCTCTAAAGTGTAGGATTACAGGATGTGCCATCACGAATAATTTAATCATAAGCTTTTGATCATGAGGGAAGTTATTCATTTTAAAAATGAGGAGACTGGAGTTCAGAGTTGATCTATCACTCCCTAAGATCATATGAACAGCCAATGGAGGCTTCGTGGGAGGTGTGGAGGGTCTTTGATTGTTTTCTGGTAGTTTTTATCTGATATCATTGTGTGTGTGTGCGTGCATGTGCGTGTGTGTGTATATGCATGTGCATGTGAGTGTGTGTGTGTACACACGCGCGTGTGCACGCACGCACGCATGCGCTTCTGTGTAAAATACACATACCTCTGAAGAGAAAAAGTGCTTTCTTCCTTGTGGTCCAAAGTGCTTTCTTCTCAACATGATTTCTGATTTTATATCCACAGCTGAAAAATACCAAGATTGAAGTTTTGGAAGAGGAGCTAAGACTGGCCAGGGATGCCAACTCGGAAAATTGCAATAAGAATAAGTTCCTAGATCAGAACCTGCAGAAATACCAGGCAGAGTGTTCCCAGTTCAAAGCAAAGCTTGTGAGCCTGGAGGAGCTGAAGAGACAGGCTGAGCTGGATGGGAAGTCAGCCAAGCAAAACCTAGACAAGTGCTATGGTCAGATCAAGGAGCTCAATGAGAAGATCACCCGGCTGACCTATGAGATCGAAGACGAGAAGCGCAGGAGAAAGACCGTGGAAGACAGGTTTGACCAACAGAAGAATGACTACGATCAGCTGCAGAAGGCAAGGCAGTGTGAAAAGGAGAACCTTGGCTGGCAGAAGCTGGAGTCTGAGAAAGCCATCAAGGAGAAGGAGTACGAGATAGAGAGGTTGAGGGTTCTGCTGCAGGAGGAGGGCGCCCGGAAGAGAGAGTATGAAAATGAGCTGGCAAAGGTAAGAAACCACTATAATGAGGAGATGAGTAATTTAAGGAACAAGTATGAAACAGAGATTAACATCACCAAGACCACCATCAAGGAGATATCCATGCAGAAGGAAGACGATTCCAAGAATCTCAGAAACCAGCTTGACAGACTCTCCCGGGAGAACCGAGATCTTAAGGATGAGATAGTCAGGCTCAATGACAGCATCCTGCAGGCCACGGAGCAGCGAAGGCGAGCGGAGGAAAATGCCCTTCAGCAGAAAGCCAGTGGCTCGGAAATCATGCAGAAGAAGCAACACCTGGAGATCGAACTGAAGCAGGTCATCCAGCAGCGCTCAGAGGACAATGCCAGGCACAAGCAGTCCCTGGAAGAGGCTGCCAAGACGATTCAGGACAAAAATAAAGAGATTGAAAGACTCAAAGCTGAGTATCAGGAGGAGGCCAAGCGTCGCTGGGAATACGAAAATGAACTGAGTAAGGTAAGAAACAGTTACGATGAGGAGATCATTAGCTTAAAAAACCAGTTCGAGACTGAGATCAACATCACCAAGACCACCATCCACCAGCTGACCATGCAAAAGGAAGAGGACACCAGTGGGTACCGAGCTCAGATAGACAATCTCACCCGAGAAAACAGGAGCTTGTCTGAGGAGGTCAAGAGGCTGAAGAACACTCTAGCCCAGACCACCGAGAACCTCAGGAGGGTTGAAGAGAATGTCCAGCAGCAAAAGGCCACCGGCTCAGAGATGTCTCAGAGGAAACAGCAGTTGGAGATTGAGCTCCGACAGGTCACTCAGATGCGAACTGAAGAGAGCATGAGGTACAAGCAGTCCCTCGATGACGCTGCCAAGACCATCCAAGATAAAAACAAGGAGATCGAAAGGCTCAAACAGCTGGTCGACAAAGAAACCAATGAGAGGAAATGCCTGGAGGATGAAAATTCCAAGTTGCAGAGAGTTCAGTATGACCTGCAGAAAGCCAACAACAGCGCAACGGAGGCCATTAGCAAACTGAAGGTTCAGGAACAGGAATTAACACGCCTGCGAATTGACTATGAAAGGGTTTCCCAGGAGAGGACAGTGAAGGATCAGGACATCACGAGGATCCAGAGCTCCCTGAAGGATCTGCAGCTGCAGAAGCAGAAAGCAGAAGAGGAGCTGAGTAGGCTGAAGAGGACTGCTTCCGACGAGTCCTCCAAGAGGAAGATGCTGGAGGAGGAACTGGAGGCCATGAGGAGGTCTTTGAAAGAGCAAGCCGTCAAAATCACCAACCTGACCCAGCAGCTGGAGCAGGCATCCATTGTTAAGAAAAGGAGTGAGGATGATCTCAGGCAGCAGAGGGATGTGCTGGATGGCCACCTGAGGGAGAAGCAGAGGACCCAGGAGGAGCTGAGGAGACTCTCCTTGGATGTAGAGTCCCTTCGAAGGCAGCTGGTACAGGAACAGGAAAACGTCAAGCAGGCTCACTTGAGGAATGAGCATTTCCAGAAGGCCATAGAAGACAAAAGCAGGAGCCTCAATGAAAGTAAAATAGAGATCGAGAGGTTGCAGTCTCTCACGGAGAACCTGACCAAGGAGCACCTGATGTTGGAGGAAGAGCTGCGGAACTTGAGACTGGAGTACGATGACCTGCGGAGGGGCCGAAGTGAAGCAGATAACGATAAAAACTCAACTATTTCGGAGCTAAGGAGCCAGCTGCAGATCAGCAACAATCGAACCCTGGAACTGCAGGGGCTGATTAATGATTTACAGAGAGAGAGGGAAAATTTGAGACAGGAAATTGAGAAATTCCAAAAGCAGGCTTTAGAGGTATTCACAAATATTTGATCAAAGCTTCACTGTTTCTCCCGTAACTGACTCCAGATCTAATCTGAACTGTTGTCTTGTTGCTTCCAAAATGCCTAATTTCTCTCTCTTTTTTTTTTACTACTCATAAACGTATTACTCACACCTATACTATGGCTTTAAGATCGCTCCAATACCTAATTCACTCTTCGCTGCATCCAATGCCATTCTGTTGGAAATCTGTGCTTGGCCCTACTTCAAAAACTTTAGCATGAGAAAAACATCTAAGATACTTCCCACGAATGCTCTGCTCTTGGCTGGGGCTTCCACTGAGTGCTACATCATGCACTTAGCTTGCACAAGGTCCTGGGTTCAGTTCCCAACACCAACATTTTAACGTCCTAAAATACGAGGTGGTTCTCATCTAGTGGTCTGGCTGTATGTTATCTTTAATTCATTTTTTTTCTCAGTGAAATTGATTATTTCTTAGGTAATTTTAAATTTCCACCTTACTTAGATGTCTTTTCTGCATGCATTACCCTGTTGTCTTTTGGTTATGAGCCTAATGTTTCTTTCCGTTTAACTTCTTTTAACAATCCCTAATTTAAAAATAACTTCTAATATATTTGACTTCTATAGACAATATTTGTGTGGGGCTGGGTGGTGTGTGTTTATTTGTATATTTGTATTGCTTTGTTAAGTGTGTCAGTACAGTATACCAGGTGAGATGTAGGTACATCAGGGATGCTAACTTGGAAGAAAATTGCTCTTCTCTTTTCAAACTATCATTACTGTTAAAAGTAAGGCAGGCCGACGACTTCTAATTATGTCTGTGAAAAAGGAACACGGAACAGTAAGTATGAAGCCATTTACCAAACTGGCAATTGACATTTTCATAATTTTTTTTCAGTAATGTGTCAGGTAGCAAATTAACAGTATATGTAGGGAAAATATAGACAGGGAAAAATGAGACTATGTTTAAAATACATATATAGGAAAGGAGGTTAAATTACATTAATCATATGTTAGCATCTAAACAATATGTTTTCCCCATTTCTTTCTTTCTTTTTTTGAATTCTAGGCATCTAATAGGATTCAGGAATCAAAGAGTCAGTGCACTCAAGTTGTTCAGGAGAGAGAGAGCCTGCTGGTGAAGATTAAAGTCCTGGAGCAAGACAAGGCGAGGCTACAGCGGCTGGAGGACGAGCTGAACCGTGCCAAAGCAACGCTGGAGGCAGAAAGCCGGGTGAAACAGCGCCTGGAGAGTGAGAAGCAGCAAATCCAGAATGACCTGAACCAGTGGAAAACTCAGTACTCCCGCAAGGAGGAGGCCATTAGGAAGATAGAGTCAGAAAGAGAGAAGAGTGAGCGAGAGAAGAACAGTCTTAGGAGTGAGATCGAGAGACTCCAGGCAGAGATCAAGAGGATTGAAGAGAGGTGCAGACGAAAGCTGGAGGAGTCTACCAGGGAGACTCAGTCCCAGCTGGAGACCGAACGCTGCAGGCTTCAGAAGGAGATCGACAAACTCAGGCAGCGCCCCTATGGGTCCCATCGGGAGACCCAGACTGAGTACGAGTGGACTGTTGATTCCTCCAAGCTGGTATTTGATGGGCTGAGGAAGAAGGTGACAGCAATGCAGCTGTATGAGTGCCAGCTGATCGACAAGACTACACTGGATAAGCTGTTGAAGGGGAAGAAGTCAGTGGAGGAGGTGGCTTCAGAGATTCAGCCTTTCCTGCGGGGCGCAGGGGCCATTGCTGGTGCTTCTGCTTCTCCAAAGGAAAAATACTCTTTGGTGGAGGCCAAGAGAAAGAAATTTATCACCCCAGAATCCACAGTCATGCTTCTGGAGGCCCAAGCAGCCACGGGTGGTATCATCGATCCCCATCGGAATGAGAAGCTCACCGTGGACAATGCCATAGCTCGGGATCTCATTGACTTCGATGACCGCCAACAGATCTACACAGCAGAGAAAGCCATCACTGGTTTTGATGACCCATTTTCAGGCAAGACGGTATCTGTTTCAGAAGCCATCAAGAAGAATTTGATTGACAGAGAAACCGGTATGCGCCTGCTGGAAGCCCAGCTTGCTTCAGGGGGTGTAGTTGATCCAGTCAACAGTGTCTTTTTGCCAAAAGATGTCGCCTTGGCCCGTGGACTGATTGATAGAGATTTGTATCGCTCCTTGAATGACCCCCGAGATAGTCAGAAGAACTTCGTGGATCCAATCACCAAGAAGAAGGTCAGCTATATGCAGCTGAGAGAACGATGCAGAATCGAACCCCATACAGGTCTGCTCCTGCTGTCAGTACAGAAGAGAAGCATGTCCTTCCAAGGAATCAGACAACCTGTGACCGTCACCGAACTTGTTGATTCCGGCATATTGAGACCATCCACTGTAAATGAACTGGAATCCGGTCAGATTTCTTATGATGAGGTTGGCGAGAGAATTAAGGACTTCCTCCAGGGTTCAAGCTGTATAGCAGGCATATACAACGAGACCACCAAACAGAAGCTTGGCATCTATGAGGCTATGAAAATTGGCTTAGTTCGACCTGGTACTGCTCTGGAGTTGCTGGAAGCCCAAGCAGCTACTGGTTTTATAGTGGATCCTGTCAGCAATTTAAGGTTACCTGTGGAAGAAGCCTATAAAAGAGGTCTGGTGGGCATCGAGTTCAAAGAGAAGCTTCTGTCTGCAGAACGAGCCGTCACTGGCTACAACGATCCTGAAACTGGAAACATCATCTCTTTATTCCAAGCAATGAACAAGGAACTCATTGAAAAGGGCCATGGCATTCGCTTACTGGAGGCACAGATCGCAACCGGTGGTATCATCGATCCAAAGGAGAGCCATCGGTTACCGGTTGACATGGCGTACAAGAGGGGCTATTTTAACGAGGAGCTTAGCGAAATCCTCTCAGACCCAAGTGATGATACCAAAGGCTTCTTTGATCCAAACACTGAAGAAAACCTCACCTATCTGCAACTGAAAGAAAGGTGCATCAAAGATGAGGAAACGGGGCTCTGCCTGCTGCCTCTAAAAGAGAAGAAGAAACAGGTGCAGACTTCACAGAAGAACACCCTCAGAAAGCGACGGGTGGTCATAGTTGACCCAGAAACCAATAAGGAGATGTCTGTTCAGGAGGCCTACAAGAAAGGCCTTATTGATTACGACACCTTCAAAGAGCTATGTGAACAAGAGTGTGAGTGGGAAGAAATAACTATCACAGGATCAGATGGCTCCACCAGGGTGGTCCTAGTAGACAGGAAGACCGGCAGTCAGTATGACATTCAAGATGCTATAGACAAGGGCCTCGTTGACAGGAAGTTCTTCGATCAATACCGATCAGGCAGCCTTAGCCTCACACAGTTTGCTGACATGATCTCCTTGAAAAATGGCGTTGGCAACAGCAGCAGCTTGGGCGGGGGTGTCAACGATGATGTTTTTAGCAGTCCCCGACACGAGTCCGTGAGTAAGATTTCCACCATATCCAGTGTCAGAAATTTAACCATCCGAAGCAGCTCTCTCTCTGACCCCCTGGAGGAGTCAAGCCCCATTGCGGCCATCTTTGACACAGAAAACCTGGAGAAAATCTCTATTACAGAAGGTATAGAGCGGGGCATTGTGGATAGCATCACTGGTCAGAGGCTTCTGGAGGCTCAGGCTTGCACTGGTGGCATCATCCACCCTACCACCGGTCAGAAGCTGTCCCTTCAAGATGCAGTATCTCAGGGTCTCATTGACCAAGACATGGCCACCAGGCTGAAGCCTGCCCAGAAGGCCTTCATTGGCTTTGAAGGTGTAAAAGGAAAGAAGAAGATGTCAGCAGCAGAGGCCGTGAAAGAAAAATGGCTGCCCTATGAGGCAGGCCAGCGCTTCCTGGAGTTCCAGTTCCTCACCGGAGGCCTTGTTGACCCGGAAGTGCATGGGAGGATCAGCACCGAAGAAGCCATCCGCAAAGGTTTCATCGATGGCCGTGCAGCCCAGAGGTTGCAGGACATCAGCAGCTATGCCAAAATCCTCACCTGCCCTAAAACCAAGTTAAAAATCTCCTACAAGGATGCCATGAATCGCTCCATGGTGGAAGACATCACTGGGTTGCGCCTTCTGGAAGCCGCCTCCGTGTCCTCTAAGGGTTTGCCTAGCCCTTATAACATGTCGGCTCCAGGCTCTCGCTCTGGTTCGAGATCCGGATCTCGCTCAGGCTCCCGCTCTGGTTCCCGCAGTGGGTCTCGGAGAGGAAGCTTCGATGCGACGGGGAATTCTTCCTACTCCTATTCCTATTCATTTAGCAGTAGCTCCATTGGGTACTAGTGGTCAGAAGTAGTTGCTATACCGTAGGATCATTTGTATGAATTTCTACTTTATCTTAAACAGAGAAAACCTGGTGCTTGCAGTATAGCTGTAGACCTTTCTATGCTTAAAATGTCGCTGCAATAAAACTGCAGTAGTAAAGTCTCACTTAGCTCTGTAGCTTTCAGCTCAACTAGTGTACTTCCATATAATGAATGAGAAGTGGTAGTCATTTGTAAGGATAGCACACATTGAATTTGGAGTTTATTTCTTCCCTGTTTTGATCAATTCTCTGTAATGTTTCTTGGTCTATAAGGTTCAATTTCTGTGTCTGGAGATATAAGAAATTACACTGACTTCTGGTGGCTTAGTCCTTATGTTGTCTCTCACCTAAATAGTTCCACTTTCTGCATTAGGAGAAAACTGGTCCCTCCCCACCCCAAGTATTTTGCTCCAAGTTTCCTTTAGTTTGAGAACATAGGTTGTATCACCCATATATTCTTGGATACACTTGTTTGGTTTGGTATTACCTTGACTGTGTCCACAATAGCAGCAATCTTTGCTTTTTGTTAGCCAAGGTTTTCTGTTCAAATGGCTTGTCATTTTCTGTGTGCTTTAAAAAGGTGTCTTTATGAAGTTTGCTGTTCTGGCAATAAACGTTTAGACATTGGAACTTTTTGTGTTTTGATTTATAATGCATTTATACATACAAGGGCATTTAATTGCTGATTTTTATGTATCATAAAATAGGTCTAAATCATTTCTTTACTAACAAAGCTAATAAGAAAGCCCATCAAAATACTAGTTTGGGTTCTTATTTTTAAGAAGAGATGGTCTTCTATTTAGTTCTTTCAACTTAGCTCTTTGGAAAAAAAAGCTTATGAAAATATAGATCATTCTAGAGTTCAAAGCCATGCTCTGTCTTATTCTGGATAGTAAGTTTCAGAAGCACCCGCCCAAAGTATCACAGTACTAGAAAAAGAAGTAAAATGACCGAGACTCCTTTCTGGATCACCTCAAAATAAACAATGTTGCATTTTTACCCCCAAAAGGAAAAACAAAACTGTTCTTGAATCTATGGAAAGGACCCCTGAAGAGTGTTTGGCTCTACACTGAAAAATAAGGAATGGTTTATTCTGCCTCATGATTTCAGTTCATAATCCTTCAGTTCATAATTGCTTCTGGGTGAACCAGAGCCTCATATTAAGGCAGAACCTCAGAGCAGTGGGGATAGATACTTTAGGGCGGGCAGGAAGAGGAGGGGAAGTGGAAGAAAGAGACTTGCTCCCGGTGGCCTACTTTCCTCTAAGCTCTGCCCCAAATCTTTCTATAATAGTAGCTCTATTATTTGGGGACCAAGCCTTCTACATTGAGCCTAAAGAAGACCTTTTTTTTTTTTTTTTTTTTTTTTTTTCTGAGACAGGGTTTCTCTGTGTAGCCCTGGCTGTCCTGAAACTCACTCTGTAGACCAGGCTGGCCTCGAACTCAGAAATCTGCCTGCCTATGCCTCCCAAGTGTTGGGATTAAAGGTGTGTGCCACCACCGCCCGGCTAAAGAGCTATTGTGTCTGGTATTGGGTAAGGTACTTTGAGAATTCAATAGAATTTACAAGTCCACTGACTGCAAGACATTTGCAGTTTGGGTGGGGACAGGAAACACATAAAACAATCAGTGGGACAATTTCCGTCCATCAACATGAAATACACAGATTTTTGTATAGGTAAAATGTAGAACAGCAAATAAAGTGCTGAGCATGAAGAAAAGACCAGATATACTCATGCTATTGGGGGCTTTTGGTGCCAACTGAATGTCACTTTTATTTTTCAATGAACACGGTATTTTTCCTTCATAGTCATACTCTTCTTTTTTCTCTCACAGTCCATCTCCTCTTTGTCTCCATCTCCTAATTTGGAGGACTTGAAGTTAATTTTATTCACTAACGAGTTCCGTATGCCATGCCATAGGTCTTAGGTTAGAAAAACATAGTATAAAAATAGCCCTTGTAAGTCTAAAAGGAAGAAGAAAACTGAAGATGATGCTGGAGTGGAGGGGAAAGGAAGGAAGGGAGGGAGGGAGAGAGCACTCAATTCTTAATCACCTCAGGCTTCTATCACATACCATGGACCTCTTGCTTCAAACAAATATATTACCCCACAGTTCTGGAGGCTGGAAGGCCACAATTCAGGAGCTGCAGAGCTGACTTCTGAGACTGATGGCTTGTGACTGGACATCTTTTTCATTATGGCATTGTTATTTGTCCCTCTTACTCCTACCCCCACTGCTTGCTGATTCCCTCTCTTTTGTCAAACAGCCCTTCCCTTCTCTTTCGTTGTTGTTTTGTTTTTTTGAGATGGGGGTTTCTCTTTGGAACACTGTAGGTTGTCCTGGAACTCACGGAGGTCTGCCTGCCTATGTCTCCCAAGTGCTGGGATTAAAGGTGTGAGCCACCACCACCCGGCCCTTTCTGCTTCTATGTCACATGTATTCCATCATTCTCCTTCACTTTGGATCACACCTTTCCTCCATCCCTTTTCTTGTCTCATACACACTTGAGTCTGAATGCTGCATATGAGGGAAACCATGATGTCTGTTTTTCTGGATCTTGCTTATTTTGTCTAACATAATGGTCTCCAGTTCTGTCCATTTTCATGCATCTCTACACATGCCTCAGCTAAGTAAAATTCCATCGTGCATATTTACCAGGTTTTCTGTATCCATTCATCTGTTGATTCTTACCTAGACTGGTTCTGTATCCTAGCTACTGTGAGGAGTGCAGGAGTGAGCATGGACGTGCTATTCTTTTTGTGGTAAAAAGGATGGGCTGCTTTGTGGGTTTGCACATCATCCATGCACAGACTCATGCTAGTCTTTATCTCACTCTGATTGCAGCGTGAGAGAGGCGTCTTTAATAAAGACTTACAAAAAAAAATCAAATAAGGAGCTCAACTTCACAATTTTGCTTGATCTCATCTCCTTAAAGGCCCTACCTCCAAACATAGTCACATTGTAACTGTTTGAATATAGAAGTTTTAGGAAAACCCAACCCAGCCTATAATAAAAGTCTGCGTAGACTAATGGGGATACATCAAAGACACATAGGTCACATCTTAATCTGGCTTCCATTGACCAAATATAGGATGACTCTAGCATCAACAGGAATAGTAAATATTCTTTATATAATAAAGTATATAATAATAACTTTTAAAACTCTACATCTGGGGTTGGTGAGATGGCTCAGTGGTTAAGAGCACTGACTGCTCTTCCAGAGGTCTTGAGTTCAATTCTTAGCAACCACAGGGTGGCTCACAACCATCCGTAAAGAGATCTGATGCCCTCTTATGGGGTGTCTGAAGACAGCTATAGTGTACTTACATATAATAAACAAAAACCTTTGGGCCAGAGCAAGCAGGTCCAGAGAGGGAGAAGGGAAGTGGGGAAAAACTCTACATCTGTTTAATTAAACTGAGTTCATGGTGAACTATCCAACAGGATGAAGTGATTAAACAGATTCATAGCATTAGCATTGAGTATTTCCTCAGATTAAAACAGCAACCAGAGACACGGGGTCAGCTGGCGAATCTTTCCTATATCCGCCAGGTTTCTGTAAAGGTTGTCACTAAACTCTGAGATGAGATGGGACTGTTGGGCTGGCAAAATGCCTCAGAGCATAAGAGTGCTTGTGGTGCAAGCTTGAAGCCCAGAGTCTGATCTTTGGAAACCACGGAAGAGAGATCTGAGTCCAGACCAAAGCCAAGCTTGGGGAGGAATCGGCTTATTCCATCTCTTAGGTTACCGTCCAAGGCACAAACTCAAGCAGGGGCCATGGAGGGTCACTACTTTCCAGCTTGCTTTTCCTGGCTTGCTTTTTTTTTTTAGCTTGTTTGCTTTTATAATCTTGGACTTTTTGCCCAGGTGTGGCACTCCTGGCATCGATCACTAAGCAAGGAAATGCTCACAAGCCAACCGGATAGAAACAAATTCTCAAAGCTGAGATTCCCTCTTCCCAGGCAATTCTTTGTGTCAGGTTGACAAAAGCTAATCAGCACACATTGATAATAAATTCTAAACAGTATATATTTTTTTAAACACGGGGCTGTCCTAGATACAACTTATGCTTGACCTGGGCTGAGTTTTGTCTTCTTTCACATACACACGGGCACCCATAGAAACAGAAATCTGACAACAGTCATCGTGGCATCTCCAAAATTGTTGTCACATTTCCCCTGTTGTGGTACAAGCAACAGAAAAAGGAAACAAGCTGTGGGGTTGATGAAGAAAGAAGTCAAGTCCGTTTCTTTTCATGATGTGATTTATTGGAGAGAAAATCTCACAGCCACTCGGGACCATGATCAGAGACCTTGGGATAGGACAGCATTAGGAAAGATAGCTTTGAAATGGAAGAGTAGAGAAAGGTCTCCCTCATGTACAGCATGTAAAGGGACAGCACAAACCTCCATGGAAATCCCTCAAGTAAAGGAGAGTCTCTGACTTTTCATTTGGGAGAGTTGGCATGAAGTTCTACATCGTATTATTTAATCTGACATAGCTTACATGCCAAGGAGCCAGGTACTGGGTAGAACCGTAAATTTACCTTGCAGACATGGGGGTGGGAGAAGGCTACTGTTGGCTTGCTTCCAGCTCGGACCTCCACAGCAGGCATTTATCAGCTGCAGCCAGAATTCTGGGAATTCTTGGGGAGGGGGAAGGGAAGCAGCTAGCGGGGTCTGTAATCTAACATCTACCACTGGGTATAGAAATAAGATAACAAGCAAAGACAGCTCAAGAGGAGTGTGAGTAATGGCACTAGAGCTCAACCCTGACCGTTTTTGACTGCTGTCATGTTTTCTTAACAACAGTCATTTCTTATCGGTTAATGAATAAAGCTACTCTTTCTTTTTGTCTTTAAATTAAAAGGTGGGAACTATGCCATTTGCCTTTGGAAATGATCGGCAACCAAATTTTCCCTTTCTATCTCTTCCACTGGTAGTAAAAGACGTGGGAAGGCAAACACAGATCTGATATGGAGGCAAGCAAATATCAGAGAGAGTCAGTTCTGGGGAATCAAAACAATACAGGAAGATGAGAGTCTTACAAGGGAAGAGATACACTTGGATATAAAGCAAAGCACATAACACTATGTTAATAGAGCTGTGTCAAAGACATGGAGGAGGGAAGAAGATGACTTCTACTGGCCAAATTCAGACTAATTTGGACAGTAACAGGACTTAAAATGATAATGAAATAATAATGCTCAATTTTAAAACCTAAAGTCATTTCCCCCCTCCCCAATTTTACCGTGAAATAAGTAACAAAATGGAGATGTGGACAGAACACTATGCTATGGTGGTTTGTGTTAACTGTCAAGCTGACAAAAATCTAGAATCGCCTGAGATGGGCCTCTGAGCATGGCCGAGAGGATAAATTTTTTTCATGTAATTTTTATTATGAACACATAGTGTGCATCTTTATTAGCAATGACCTTTCTTTAGCTAAGCTTGCCCTGACCATCTGTAAGGTCTCTACTGCTGACGCACTTGTTATTAAGTTGGTTATTTGACACAATCACATGGGGAGTTCCAGGATTGCTCATAAATGTCGTGGCCCTAGCAAAATGTTGAGGCCCGGGCTGCCTCGCGTTTGGTGGCCACTGTATCCCGGTCCAAGCTGCCACTCCGGTCCTCAGGTCGGGGTTCAGCAAGAGAGAGAGAGAGAGAGAGAGAGAGAGAGAGAGAGAGAGAGAGAGAGAGAGAAGTTACTTCTTCCAAGTTCTCTTCCAAGTGCCTGCTACCTAATGCCTAATTCTTACTCCAAGTTGTACTCTCTGAAGTGTCTTCTAAAAGTGTCTGTTTCACTGTCTCCTCTGTCTGATGTCTGTCTGCCTCTGCCTTTTATATGTCTTACTTCTAAGCCACACCTCTAAGTTACACCTTTAATCATGCCCGTAGGTCTTGTCTCTAAATCTGATCTCTACACTTTAAGTCATACTCTTAAGTCACACACCTTTAATCTCACACACCTTTAATCTCACACACCTTTAATCTCAAGGTATCTAAACCAAGATTATCGGAGTGTGCTCAGCTGTTGTAGGCTATTGTAATCCAAGTCTCACGTCAGGGTATATGGCTCAAGATGGCTGCAAAGCTGATAGCCGCTTTCTGCTAAAAGTCGGCCCCCAACACATAAACTTGCTTTTGATAATTTTATTATAAACAAAAATGTTTATATTTGGTTTTTATTGAATCGAGCTTATCTATATCAAATTCCCTTTTAGAAAATGACTGCATGGCTAACTGCTACTCTGGCACCAGGCATACATGTGGTACATAGGCATATATGCAGCAAAATACCATAAAAATGCACTTTTTACATTAAAAAAATTTCAAAACAGCCATGTATGAATACTACCTGAAAGTTATAGTAGTGACTTTGAATATAGCCACTGGAGGCTAGCTCTGGCCTTTTCAGGATGACCACTCCCAGGATGAGAAGACAAATGTAACTCAGACAGGAATTTGGTCTCTCAAATACTCCAGCACAGTGGCTGTGCCTTTCCTTAATGTGATTGCTCAAGGAACATGAAACAGATTCCATGGAGCATTATAAGCACACGCAGTGCCCCAACTCCAGTGGAGTCTAGAAGGCTTGCTTGCTCAGGGTTTCCCCCAGCTTCATTGTCTGAGGCCCTCGGAGCCAGAACTGCTCCCCTTGTGGATGGAACACAGAACTGCAGCCAGCTCTTTGAAGTTTGGCTAGACACCCATTTCTTCGGGCTAAGAACTTAACAAGTTTCCCCCCAGTTCTAAAACCATCCAACTATGAAGAATGCCTAATTCCTGGAGTATGAAGGAGAGCTTGTTAAAACTTAATTACAAAGTGGTGGTAGTAGTGACCAGGAGAACTGATAAATCCAGAAGGAAGACTATTCTACAAGACAACTGGCCTAAGTCCTTTACAAACCCAATAACTCAATTTTAAAAGAAAGAGAGAGGCCAGGCTGGTGGTGCAAGACTTTAATCCCAGTGCAGAAGCAGGCACATCTCTGGCCTGGTCTCCGAAGTGAGTTCCAGGCCAGAGAGTCAGGACTAGATAGTGAGACTCTGTTGCAAAAAGGGGAGAGAGTAACCGGAGGGAGAAGGAAAAGAGAGGAGGCTGTTCTAAATTAAGAGATAATAACTAATTATTGTCAATTGGTTAAGACATAATAAATTGCTTTTAAGAAGAATTTGGACAGCAGTTTCATGAATTTTCTGTTTGAGCATGCATTGTGATTATGTAGGAAACTATTCTGAGGATGTGCATATTCGGGATAAAGAATCTAGAAGCTATGAAGGCATTTAGAATTGTTCAAAGAGGCAAAACGCTAATGAGTTGGAGAAGGCTACACTTAGACTTTTTTGTCGTTCTTTAAAATTTCCTGCCGATATAACTATTTTCTCTTAAAAACGTCGAAGAAGCGGCGGGATGATGCCCAATGTTAGGATGTAAGTTCGAACCAGCTAAGCAAAGGAAACCTGGTCCGGAAGAACGTGGAAGACACCTCTCAAAACTACCGCTTCCGCCCTGCCGGTCGGCTTTTCCCTATAGGCTGGCGCCATCCCGAGGCCCCGCCCACAGCTCCCATAGGCCCGTGCGCGCCCAGCAGTTCGGCCACTTCCTGCCTGAGGTGAGTTGTGATCATGGAGGCCGAACCGCCTCCTCTGGAAGAGCGTCGTCGGCTGCAGGAGGAGCTGAGCGAGTTCGTGGAGAACTGCTGCCGGACGCTGGAGGAGGTGACGGCGTCCCTGGGATGGAGCCTCGATCAGCTGGACCCCGGGGACGAGGTAGCGACCGAGGTGAGGGGCGAGGTCGCCGGGCCTTTCCCGGGCGGCTGGCTTCTCGCCGTAGGAAAGGCGCCCGTGGAGCCCAGGTCTCTCCGAGGGCTCCATCCCAGTGCGATGCAGGGGAGGTCAGGGCTCTTCGGGTGTAAGTCCCGGGGGTGCTGCTACTGGGTTTGGTTATTTGCTTCATCATGTCATAAAGATTCTGCATTGCGTTAAATTCAATGATCTCCTTTCTCTTCCTTAACCAAGGAAGCTTCCCACTCGGACAGTACGGATTCTGGAACGATTAAAGGACGCCCCTAAGGAATGGTAGCTAGTAGCTGACCCTTAAGAAGTGTATTCGAGTGAATTATCCTGACTTTTGTTTTAATAGGTGCAGGATAAAGGGGATTTGCATTGTGCGGTGCTTTTTTATACCTTGGTTCAATAACAAGGTTTAAGTCATACATCAAGGGTAATATTTAAGATATATACAATTTATGTATGAACTAATCACTGTTGTATTAAAATTGAAGTAGAATTTGGAAGGGAAAAAAAACCCTCCATTGTACCTTTACAAGTATATTTGGAATTGTGAATTAACCAATATAGCTCATGGCTTAAAGCCTAGTAATGATACTGTAAAATGGATTTGGGGGACAACTGAAAAAAATTGAGGTATGAATTAGATAATTTTATTATCTATTTCCAGACCATTGAGCAGGGAGGGCTCCACCACGCCTTCCTTTACCATCGAGATATTAACACTTAATGCCTTGTATATGACACTACATTACTTCATTTAAAATTCATAACCCAAGGAGGCTAGAATGATTGGCAGCATTTTACAAATGAGGAAACCAACACATCACGGTGGGATTGGCAACTGGGATTTGGATGCAGGCCTTGTGGCTTCTGAGCTTTTGTGTGCTTAATTGCTATGTAAAACTCCATGGTAAAACTCCCAGATTAGACAGTAAACTCTGAAGTACATGATTACCTGATAGTCACTAGAGTAACTGGCTTAAAATTCTGGTAAATGACAATGGTAGTTTTGAGGGTAGATGCAGACCAGATAATTAATCAATTTCCACGTTTCTGCAGCAGTGCTTAGAAGATAGCAGTGACAATTTGTGTACTTGTAGAGCTTGTCCTGGTGACAGTGAAGGGGATAAAGAAATGACAGCTGATGTTGTTGTGTGGCAAAGTCTGTAATGGGTGGAGTTGAAATTTTTGTAGTATTGATTATTATAAGCTGTGATGGGTCAGTAAAAGAATCTAGAAAGGTATATTTTCAAAAATCTGCATGGGGGCAAGAGAGATGGCTCAGCGGTTAAGAGCGCTGGTTCCTCCTCCAGAGGTCCTGAGTTCAATCCCAGCAACCACATGATGGCTCATGACCATATGGGATTTGATGCCCTCTTCTGGCGTGCAGGTGTACATGAAGAACACTCATAGACATAAAATACCTGAATGAATCTTTAAGAAATCAGTGTGGATGTGTATGGGGGTATGGCCCAGGTTACGGGTCCTCGGCGGGGTCTCTTGTCTTGAGATTGCAACACTATTCTAACTGACCCATGAGCTTCTGACTATTTTCCATTCTATCTTCTACCCCACAGCGGGAACACAGAAATTGCAGATGCATATTAACCATGTCTATCATTTGCATGGGTTCTAAGGATTTGAACTCTGATCCTTATGCTTCCTTTACTGAGACATCTCCCCAGCCCTGACCAAAATAATAACAACAACAACTGAGTAGAATTAGCTAGGTCAAGCACACAGAAAGCATCAGCACGCTTTAGAAGTCCAGGCTTAGATGCTAAGGTTAGAATACTTAAGGATGGCTAGAACATTACGAAGACAATGCTTCTAGACCAACCTGGGCTTCATGATCTAAATGGGAAGTGGAGTGAGAGTAGGTAGGGCTTATACAGCTTATAAGGAGCCTTATGAAGGGCTTTGTCAGAATCTTGGTTTTTGTTTGTCTTTTTATAAAAAAAAATCAAGGCCAACCAGGGAGGTATAGACAAACAAGTCAAGGAATATCCATATCACATTTGTATTTTAATAAATACCTAATAATATTTATTTAGCACTAAGTACCAGGCTTTACTCAAATGTTTTCTTTGTATAAGCTCACATATTTATTTAATCTTCATGATATCTTTGTGAGATGAGGGTCTATTGCTTCTCTTTTACGGCTAAAGAAACTGACTCAAGGAATAGTTATGTTACCCAGTGTTTTATAGCCAGTAAATGGGAGAGCTGAGGTTTCCAAAATGGCTACACTGTGGTGAACGTAGCAGAGAGCAGCCATCCTGGAAGCAGAGGTGGGGAACAGTTAGGTAGCGGTTGTAATCCAGCGAAGGGACATCCTGAATTAGACAAGTGGCACTGGGGCTAGAGAGAACGAAATGGACTTCAAAGACATTTAGGAGTAAAAATGTCAGGACTGGGTGGTTGCTTGGATGTGGGTGATTAGGAAGAGGTAGTTGTTACTTGAGCAGGTGGTACCTTTCACTGAAACGGGAGGAAGGCAGGTTGAGTGCTAGGAGGCTTTTGTGTGATAAAACACCCAACCAAAGCAAGGTAAGAAAGGAAGGTGTGAAGATCAATCAGTTTTGACACAGTGCAGAATCACCCAGGAAGGAGTCTCAGTAAGGAATTGTCTAGGTAAGCCTGTGGCATCCCAGGGAGGGATTTATTTACTGGATTAATTAAGGTGGGAAAATTCACCCTACAGGTAGGCAGCACTATTTCAGGGGCCAGGCCCTGTACTAAATTGAAAGGAAAAGGTCGAACACCAGCATTGCATGTGTTCCTTCTCTCTGCCTGTCGTAACATTTTTTCCCCTTGTGTTAATTTTTACAGGATGAAATCGCCATATGCCCTTATGATTCCAATCATCGCATGCCTAAATCATCACTAACAAAGCACATGGAATCTTGCAGATTGAGGAAACTGGGCTATACCAAAGAGGAAGAGGTAGCATTGGTTTATGACATAATATCACAAAGTGCATTCATTAGTAAGTCAGGAGAGTACATTTTGAGTCCTTGTAGAGTAGATGTACTACAGTGGCATTATTTACCTCAAATCTTAAAACAGCCAATTAAATGCAATCCTTAAGAATATTAATTGAAATTTGTTTTTGTTTTTTGTTTTACTGTCTAGGATGAAATGTACAATCCTACTTTTTTCTATGAAAATTTGAAGATTCCTTCAGTTACTTTGAGTAAGTATATTAGATTATAATTGAAATTAACCTAGTTTTGTATTTTTCTTTTTAAATTAGCAAAAAAAAAAAAAAATGGATATTATAGACATGCTTATGACCTTTTCTACCTTAAGGGATTAACTTGTACACAGTGAAGATACTTCATGTGCTGTAAAAATGGACTCGGTTTATGTAACTGGGAATAAAGATCCTGCAACATTTTGTATAGTAGGCCAGGTGTGGTGGAAAGGCAGAGGCAGAAGTGTCTCGAACCCCCCACGCTTGGGCACCAAACTGTTGTGCTTACTGGAGCCCGATGTTGGACGCCAAACTGTTGTTTCCCGTACTGTCCGTTCCGGTCCGAGGGTCAGGGTCTAGCGAGAGAGAGAGTGGGGATAAAGGGGAAGAGACGCGAAGAATGGAGACAAGACAGAGATTCTGATCAAGTCTCTTTTATTGAAGAGAATTTTGAGCTATTTATAGGCTTTTGTCACGTGCCTTGTAGGCGCGTGGATACCACGTGCCTTACAGGTGTTGATATGACGTAAGCCTTACAGGCGTCTATAGCGTAGACAGCACGTGCACCGCAATGTCTTGTAGGCGTGGATAGCACGTGTGCCTTACAGGCATGTATGGCGTAGATAGCACGTGGACAACACGTGAACTGCATTGCCTTGTAGGCGTGACTACCACGTATACCTTGCAGCTGGGGCCAGTAAACAGCAACACAAAATATGTGGGATATCAGAGTGTGCTTTAGCTGTTATAGGCTATTGAAAACCAAATCTTTTGTCAGGGTATATGGTTCTAGATGGCTATAAAGTTGATCTAGCCGCTTTCTGCTAAAGTCGGCTCCCAACACAGAAGGATCTCTGTGAGTTCAAGGCCAACGTGGTCTACAGAGTGAGCAGGATAGTCAGAGTTACAATACTAGATCCTATCATACAAAAACATACAAACACAGTATACAGTAGGGTACATGCCTCCCTTCTTGGTTATAACAAAAATATAACCGCAGATGCAAGGGAGGGTGGGATCACAATCCATACAGTGGACTGAAGATGACAGGGAAGATGGAAACGTGCGTCAGTTATGTGCAGTATGTGCATAAAGCCTTGGTGGACCTCAAGACACACAACATCCTGATTCTGCTTAGCTTAGATTGATGTGTGTGTAACTTTATGTGAGACATTGCCCTATTGAGTGCCTGAGAGTCTTCATTAGTTTTTGTGGTTGTGGAGGTTGAACCTAGACTCTCTTGCCTGCCAAGCAAATATTCTATCACCATGCCTTAAAAATTATAATATATCTAATATATTTCAAATGGTGTCTAGGTTCTAATTGGTAATAGTTATTAGTTTCTCCAATTTGTACCAGTTAATCTTGAATGCCTGATTCTATTTTTCTGAACTAATTGGAATCTGATCACTTCTTGGACTCTGAAAGAATTTTTATTGAGGTTATATTGGTTTTTGTTTTTTTCAGATAAGGATTCACAGTTCCAGATAATTAAACAAGCTAGGACTACAGCTGGGAAAGATGGTGACTGTTACAGCCAAAGTAAGTGTTGTTGTAATTTTAGCTAATTTGTGAATCCAGGTATCTGCTCTCCTGTAATCATGGTTCTGTGTGCTTCTCAGGGTCAGTCTCACATTTAACACGAGATAGCTTACATTGCTCCAGCTTTGTCAGCTGTTGGCTACTCAAACACGCTGGAGCTCCCTCACACACTCTCTCAGCTGGGGTGCAGTTTTGACATCTGTTAGGTGTGGTTGCCTTGTGGGTTAGTAAGTATACTGAGTAAGGGTGTCTTGTTTTGTTTTGTTCAGGTGCAAGTACCTGACTGAGAGTTTGTTGAGAATATTGAAACAGTGCATAGCATTAAAAGATTACTTTCATTGTTCTCTCAGAATAGTCCCTCCCAAGTTTGAATTTGTAATCTTTTTGGATTTGACCTCTTTGAGACTTTGGATGCCTCAGAAAGAGAGAACAGAATCACAGTGATTTTATGTGGCTTTTCTCATGCCCAGCTTTGGAGTTCTTCAAAGTGTTTCTGCCTTGGAATTTGCCAGAAACGAGGATAAAACAAAAATTAACTAAGGCTCTTAGAAAATTAAAGTAACAGCTTTATCTAAGTGGAAGGAAGTTAATAAAGAGTTTTGATTTTTGAGTCTGGGTGTGACGTTTGGTTGGTACAAGTGGCTCTGTTTGCCAAGGTTGTCCTTCTGTCCTTCCTCACTCTCTCTGTGGTTATCGTAGCAGGTTTTCCCCCTGTAGAAATTCAGTCTTTCCCAGTACTGTCCTAAGAAGCCACTGTGCCACTATCTGGACTTGATTTCCCTTGAGTGGACTGTGACTTTAGAAAGAAGATTGTTTTTCCGGTGGCCTGTGTGTCTCGGCATGGTTACTTCCTGTATCAGGAACACATTTTCCATTTGCTTGATTGTGCAGCCGGATGGTGGTGGCGCATGTGCTGTGATGATGTATAGAGGTCTGAGGACAGCTCCAGGGAGTCGGCCCTCTCCTTCCACAGTGTGGCTTCCAAGGGTTGAATTCATGTGGTCAGGCCGGTGGCAAGCATCGTTGCCCACTGAGCCATCTTGCCATCCTAAGCATATTTCTTCTATTTCCTTTTAAAGTTCCCATTTTTGTGTCTGTTGACTTCATCCCAGCTTTTAAATTTATGGCTAACTGATCTGTGATTACTTAAGTCTTTCATGATCTCTGTTGTTTCTGCTTACTGGCCCTGTTTGTTAATAGACCAGTGCAAATAATTTTTTTAAAAGTGAAGTTAGTTTTATTTGTTTGTTTGTTTTGAGAAGCTTGACTTTTAAGATACTGACTGGTTTAGATAGATTAATGAATTTGCTTTGCTTTGGAGTTGACAAACTACTTGGACCAGTTAATCCAGTGTCTGTATTTTACAAATAGGAAACAAACTGGCTGATGGGGCTAGTTTAATAAAGTTCTTGTGTTGTTTGATGTAAAGGCCTTCAGTGATTTTGTTACCTAGTAAGGCTCTCCCCCTACGCCTTCACCTTCCCTCTTTGTTTCTTTGAGACAGTGTCTCTAGCCCAGGCTGCCTTCAGTCTTTACAATGCTCCTGCCTCGGATGGGTATGTATAGGTGTATGCTATACATCCAGCTCATCCTTGTACTGTTACAGACTTTTCCAGAGCTCTTTTATATGTTCCTTTTTCTCCAGAAAACTTGCGTTGTGTTGGAGAAGTGTTTTCACCTTCATATTAGGTGAAGAAACTCAAAGGGAAGAGACTCGCCTTTGCTAGGCAACAGCAGGGCTGCAGCCAGGATGAAACTCTGACTTGTGGCCCAGGCTTCCAACTGAGTTCTTCTACTCTGGGTTAGAACCAGTCTTCCTGTAGTGAAAGTCATGCTCTGGGTTCTGGTGATGTCACTGTGAGAAGTCAGACTGCACATATGTGCCCACATCAGTACTCACCCCTCATTGTTGGTCACTCAAAAGAGTAAGTCCGCTGCTCACCCTTGCATATGGAACGTGGGAGGTTTTGTTCTATATCTGTAGAGCAATTGTCTTGTATTATGAGAATACACATGGCAAGAGCTAAACTGTGGCAGCTACATTAATTGGTAACCTAATCTAAGAAAAAACTAATGTGTGCAGTGTTGTTATGACGTGGGTGAGTTTTATATAAGTAAATGATTTAGAAAATGTCAGCTGGTGTGAATCTACAGAACTAGACAGTAGGATTCAGACACTGAGCCCAGTTCGTCACGGAGTTGTTTGTTTGGTTTGCTTGTCTGTGGTGCTGAGGATTAAACTCAGGAATCTAAGAATTACTTGGAACAGCTCTTTTCAGTGGAGTAGAGAACTTTTATTTGACTTTGAAGTCTTCTATCTTAAGATTTGATTTCTTTGAATAACTGTTTCAATGCAATCTGTAACCTTTTAAGAACATGTTTAAATCCCATGTAGAGTTCTGCTTTTTTTTCTATCAGAATTATCTTTGTGGCCTACTTATATCTTAGATATTTTCACATGTTTGACTGAGGACTGCCTTCTTACTGATTATTTATGTGAACATGAAGCAGTGTGTGTTTCACCATCTGATTAATAGTGTAAGGTGCTCTCATTACACCTGTTGTATCAGGGCAGACTACACTCTGCTGACTTCACAGGAACTGAGCAGCCTACTATGTACTTTCTTGTGCAGCTACTTTGACCAGTTATAACAAAGTTATTAATTTTGTTCATAAATAGTAATTTTACACTTAGTGGTTTATCTTTTTCCTCCAATATTAAGCATTTTTGTTGCTGTAAATTTTATTACACATATTTGAGACATGGCCATGATTCAGTGTCCTGTAGAAGAATCGTAGAGTGCCATTTAGGTAGCTATTTTTCTCCCATGAGCCTTGTTTTCTTTATCTGACGTTAGGAGTTGTTTCTGTGTGGATGGATACCTATAATACATGCGTTGTGGGTAAGTTTCTGTGATGGCAGGTGACTAATAAAGAAGAATGTACATTACAATAAATTAAAGTTTGATTTTGAAATGGTAAGAGCTCTGGGGATGGGCAGAGGTGATGAACATGTAAAGTCCGAGACAAAGCTCTGAACTGTGTAATTTAAGATGATAATGTGGATGAATTACATCCTGTTTATTTTACCACAACTTAAAAATGAAACAAGGGGACACAGATTTACAGCAGTTGCAGCACATAAACCATATGGAAACTTGCACTTTGAAAACTTACTGTAAATGACTCTTGTTTAAGTGTGTTTATCCTTTTTTAAAACCAGTTTGTTGCTTAACCTTTTCTGTACTTTTTCTTTTTCAGTAACTGGGGTGAGTATAAAGAGGAGTTAGGAACCTGAATGTGCTCCTTATTTAAAGATATGCAGTATCCTTTTTGCAAATGATATCCTTTTAAAAGTATCACTCAGACTTCTGACTTTATCTCAATAACTGTCACTCTTAAAGTCTTGGTTTGGAATTTTGATTGAATTTTAACAAATTTGAATACTAGTCTATTATAAAGAAATTTAAGATTAATAAAAGAAAACTTTGAGATTGATTACTAAACTGTTTTCTAGATTTTGTATTTTTCTCTCAGATTTTTATAGCTGATAGTCAAAGGAATTAGGCTTATCAAAGCCAATCTTATATTGTATGATTGTGCTTAACACCTGGCTGCCTAAAGTCTTATGATAGTGCCTCAGCATCAGAGTGATTGTCTGGTTTCAGAGAGAGTCTGTCTTTCCCATTCATTTCCAACCCCTTGACCAATAACGATGTCCAGGTGTCACCTGCATCTGTGAAACCGCAGCCTTGGTACCACTGCAGCTTTCCCTAACTTGTGGATAAGTGTAAAGTCACTTCAGAGCTCTTACGTGAATTCTTTTGCCTCTTACCTGAGATGCTAGTGAGGTGTGGGAAGAGCTACTGTTTTGCATGGTGCTGTGTGCCAGCTTTAACTCCTTTAGGACAACCTCGCCAGCGTTAGTTTTCCTGTAAGAGTGATGCTCTCAGTTCTCCGTAGGAAGACTTGTTTTAAATTGCTTTGTTTACAGTTACAGTCATTTTGTTTCTTTGAGAATAATTGAGTCTCAAAACAAATTTTCTTCTGTTTTAACACATCATATCAAGGTATTGTATTTATTTCTTGTTCATTCATGAGCAGACGTTAGAATGATCTGTAACTCTTGGGGCACTGCTGTTCTTTTCCCCTTGACTTAGTTAAGCCAGCATACCTCCTCTTTAGGAAACTCAATCGAGTTTAAATTGTCTTCTCCTGGTCTTAGGCATTTTAGAATTTCTACTTAAAAAAAAAATCTCCCTGTGCAGCCCAGCTTGTCTTTTAGTGTGTAGGCCTGGCTGTGGCCTTCCCTTCCCTGAGAGCTAGGATTACCAGTGTGTGCTGACCGTACTTGGCTTAATTTAACATTTTCCCATACTCTAGTCATTCACAGATGTCATGAACTTTGACCACTTGAACATCTACCCTAATGTATCACATGAGGTTTTTTTGTTTTTTTGTTTTTTTACATATTCTTCACAGTCCCTTAATTTGTTTCCAGAAAAACTAAAAATGTGCAATGCCTATTAAAAATATTTTCAGCTTTTATGAGAAAAAGCATATGCACAAAAACAATTCCTACTTTAGTAATAGAGGTTGTATTTAAGAAATTATTATATAGAGGCTTTCTTAGCCTGTTCCTATGGTGTGTGCCTGTAGTCCTGGCTACTTAGGAAGCTGAGAATCCCTTGAACCCAAGAGTCTGCACCACCTGGCAACCATGGCAACATGTCCAGACCTCATCCAAAGGGAAAACAGGTTTTCTGATGCTTTAGTCATTTTCTGTGGTTATTGCTGCCTGACTTCATGGAGTTTGTCCTAAGCTTGTTGGAGAGCATACCAGACACTGAAACAGTACTATTTACCGCCTACATCTTTGTATGTAAAAAGTAGTTTGGGTTACTATTGTATTGTTCTAGCACATATTTAAGAGTCAAGTCCACATGCTTCACCCATCATTTACTCTTGCCTTATCTTAGGAATGTATTCTCCGGCGCCTGTTGAAGTTCCTCTGAATCACAAACGATCTGTTTGTGACCTCACACAAGCGGATCGACTTGCTCTGTATGATTTTGTCATCGAGGAGACAAAGAAAAAACGTTCTGGTCCTCAAGTCATTGAAAATGACAGCGACCTGTTTGTAGACTTGGCTGCTAAAGTCAATCAAGGTTTGGGATAAATATCATCTTTACATTTCTTGTCATCCCATCTCATGCATGTCAATAATGTGATCTAGTTTTGTGCCACTTGAGGGGGTTAAGGTGGTTGTGTATCATCTCATTGACATTACAGAGTTTACTCTGACTTCTAGCATAGTGCTTCATCTGTAGGAATGCTACTTGTATTTATGGATTTGAATACCTCTGTTCATCTACTGGCGAGAAAAGAAAGAGTGATAGAATAGTCTGTTTATAATGTAGACTGTTTTGGAACTTTTTTGGTATGTTACCTTGAAGCATACATGCAGGATTTTTTTTTTTAATTAACTATTTTTTAAAGATCCATTTGCTTTATGTAATACACTGTAGCTGTCTTCAGACACACCGAAAGAGGGTATCAGATCCCATTACAGATGGTTGTGAGCCACCAGGTGGTTGCTGGGACTTGAACTCAGGACCTCTGGAAGGGCAGTCAGTGCTCTTAACCACTGAGCCATCTCTCCAGCCCACAGGATTATTTCTAACTCTTAAGTTCAAAGTTTCAAAGTGGAGTTAGATAGATGAGTAGTTAAAAGCTCATACTGCTCTTGTAGAGGACCTACGTTCTGTTCTCACACCCACATTGGGTGGCTCACAGCTACCCTTAATTCCCTCTTCTGGACTCCCCAGACACACTCACTTACAGCAACAAACCCACAAACATACACATAGTATGTTTTATATGTAATTATACACACACACACACATTAATAAAAATAATTTAACTGCTTTTAAGGGTATAATTATTTTATTCTTTCATTAGACAATAGCCGAAAAAGTCCAAAATCTTACCTGGAAATCCTGGCAGAAGTGAGAGATTATAAAAGAAGACGCCAGTCCTATAGAGCTAAGAATGTTCACATAACCAAAAAGTCATACACTGAAGTAAGTTTCACATACTTTTATAGTACTTTTGTTGAAAATAAAAATTTTCCATAATTTTCTAAGTCTATTTTATGTTCCCAGTGGTTTTTCTCAAGTGTCCTGAGAATGTCACACCCTGTTTGTCCTTGCCAGGCAAAGGTGTTTCACTACTAACATATCTGTGGAGGCTGCAAAGCCTTTTAAAGAAACTTCGTTCTGAGAAAGTGGCTCTGTGTTGTGACAAGAGTATGACTTTGGGCTTTTAACTGCCCCTGGCTTGAGAGGGTTGGGGTTTGGGGCATTGGGGAGGGGTTCCTTCATGCTTTTTTAAATTCTTAGATGTATTTTCATAGTGCCGGTTTAGTTCTGGTTTTCATGTTTATTATACTTTGCTCTTCTTCATAAGCTCCCCACTGTCTTCTATTGCCTCCTTTGTGGGTCCCCTCCCTGTCTCAGATGTCCCTCCTGCAGTCATGTCACATGTATTCTGTTACTCTACCTCTCATCCTCTTTCCCTTCTGTCCTTGGCAGTGTCTCACTGTATAGCCCAGGGAATTCTTGATTTCCTTTAGGACTGGCATTTTAGGCAGAGCCTAAAAGCAGCTGTTTTTCCTTTCTGTACATTTTTTACTCTATTTCATATTCATACATATTTTTTCCTTGAATTGTTCAAGAGTAAGTTCTGTACATTCTGACTCTTATCCCCAAAAAGTATGTATGTATTTCCAGAGAATAAAGCTGTTTTCTTGCATAGTCATAGCATAGTTCCAACTTCAAAATTAACATTGAAATAATACTGCCATCTACCATTTATTTATTCATCAGTGTGACAACTGCCTTTTTTATAGTTGTTAAATACACCTATCTCATAGTCCATATGTCATAACCCTTCCTTCATAAATTTTTGAGTGATGACAACTACTGATTTTTCTAAGTAGATTTTATTTTTAATTACATGTATATGTGTAGGTATGTGCACATGAGTGCAGGTGCCAGAAGAAGGTTCCAGAAGGAGGCCAGAAGACATTAGATCCCTAAATCTTGAGTTCTGGGTGATCATGAACCACCCAACATGGATGCTGGGAGCCAAACTGGTCTGGTCCAGTGGAAGAGCAACAGACGCTCTTAACCACTGAGCCATCTCCTATTTTTCTGGTTTTATGATCTTAAGGTTTAGAACAACTTCTTGCTCTAACATGTGGTTTTACTTCTCCCAAGGTAATTCGGGATGTGATAAAGGTGCACATGGAAGAGCTCAGTAACCACTGGCAAGAAGAGCAGGGAAGAGCAGAAGATGGCGCTGAAAGGTACGTCAGTCATTGTCCTCACCGAGGAAGTGTGTGCTTCTTTCATCTGTCAAACCCAGGGCCATGCACGTTGGCAGTGTACCTCTCATGTGCTGTAATTGTGAACATGCAGCGCTGTGTGGCTTAAAGCATCTCTTTAACGCATCGCCTATATATACTATTAAACCATAGCATTTCCAAGACTGTGATTCATTGGTGCTTGTTTATTGTCAATGCTCAGAATTACTGTATTTAGAGCCATGATGATGCCAGGCTTAGGGATAAACAACCAATTAGGGAACTTGTTAGTAGGTAAGATATTATAGGGCTGTTTGTTTGACTGCTACCTTTGTGGAATATAAGATCATGCCACTGATATGATATGGAATATTGTATGTTAGTGGATGGTCTGTGTGCAGTGAAGACCATTGGTGAGAGGACCTGATAGATGTTCTTTCTGTACTGCAGGAATGAGGAAAGGCGATCGGCTTCGGTAGATTCACGACAGTCTGGTGGAAGTTATTTGGATGTTGAAAGTTCACGACATAGAAGGGCTCGGAGTAGGAGCCCACACAAACGAAAAAGAAATAAAGATAAAAATTCTGAGTCAAGAAGAAGGAAAGAGAGGTGAGTATCTACTCCTGAGTTATCCAGCATTGCTGACTTTGTCATTGAATGCAGAATAATAATAATTATTGGAGTAAGTTAAGGTAGGGAAGGAATTAATGGAATTTTTCATATTCACCATGCTTCAGTTCACAGACTACCCATGTAGTTCCTAGTTCTGTATACATAATAAAACACTGTGCCCCCTACCCTTCTTTTGAGATACTGGAATTGAACCTAGAGGCAAATGCTCTACTACTGAGCTGTAACTTCAGCTTCTCTCTCTCTCTCTCTTTCTCTCTTTCTCTCTCTCCCTCTCTCTCTCTCTCTCTCTCTCTCTCATTAATTTATTCACTTTATATCCTGATGACAGCACCCCTTCCTGGTCCCCCCCCTTACTCAGCTCCTCTCCCACTCCCCCTCCTCCCCTAGATATCACACCACCATGGCACATCAAGTCACTGCAGGACTAGGCACATCCTCTCCCACTGAGGCCAGACAAGGCAGCCTAGTTAGGGGAGTGGGATCCATAGACAGGCAACAGAGTCAGGGATAGTCCCTGCTCCAGTTGTTTGGGGACCCACATGAAGACTCAGCTGCACATCTGCTATATATTTGCAGGGGTGTGTGGGGGTGGGATAGAGGGACCTAGGCCTAGCCCATGCTTGCTTTTTGGTTAGTGGTTCAGGCTTTGGGAGCCCCCAAGGACCCAGGTTAGTTGCCTCTGTTGGTCTTTTTGTGGCATTTCTATCCTATTCGGGTCCCTCACTCCTTCTCCCAACTTCCACAAAGTTCCCCAAGCTCTGTCTAATCTTAGGCTGTGGGTCTCTGCCTCTGTTTCTGTCAGTTGCTGTGTGGAGCCTCTTCAAAGGACAGTTACGCTATGCTCCTGTCTGAAAGTATAATGAAGTATGGAGTATCATTTATAATGAAAATGGTTTGGTGCTTACCCATGGAATGGGTCTCAAGTTGGGTCAGTCATTGGTTGGCCATTCCCTCAGACTCTGCTCCATCTTTGTCCCTGCACATCTTGTTGGCAAGACACATTTTGGGTTTAAGGTTTTGTGGGTGGATTAGTATCCTTATCCCTCCACTGGGAGTCCTGCCTGGCTATAAGAGATGGTCACTTCAGGCTCCATACCCTCACTGCTATGAGTCTCGGCTAGAGTCACCCTCATAGACTCCCTGAGGCCTCTCCTTCCCGTCCCAGGTCTTTGGCCTGGCCGTCCTAGAAATGCACCCCCAAAGTCCCCTGCTGATTTTTGTTTTCTCTCCCCTACTCTCCATACACCTGATCTTTCTCTATATTTTTTTTTTAATGTTTGAGGCAGTACCTTACCATTCTGGCTTTGAACTCACTATAGAGCCCAGGAAGGACTTGAACTTACTTGATCCTCTTGCCTGCCAAGTAGCCTGAATTATAGACCTGTACCACCAGGTGACCAGCTTGGTGCCTCCTACTTTTCTTAAAAAACTTACAAAGCTGACATATGAAAGTGATGTCTGAGTGAGGCAGTAAGTTTTACAGTGTTTGTTTAGACCTGTCTTCTGTTGAAATTGCCTTCTTATGCTTTTCTTTATGCTAATTCCTCTGTTGAAGTGTAGTTAGATCAGAGACATCCCAATTTTACCTTTGTTAGTATAGTTTGATAACTAGGAGATATGAACTAATGGTATATGATAAATTTAAACCAATTGAGGTCTAATCTTGTATGCCAGCTACTTACTGGGTACCCCCTGGGGTGTCACATTCACCGGGGTTCCAACTAAACTATGTCTCCGTCTGCCCTTCCCCAATATTTCTGTCCTGGTTAGTGGGATGACCCTCCCAAATTTACCTACGCCAGAGATCAGGTAGTCATTTGCTTACTGCTTGCCATCTGGTTAGGTCCACATTCCTGTTTATTCTGCTGTCTGCCTCCCTTCTGTTCTTGTTGTTGGTGTCTCTCTAGAGAGTGATGGTTGCTTTCTTGTGAGCTGTCTGAGTAGTGGACCTGAACCCTAGGCCTCAGCAAGAGCCATACACACTCGAGCCATCTCTCTAGCCTTTTGCGTTGGCCTGATAGTTTTGCTAATCTTACTCTCATTCCGTTTGTAGAGCTAAAGCTAGCTGTACTTTAGTTCTGTGTGATGAAGATGGGGTGTTTGCTTAGTTACCCCTTCTGATTCTACAACTGAACTCTTGCCCACCTGACAGAAACTGTACTTTGGCTCTTTTCAGAGTTGAGATCTCTGTTTGGTCCCTGTACAGCTGAGTGAGTTACATGACATTGATACAGCAGCCAGAATAAGGAAGCCAGACACTTTAACATATTTTTTATGCCTTTAATATTCTATTTGACATGGGTCCTCTGGTCATCTAACAGCGTATATTTAGAGTTAATTTTAAAGCAGACCACCAAAATATAAATCAATTTTGCTTACCTTTTTTTCCTTTCTTTTACTTTATAGATATCATACCTCCTCCTTCTCTCTCCTCCCTCCAGACTCCTGTTCGCCCCTCCTTGCTTAGGGCTGTTGTGCCGTGCTGGTTATTGTGGTTCTTAAGTATCACACTGGGTAGGACCGGTGCTTGCTTCCCTGCTTTGGAAGCTTGCATGGTGCCTTCCAGCTCAGGGGCCTCTGGGCCCTGTGTCTTATGTGAATGCTCTCTTCAGCAATAGGGACTTCCACCCCTGGAGGTGACCAAGGGCCAGAGCAATATGCTGTAATGTTCCAGGAGTTTCTTGGACAGCCCTCACCAACAGCTCAAGAAGGCTTTTCATGCCTGGTGTTGGGGTTTTGTTAGGTGGTCTTTATTTAGCTCTTGGTAGGGGGGGAGCATTGCCAGCCATATAAAAAAAATTCATATAATCTATATATTTGTAAACATATTTATATATGTTATTTTTTAAGGTAGATAATAATATGATCCTTTATGGCTTTCAGAATGGTTTTTTAATTTCAGTATGACTCCTTATGAATTTTTCAGAAATCTTTACTGTTATTTTATTCTCCTACCTCCTTATTCTGTGTTTATCTCCCCTCCCCTCTCTAATTAGAGCCCTCCACATTTTGCTTACCTGTATATTAATCTTGACTTTAACTTAATAATTGACTCTCCCCTTTTACTCTTAAACTATTGTTCAGCTGGGAGTGATGATACATGTCCTTAATCCCAGCACTCAAGAGGCAGAGGCAAGTGGGTTTCTGAGTTCAAGGTCAGCCTGGTCTAAATAGTAAGTTCTAGGCTTCCTGAGGCTAAATAGTGAGACTTTGTCTCCAGAAAAAAAAGTATTATCCAGTTCTAAATGCTTGTTTTAGCTTACTGTGGTTTATGTCTAATGGAAATGTATTGCTATTATTAAAATGTCTCATAATTTTATGTCTCTTTATTTCAGGGATGGAGAAAGACATCATAGTCATAAAAGAAGAAAGCAAAAAATATAAGCAGATTGTAAATGTGTTAATTATGCTTATGGAATAAACATGCTGATATTTTAATTATTATCTTTGCATAGAAAAAATGGCTATTATGATCGTGTAATGCTTATTATAATAAATGCTTCAAACCAGGAGTCAAAATTGTACCCTACACATTATTACTATTTGTTAAATTCTTTTGGCCATATATATATCAGTTTTCTTTTTCACAGATCAGTACTTGAGATAGGTAAATTACATAGGAAAACATTCTCACTGTAAGGAGTTAAAGGTGAGGCTAGATTCCACCCTGGCAGTGACTATGCTTTCTCACTGGAGGGTTATGTCGTAGGGAAAGCAATCTAAGTGGCTTTGTGGATGGGGGATGTCCTGACTAAGTAGACTATGTGTAGGTATTTATAGATTGAATTACTATATTGGCATTCAAAGGAAAACCTTGATCTGTGTTCACACAGTTAGATATTTAAAATGTAATGCTAAAGGGAAATTGTGAGTAGCAAGTTAGCATTAGATTCAAGTGCAAAAAAACCTTTTTTTTTTTTTTTTACATATATATGTATATGATTATATTTTCAAAGGTTCATTAGAAACCATTCCAAATTCCTAATTATATGTGGGAAAGGATGTTTTGGGGTAGATAACAGGATTGGGGGGTTGGTCAAAAGAAACTTTGGTTCTGTGAGTAATATATATTCATGTTTCATTTGATAATTAAAAATTGCAAATATTTTGTATGTTTGAAGTACTGTATGCATACACTAAAAGTATACTCATTTTAAGTACATATGTGACTGGTATATCTCCATACAACCACCACAGGGTGGAGTGTTCTCTGGCTTCAGGAGGCTTGTACCTCCCCCATATTTCTCTGTCCCTAACCTAGGGCAGCCAAAGCTTAGATTCCTCTTTCTTACAGCCCTGGGCAGTGAGATGTCCAGCCTTAGCTCTGCCTTCCTTCACACAGGGGTGTTCTGTGTTTAGTTTTATCTTGGAGCCCAGGTTGGTTTTGAATTTGATTCCTGTGTCAGCCTTCCAAGTGCTGGGATGATAGGCATGTGCCACAGTGCTTGGTGACTCCAGGTTTTGGGAATCGGTCCTGTGCTTTATGTTGGTAGTACATTTCTTTTAGTTGTTCTGTTTTATCTAGAACATCCAGTTGAGTCCAGTGCATTACATTCTCACTTAAATTAGCAGCAGTAGCTTGGACATTTGAAACCCAATTAAAGATTTCATTTCCAAACAGAAACAGAATCTTAAGTAATTGACAAAAAGTGATTGATTGGATTTTGGTAAGATTGATGATTAAGTTTCATGCATGAGAGATAGACTTGGTTCTGTTTTCTGTTTTTTCTAATACATGCTTTTGCTGTGTTCTCAAGCTGGCCTTAAATTCAATAGCGATTCTGCCTCAAGAGAGTAGAGCTAGGTGAACCTGGGGTTTGCTGGCTGCCAGCCTAGCTTATGTGGTGAGCTCTGTGTTCACAGAGAGACTGAACAAAACCCAAGGTGCATGATGCAAGGAGGTTGATCTGTTCTCCACATGCATGCACATAGATGTCAGAGTACACCCACACACATAGAACACACACAAAACCCAGGCACTTAGCAGTTAGAGTGACACAGTCATACAGAATTGTTGCTCTTTTAAGTCAAAACCATACACAGTATTAGCAGTTTGTTAATTACTGTATGTTCAACTTAAAAGTTAGGTTTTAAATTATGCTTTCTACCAATTAGGAGAAACTGAAGAGTCGGACTGGTTTAGCTTATGTAGGTACCTTACAGGCAGGATAAATGGGAAGGGGTGGTGTGGAAGCAACAGGGTGTAGAACAGGGTGGAGAAAGAAGAGCTAAGATGCAATTCAAGGTCCTTACATCTCAGAGGTTTAAATGCATAATCGGCTGCTGAGGATGAAATGAGTTAGAGGAACCTCGATGCTCAGAGTGTATGCTGTATGCCTTCATACTGTTGCTGCTTCTGACTGCTATGTTACTAGCTTGAGAGCAAGGCTTCTACAGCCGCAGCTCCTGTGCCCGGCATTCAGTGGTGTTTATTTTAAATTAGGAGCATCTTCAGACCCCACATCTACCATTGATTTGTGAGTCATTACTATAGCTGCTCCCCCATCTCTTTGTGCATGTTGTGCTTAAACCCAAGGTCTTGCTCACACAGACCCTAGGCAAGTGCTTCACCACCAGTCACATTTCAGATTGTTTTAACAACAAAATGCTGTGTAGCCTGGACTAGCATCAGATTCATAGTCCTGTCTCTACCTCCAGCGTTTGTGTCCATTCAGACCTGACTCTCTTCTACATTTCTGATTTCTCATGATATTTTTCTCTCTGAACCTTAGATGCATTGTGTTGAGAGCCGCTCTGCCCCACGCTTGGGGGCCAAAATGTCTTGGACCGCTCTGTCAATGTTGGGACCTGCACTGCCAAAAGCCTTGGGGGCTAAGTTGTTAGAGCCCGCACTGCCCCAAGTTGCTCTGCGGGTCAGGGTTCAGCAAGAGAGAGAGGACAGATGCGAGGAATGGAGACCAGACAGAGCAGTCTCTCTTCCTAGTCCAAGTCCCAAGTCTTGAGTTCCTAGTCCCTAGTTCCTAGTCCCTCCAATTTCCAAGTTCTAGTCTCGAGTCTCATCCAAGTGTCTAATCCGAGTTCCAGTTGCTAGTCTCTTTCCCAGTTCCAAGTTCTCTTCCAAGTGCCTGTCTCGAGTACAAGTGTCTAATCCTTTCTTCTGTCTGCCTTTTATATGTCTCACTTCTAAGCCACGCCTCTAAGTCACGCCCTTAAGTCATGCCCTTAAGTCTTATCTCTAAATCACACCTTTAAGTCCCGCCCTTAAGTCTCTGTTCTAAATCACACCTTTAAGTCTCACATACCCAAGGGAAAATCCTGGGTATCTAAAACAAGATGTTATCAGAGTGTGCTCAGCTGTTGTAGGCTATTGTAAACAAGTCTCTTGTCAGGACATATGGCTCAAGATGGCTGTAAGGATGATAGCTGCCTTCTGTCAGCGCCCCACAGCACTGAGAATAGATTGTACCTATTGGCCAACTTCTGAGACTTAAAACATTAGTTTGATGGCACATGCGTTTTAGTCCCAGCACACAAGATGCTGAGGCAAGAGGATTGCTTGAACACAGAGGAACTCTGACTGCAAGTGTTAGGGTGCTATACTCTAGGTGACTGGTGATGTATTCTTAGGTAAGAAAGAATGAGGTAAGGTGGATTCTGGTCAGTAAGAATTTCTCTAGTAGAATGGTAACAGCACCCAAGGGTTGGTTTTATACCCAGAAGGTGGCAGGTATCTTGAATACCCACTAAGCAGAGGCTGAGGCAAGTGGATTGCTTGAGCAGCTAAGTTTGAAACTAGCCTAGGCAACATAGTGAGGGTGTGTCTTTATTAAATTGAATTTTTAAAAAGTATTAAATATATAGGTTTAAAGATGCCAAGGAGGAGAGCAAGAGTTTAAAAACTATGTTGTGTAGCAAGAAGCTTGGGAGAGAACAATTATTGCCTTAATGTGTTTAATGTTCAGAGGTTTGTAACAACCAGGACTCATGCTCTGCGACGTGCTACCTCGCCGATAAGGAGAACGCCACACTCAGGATTCTTCTGACAGCATTTATTGAACAGCTCTTCAAGATGGAGAAAAGGGGAAGGACGCTGAGCTCAGAAAGCCCGCTGCTTAAATAGAGCTTTGGGAGACGTGCAGATCCCTCATTGGCTCAAATCTTTCATCCAATTGTCATACTCGGTTTTCGCGCCATGCGCAGGCGCATTCTCAAGTAAAGCTTCCGTGAAGAACCAGGAAGCAGAAGCCGGCGCCATCTTGTAATGGCGAGTGCGGCTCCTCACAATGCTCCATGGTTTGCTTGAACATCCACAGAAGGTTGGGAGGGGAATTAAGTTTAACTACATTTTCAAGGCGAGGACATCTAGAGACCTGGGCAGAGGTATGATATGCTCAAGGTATGAATGCACATGGGATAGATACCCAAGGGGAATGGTCTCCAGACGGCCCCTCCTTCAGTTTCTGTCCCACACTTTGTCTCCATATTTGTTCCCTTGGGTATATTGTTACTCCTTCTAAGTAAGACCTAGGCATCCACACTTGTTCTTCCTTCTTCATGAGCTTCATGTGGTTTGTTAGTTGAATCTAGGCTATTTCAAGCTTTTGGGCTAATATCCGCTTATCAGTGAGTAAATACCATGTGAGTTCTTTTGTGATTGGGTTACCTCACTCAGGATGATATTTAGTGCATGCTGACAGGAGCCTGATATGGCTGTCTTCTTAGAGGTCTGCCAGAGTCTGACATACCCAGAGGCAGATGCGCACAGCTAACCATTGATCTGATCAAGGGTTTCCAATGGAGAAGTTAGAGAGAAGACTGAAGGAGCTGAAGGGGTTGGTGGCCCCATGAGGAGAGCAACAATACCAACCAACCAGAGCTCCCCAGGGTCTAAACCACCAGCCTAGGAGCACATAGGGAGAGACCCATGACTCCAGCTGTATATGTAGGGGAGGATGAACTTGTTGGGCATAGGTGGGAGAGGAGATCTTTGGTCCCATGAAGGCTGAACACTGAGTGGGGGGGGAATTCGAGGGTGGGGAGGTGGGAGTGGGGGGTAGGTGGGAGCACACCCTCATAGAAGCAGGAGGAGGGGGATGGAATAAGGGGTTCCTGGGTTGTGGGGGGAATGGGGTAAGGGGATAAAATTTGAAATGTAAATATAATATCCAATAAAAAAGGAAAATAAAAAAGTTTAAAGAATAAAAAAAAAAAGATCCTGTGTGAAAGGTAACTTGGGGATCAGACACTGAAATATCTTCTGCCTGTATGTCCTACACATGTACCAGAGGCTACTGTGTACCAGAAGAGCACTCGATGAGCAGGGCTGATTCAGTTGAGAAAACCCTCTGATCTCCACTCACCTTTCTTTCTATCACTCTCTCAGCAGAGTCTCATTGTATTATGGGTGGTTTGGGCTTGAAGTCTCCAGCCTCCAGAATAGATGGGGGGACTGGCTGCAGGCACGTGCTACCCATGAGATGTGCTCACTTGATGAAACAAATACAAACCTTAAAATTGTTCCTGGGAAGCAAAGAGAAAAAGCTTTCAGGACATTTCTGCAAGGTCCAGGGCTGAATTGGTCCTTAAGGAGCAGCCAGCCATGTTGGGGGAACGCAGCTTGCAGTGAGTCTGCCTCCGGACCTGAAAAAGGCAGCTGTCCTAGTTGAACACAACATAAAGTTGCTTACTTTATCTAGGAATTTCACTTTCTCAGCTACTTTGTTAGCCAGCAACTCCAAGAAACCATCTGTGTTTTTGCTGGGTTTGTGAAAATGAGACATTCCAGTTTGAGGACAAAAGCCACACAGGAAAAAAGAAACTGTTTAGCCTTTCTCTTTGATTCTCTCTCGAGCTAACAAAGGAAGGAATGAACATCATCATCGTCCCCTTGCTCAAGGTGGCAATACTGAGCACCTGGTGGGTGACAGGGTTCTTTGTATAAGTTTCTTGGGGTTGGATTCACGCTGATCTCACAGAAGAGTTATTCCTTCAAAAATGGGTTATCAGCTTGGCTGGCTGTGTCGTGTCTTGCGCTTTCAACATAGGGCCTGGTTCCTCTCTGTTCAAACCCCAGTTGTAATACAACCTTAGCTCTCATTTCAGCAGTAGCATGCTACCTGAGCTTCGCAACAGCCAGAACCATGAGCCAAATTGCCACTTTCTAAATAGCCCAGCCTCTGGTATTTTGTGCCAGTAACAGAAAACAGACTATCATAATGTCCTCCTCCGCCCCCTAGTTCAGCAATTTTCTGCTATTAGGCAGATGGACTTCCTGACTTCTGCAAAGCATAATACTCTTTTTCTCCTGACTTCCAACATCTCCCATTTCCCCTTTCACTCTACCCAAACATTTGCTTTGTTACCTAACTTTGCTGAAACCTGTAGCACCACCTCTACCATGCAGTTAACACTGACAGGGTATAACCGCCGTTCTAGTTTGGAAGTTACACACCACAAAGGCCTCTTTCCTGGAATAGCTCATGGAGCTTCTGGGAGGTGGTAGGACCTTTTAAGAGGTAGAAGTAGTTGGAGGAAGTTGGGCTATGTAGTGTGCCTGTGGAGGAAGGATTGCAGGGGGGTTGGAGCATGGCAAACAACTGTGGATTGAAAGCTTTGAACGTACAAACTGAGATAAAGTTGTCCTTGCTAAAGCTGATCTCCTTGGGTGTTTTGCCACATTAATGGGAACCTAGCTAGCACATAACTCATAAACCAGCCTTTGGAGAAAAGGGACCACTTGATAATATACTTCTTTCTTTTTAAATATTTAGGGGCTGGAGAGACATCTCATTGGTTAAGAGAACTTACTGCTCTTTCCTGAGGACCAGGGTTCAGTTCCCAGCACTCACTCACATGTTGGCTCACAACCACTCATAACTCCAATCCCAGGAGATCTGAATCCCTTTTCTGACCTCTGACAGGGAACTCACTATGTAGACCAGGCTGGCTTGCAGCTCGCAGAGAGATATCCTTTTCCTCTCCTTCCCGAGTGCTAGGACTCAAAATGTGCGGCACTATGCTCTGCGAAACCCAACTCTTAATTGAGGCAAGGTCTCACTCTGTAGCCCCTAGCTGGCCTAGAACGCACTATGTAGCCTAGGTTGGCTTTGAACTCACGATGATTCTATACCTTGGTCTCCAAAGTGTTGAGATTATAGGCATGCCCACCACACCTGGCGAGGAGTCATTTGTTAATAGTCGGTATTAATTAATATTATATTAACATAATTATGGTCTATTAATATAATAGTGATAAAATAGTAGGGTCATGAATGAACAGGTATCATATTGTCACATGTTTTCTGCATTATTTCTCTCCAGGTTGGCAGTACATCACAGTACAGATTATCTAGTTCTAGTGCCCCTTGGAATTTGTTTTGTGACCCACTGAGTTTAACCAGCGTCATCAGCATGAGCACAGGCGTGGAACTACTCCAGCGGAGCATGGTGGGCTCACCAGTGGCCACACAACTGAAGACAATGACTTCCCTTCTGCCAGGTCGGGTCTCATGAGTCCCTCACCCATCTATGACAGGCCCAGGCTTGTACAGGAAAGTCATTAGGCTTGAATAGACTTTTGTCACATGCTCTCCCTGGGGAAGTCTTGCTGATCATGTCCCTGCTCTCCCTCCTTCCACTCTGCCCTTCACTTTGCTGATTGCTGTGTGTGTTATTCCCTTGGGCCTGTCCTCAGCAGACACTGCTTGCTCTTGATTTGCAACTGATCGAGACAGTTTTCTCTGCACCTGGCTCTCTTGTGCTGCATCTGTGCATTCTTCCCTCTTGCTCCCACTGTGTTCGGGGCTCCAGCCTCATCCCTTCTTTTGCTTAGGGACATCTGCCTGTCCCCTGAGGTTGCTGCTGCACACATTTGAGCTATGAGTGTTCTCCCTCTTGTCCTGGGTGACGTGTGAACCACTCTGGAGCACACAGACCTCTGGAACTGTTGCATCTATGTGACAGAGTTTCCAACACTATTTGCCAACAAAGTCAGATGCTACCCTTCCTCGCCTTCACATCCTTAGGGAGCACAAGTCCTTGGACTGTGGCCTGGACTGATGCTGTGCTTGACTGGAGGGAGAAGAGGATGTGTGTGTGTGTGTGTGTGTGTGTGTGTGTGTGTGTGTGTTGCTTTCTAGATAGTGATGGGGGTCTCCAGGTAGAATGTACGGTTTCCATATGATGGGCACTTGGGGTCTCTGGCTGCAGCACAGTGACCTAATGACCACTGCTGGGGTGGGTCTCCTGTAAGAAATCTGAGATGTCTCCTCTAGGTCAATTGGCTTCTCTCAGATGTCTCAGTTGTGGGAACTTGTATCCTGGCCATCTTTGGTCTCTAATAGGGTTCTGTCTTCCCCTATCCCATCTCCTCCTCTTCTACCTGAGGACCACTGACTGCCCTAGGAGGACTTGACAGTTGTTTTTGAAAGACCTGGTTGCAGGTGTCTGTTCCCAGTAGGGATCCACCTGGCCCAGGACGTTGAAAGGCTTCCCCAACTTTGTGCTGTGACTCTTAACTCCACAGCCTGCATCCTTGAGCTGGCCCAGGATGCTTCTTGTCATCTCTGGGTAGCAGTGAGGTGTAATGTACAACTGGCTGAAAAGCATTAGGAAAGAGGTTTAGGTTGACCTGTGTCCAGCCTGGGAGCCCTTCCTTCCCCATGGGTCAGCACTGACCCAGGCCTCCACCTGCCTGGTTCCTGTTACCAGCCTTCACAGCTGAGGTACACGTTCTTAGCTGTCAGCCACAAGTCATCTTGAACGGCGGGGTACCTTTGTAGATGAGTGGGGTTCCCAATTTCACCTAGATTTTTGGGTCTGTCAGGCAGGGCTGGTTTCTGGTCCAGGAAGTGTTTGTAGCCTTTAGCCTTCTGACACCAGCAGTGTTCAGAGCACCTGCTGTGTGCCTGTCACTGCCTCTGAGTGTGTTTCGACCCCTTTGGCAGGTCCTTCAGAGCTGATGACTGCAGAAGCTCTGGGGTGGATCTACTGAGCAGGGCCTTCCTCCTGTTCCCCACATCCTTTCCCTAGCAGAGGCAAGAAGAGGTTGGCCCAGGCGCATCAGGCATCAGGGAGTACAAACTGAGCCTTCCTCTCACACTGGTGCTGTGCTAGCCTAAAGAGAGGAGAAGTGATGGGGGTGGGAAGACAGAATGAAGGCAGAAACACCAAGTTCATTGTCTTGATGAATGCAGTGTGACTCCTACAAATAACTAACAGCTTCCAGAACTAAAGGAGCAGCCAGTTTAGCAACAATTCCTGACAGAAGTCCTCGGGCACCTGTTTTGTATCTTGTACTCCTAGGACTGCTGGGAAGAGCTCCATCCAAGTTGCCCTCCCCCAAACCCCTTCTCAAACTCTCACACCTTTAGTTACACATTGAAAATTTGCGCATGGCATTTATAAGAGCTAATCTCAGTTGTCAGTTTGACACACCTGGGAAGAAGGAATCTCATTTGAAGGACTGCCTCCATTGGATGATCCTGCTGGCTTTGTCTGTGGGAACATTCTTCTGATTGCTAATTGCTGTGGGTGGGCCCAGCCCACTATGGGCGTTACCATTCCCAGCAGGTGGGCCTTGGCTATGTAAGAAAGGAAGCTGAGCAAGTCTGTGAAAAACAAGCCAGCAGGTAGTGCTCCTGTGTGGTCTGTGCTTTAAATTCCTGCCTCGAGTTCCTGCCCTGGCTTCCCTTGACTGTCCGATGAAAGAAAAGTTTTTCTCCCTGAAGTTGAGTGGGCAGATTAAGGCTCACACCAAAAGAAATACTTCCGGGGAGTTAGAACTGCCCCATGATTGATGCGCCAGGGTTGAGGCAGTCGGTGCTCAAGAGGCCTGTGGCGACCCTGGTGTTGCACAGGGGATTTCAAGGTTGAGCTTGGGATTCCAGCTGGGATGTTGGCTACGTGTCATGTGCTGGAGAAGCATTAAAGGCAGTTTGAAAGTGGCAACCCCTCCAAGTGTGACTCCATAGCCCCTGAGTGCTGTTAAACATGGTGTCCTTTCCTGACAAGGTGTGGGAAGCCCAACAACTTGGTGGTGTTGGAGTCTAAAGATCTAATAACACGGGACATGCTCCCCCAGAGATACTCATGGACAGGACTCGATGTAATAACATGAGGTTTATTGATAAATTGATAATAGCCGGTACTGGGGTTCTCTTGTATGAAGACAAAAAGAACCCCAGGCCAAAATTAGGGGCAGTATTTATACCATATTCACAGGGCTCATAACGGCAGTTATACAATTACTTCTTAAACATTAACCATAAAGGCCAAACTCCAACTGCCATTCTCAGGCTCAGTTTCCGTCCTCAGACCCAGTTGCTAAGTAACTCAAATTTACACCTTATCTACAACAAAGAAGATCAGCTTAAGTAGCCTCTATTTACCCAGGTCTTACTATGCTAAGGGCTCATAAACTCTTATCTTGGGCCCTTTCCTCTGAAATGTTTGTTGAGCCTTTGAAATGTGCTTCTCCCGGGATGTGCCCTGGGGGAAGTTAATGATTGAGTTTAAAATCAAAATCAGAGCTTTTTATTAATTTTAAGTTTCTACAGTGGGACTAGTTTTTTTTTTTTTTTTTTTTTTTTTTTTTTTTTTTTTTTTTTTTTTTTTTTTTTTTGTCTATCTTCTCAATTGCCTTGATCCCACCCTTCTGGGGACACAGAGAATGGCCTGAGCTCTTCCTCCTCAGCACAGGAAATTCCTGTTCCCTCAGCTAGGCACCTCCCTCAGGAGTCTCAGGTGACTCACAGGACTCCTCACAGGTGACAAGCACCCCCTGCTGTTGGAAGGTAGGTATGACCAAAGGCACACACTTGCTTTTTACTGTTGTGAAACCTCCAAGGAAGCTAGTTAGCTCTAAGGTCACAGTGAAGCTCTTCCCAGTAGCCTAGAACCCACTCACTGAGTGTTTATAAGCAGTGGCTAGCCTGCCAGCTAGTGTTTCACGTGGGTGGAGAAGGGATGACAGAGGTCTTCGGTCACAGTGCACAACAGCTGCTGGCCCCATTGGGTGTTCCACCTGGCCTCTTTCCCCTGCCTCCTCTGATAGTCCCAGTTATTTCTTCATATCTGAATGAAAACAAAAATACAAGAAAAGGGCATGTGATGGTTTGTACATGCTTGACCCAGGGGGTGGCTCTATTTGGAGGTATGGCCTTGTTGGAGTAGGTATGTCACTGTGGGCATGGGCTATAAGAGTCTCACCCTAGCTGCTTGGAAATCAGTATTCTACTGGCAGCCTTCAGATGAAGATGTAGAACTCTCAGCTCTGCTGCACCATATGGTCCAGTTAAACGGCTCCTGGGTGTATACCTGGCAGAATCTAAGTCAGAATATCACAGAGATATTTGCACATCTATGCACATTAGTGAATTATTCACAATAGCCAAGATATGCAACCAGCCTAGACCAAAAAAAGTCACACACACACACACACACACACACACACACACAGAGCAATAGTTTTATTCAACTGTAAAATATATAGAAGTTTTTCTTATGAAGAAAAATGGTTGGAACTAGAGATTATTATAATAAATGAAATAAACAGAAATCAGAAAGATAAATGTATGTTTTCTTTCATATGCAGAATGTAGATTTCTTAAAATTAATATGTGATATTATTAAGTCTCCAGTCCTGGGACAAATGGCTGAGGTAGCTATTTAACATATCAAAGTGGATCTGGCCTTCTGGTTCTCCCAGCATCCCTCAGGCCCTACCTGTTACAGGGTATGTCTGGCATACCCAATCCCCTACCCTTAACTTCTCCAGCCCAGGGAACCCAGAGGCTCTTCCCTATATAATACAGACAATTTGCTTACCTGCCCCTTTTACACTTTTGCCCTCTTGGCTGCCACACCTGGTTCTCCTCTGACCCCTCTCTCTCCCTCTCCTCCTCTCCCCTCATAGCCCAGCTTAGCTGGGTCATGACCCTCCCAGGGTCATGGACTCTCCCATATGTCTCTGCCTCTGGCTTTGCTCTCCCTTTTGCTTACAGTAAACTTTCTCCTCCACCATACCTAGGAGCAGTCATGCCCTGTCTTAGTTAGGGTTTTACTGCTGTGAACAGACACCATGACCAATGCAAGTCTTATAAAGGACGACATTTAATTGTGGCTGGCTTACAGGTTCCAAGGTTCAGTCCATTATCATCAAGGCAGGAGCATGGCAGAGTCCAGCAGGTATGGTGCAGCAGAGCTGAGAGTTCTACATCTTCATCTGAAGGCTGCCAGCAGAATTCTGATTTCTGAGCAGCTAGGGTGAGGGTCTTCAGCCCACACCCACAGTGACACACACTTGGAACCACTTGACTGTGTTGTCTCTCTCCAGGACCAAGTACTGACACATTGGCGTGCTCTTCCCAGCTCCAGGTACCTCCGAGGCTATTTCTTCTACTTTAGTGGAATCAAGTCTCTTTCCCGAGAAGTTCTTGAAAGTCCTGAGGTTTCTAGGTTCAGAGAAGAAAGAGGCTCACTTATATCAAGGGCTCCGGCTTGGTTGTTTTGAGTTGCTGTTCAAGTGAATCATTTGGGGTCTTGTTGGTTTGTTTTTTCCTTTGGAACTCATGCTCAAGGGACTGACCTATGACCTGGGGAATTAAATCCATTCCCCCAGCAATAATACGGCCTACAGTCAAGGGACACAGACTTTGACAGAGTTAAGATATAGTGAAGCATTACAGAAGGACACTGGGGGACAAACTTAACTAAACACCTGGCAGTCATCACACAAAGCCTGTGGGTGATAGGCCCTCAGGCTGTGGAGTCTGTCTTTGCTTAATATCCAAACCTTTGCTTAGTATCCAGCCACAAAAGGTGAGGTCTCTTGAAGCTTGTTTTGGATGTGGGCTAACACTGGGTAACCCCCTGCTCCAGAATCTCCCCTTTGGGTCCTATCATCTTGTTCCAGCATCGTAGGAAGGTTGGGGGTTGTTGGTCCTCTGAATATGAAAATATGCAGCTTTGCTTTTTTGACTTCATATGAAAAACTAGAAAACATTTAAAGATTTCTGGGGAAGTAATAACTGTTTTGGTATACTCGTGACCCCCATTTCTAGTCAACATAAATGTGGTAACTTCCAATTTTGGATGGCACACACAGAGCTACAACCTGATGTCTAACTTAATGATTTGATCATGTAGAGTTGAATCCTCTGACTATCTAGTGGTCAACCTTGAAATCATATACACACAGCCCCACTGAACATATTCAGCAGCTTGCATTTATATATTAATATATTTGTATATATAATAATATATAATTATATATTAATGGTTGGATTTATATATTATATTTATAATTTTTTAAAACAAAAATTAAAAAGAGGCCATCAATTTGAGAGAGACTAAGGGGAGGGATGAAGGGTTACAGGGAGGACAGAAAGGGAGCTAAATGGTGTAATTATATTTTAATTTTTAAAATTTTTAATGAAAAACAATAAAAGGAAAAACAAAGCCCAAGATTTATCCATAGTGAAAAAGTTTAAAAATGAAATTAGATAAATATAGGAAGAAGAATAAAAATGTAAGTACTTTAAAAAAAATCCAATGAAGTAAAAAATACTGTTAAAGGTGTGTGTGAACACAGGGAACAGGAAAAAAGCTAAAGGTATGGGACGGGGGTTGGGGGAGGAAAAGATGCAGCATTGGAACAGGTTCATTCTGGGTTTTCCAGATGGGAGACTCAGCTACACACAGTCCTGGTGAGCTTGTGAAGTCTTGGCTGTCCTGTTAATTTGTGCCTTTGCCAATCCTGTGCGGTACAAGTGTCTGCATCTTCACAGGCGTTGCTTTCTTTCTTGAGTACTGGGGCCTCTGCTGGGCGTGTTTAACCTTGCAGTTTGTGGGCTAAGAAGATTCTCTAACCCTCTGGAGCATTCTAGGTGTCTTTTAAATGTGCTGCTTGTAGGGCAGGCAGCTCCCACTGTGGTTGGTACAGCAGAGGGACTGCCTTGTCCTTTCAAAGCCTTCTGAGGAGTTCTCACCCTGCTGTGGGGGATGCAGCTGTGGGTATCATGTGGAGCTTCATCCTTCAGGCCCTACATCACTGAGGGGCAAACAGGAGGCTCCAGTATTGGATCCATTTGCTGCTCTTAGGCTCACAGCCATCCAACTTCTAAGTAGCCAGGTAGTGGTGGTGCACACCTTTAGTCCCAGCTCTCTGGAGGCAGAGGCAGGCAGGTCTGAGGCCAGCCTGCTCTACAGAGCTTGTTCCAGGGCAGGCAGACCTGTCTTGCAAAGCCTTGTCTTAAAACAACAACAACAACAACAACAACAACAACAAACCAACCAACCAACCAACCAATCAACCAACCAACCAACCAACCAATCAACCAACCAACCCACAACAAAACCCAAAAACCCTTCAGGGCAATGCTCTGTTGATGTGTAGCTCCAGGCTACTAAGAGTCAGGTTCTTTCCTTACGCACTTCTAACCTGAGACAAACTTCTGCTACCTGTACCGTTATTAGCATCTGTCCCTCTTCCTCTCTACAGCTTCCTCTCTGGGCCTTCTCTCATCAGAGGCTGTAGCAGGCCACATTGAGAATCCGTGTGTGTAGATGTTCCCTGACCTCAGAACCCTAGGATTACTCAGTTTCCAATAATAGATTCTTTGTCACATTGGTGTCTGGCCACTGCCCTCCAGATGATAATGTGACAAAATGGGGTTCATCTCTGTCGTCTTATCAAAATGTGCAACTGGATTGAGGCTCGGGCTTGTCCTGAGGCTGGGCTGCTCGTGTTTAGTGTGGCTCACCTCTGGGAAGTGGTCTCTAAGGCTGACTGTTCCTGGGAGCTGCCCACCTGAAGCTGTGTTCTGCTTGCTTCTCTGTATCCTGTGTAGTACTCTGACTCGTGAGACCTGTTGTCTGTCATTCTTGACAGTTTCCCTCTATAGCCTTATCTTAAGGTTACTGTTGCTGTGATGAAACACTATGGCCAAAAACAACCTGTGGAGGAGAGGGCTTATTTCATTCACCATTTCATATAGCAGTTAATCATCAAAAGCAGTGAATACTGGAACCTGGAGGCAGGAGCTGCTGCAGAGGCCATGGGCGGTGCTGCTTACTGGACATCTTGCTCAGCCTGCCCTATAATAGAACCCAGGACCACCAGCCCAGGGATGGCACCACCCACAGGGGTTGAGTCCTCCCACATCAATCATTAATAAAGAAAATACCTGGTAGGTTTGCCTGCAGCCTGATCTTAGGGAAACATTTTCTTAATTGAGGTTCCCTCCTCTCAGATGACTTTAGCTTGTGTCAAGTTGACAGAAACCTAGCCAGCACAAACCTGCATTATTGTTTTGATTCAGATAACGTCATCTTGTTTCTTCTGTACATTTATTTCTGTTCCATGTTTAAGAGGTCAAGAACCTGGAAGCATCTGACCCAGACCCTGACCTCCAGCAACATCCTTAGGTTTGACAATGTGCTAGAATGGATTCTGGAACTCACAGAAAGACTTTGCTCACATGGTCTGATTTGTTACAAAAGATATTTTGAGGGACAAAAATAGGTACTCAAAGAGACACATAGGGTAGGGTGTGGAAGGCTCAGAGCTTGGGAGTTTCGAAGACTCAATGAATTGGAATGTGCTACCAACTCCAGTGTGTTCAGCAGTCTGGAGTCTCATTAAGCCTAGACATTCTGGGTTCTGATGGAGGCCTTCACTTGATGACATAATTGATTCAGTCATGGAGAAATGCTGAGCCTCGCCCCTTCCCTTGTCTACTGGAGGTGGAACTAAAAGTTTCACTTCTCTGAGGACTTGGTTGGTTTCTCTGGTAACAGCCTCCATCCTGAGGTTGTCCTGGCACTCCCAGCCACAGTGAGCACAATAACCTTTGTATTGGTCACGCTTCTCCTCAGTGTGATAAACACACACTAGGAAATAGCTTAGAGAGGAAGGGTTTGTTTTGGTAATTCCATGGCGGCAGGAACACATGGCAGGGCCTCCTCACGTCCTCACAGGAATTAGAACTGAAAGCAGACACCTGACAGAAAGCAGAACAGGGCCATGAAGCTCAAAGCTGTCCTCAGGGACTCACTTTCTCCCACAATACTCCATGACCTCTCCAAACAGAGCCAACAGAAGACCAAGTGTTTATACACATGAGCCTACAGGGGACATTTTACATTCAAACTGTAGTGGCGTCCAAAGAGTCCAGCTGTTCTCCCATCCCCAATAATATCAGAGTTTGTTTGGAGGATACCCTTTAAGATTTTATTATTTTTAGATTCACAGCAAAACAGATGAGATTACAAAGGTAGTCCAAGTACTTCCCATTCCAACACACATAGAATCTTCCTATTGTCAGCCTCTCCACAGAGTGAAGCATTTGTTCCGACCGACAAACCTGTTGATGGCGTTTGTGCTAGCCTACCTTCCAGAGACTCAGTGCTATGTCATCACTAGCTGCCAAAAGAGACACATATTTGTTAAAGAGTCCTGCCATTCTGGCCTGCTCTCTTACTTTGTCTCTCTTGCTCTCTCTCTCTGTCTCTCTGTCTCTCTCTCTCTCTGTGTCTCTCTCTCTCTCTTGTCCTTGCTTCAAGGTGGCCTCTCACTCCTACAACAAATCTCTTGTGTGAGATCTGCTACATTGTGTGATTTCTGAGGAAGTGTGGCCTTGTTAGAGGAAGTGTGTCATTGTGAGGGCAGGCTTTGAGGTCTCCTGTGGTCAAGCTACACCCTTGTTCAAGTCAAGGAGACTGTACCACTGCCTTCTGATCAGGATGTAGAACTCTCAGCTCCTTCTCCAGGACCATGTCTGCCTGTACACTGCCAAGCTTCCCACCATGATGACAATGAACTAGACCTCTGAAACTGTAAGCCAACCCCAATTAAATGTTTGCTTTTATAAGAGTTGCTGTGGTCATGGTGTCTCTTCACAGCGATGAAACCCTAACTAAGACTGTTGTATTTATAAAAAGATAAGGAGAGAAGGAATATATTTAGTGAATGTGCAGTCAGGGGTGGGGGTAGGGGGTGCTTCTTTGGGCCCATGCTGAGGCATGCCTTCCCCCTGAGGGGCCAGCCACATGACAGTATAGTATAGAATAGAGTTTATTCAGGGCATGGGTGTAGGACTGTGAAAGGCAGCCTGATTTCTGGTTGAGCTAGGTTTGAAACCCCAGTGACCCAACAGGTGACCCTGCAGGGTTCCCTGCAAGGGATGGTAGGCGTTTGCCATGCTCCCAGACTTCAGGCACCTGACATGAGACTGCAGCCCTCCATAGATTTGTATCTTTCAGTCAAATAAGGGCAACACCCCTAATAGCTCCTCCACAGGTAGAGGGCATGACTACAGACCATGGAGCCTCAAGACAAATCTCCACATTATTAATGACGTACCTAAAGGCCAGAGGGGTGTAGTCAATTAAGCATTCCTTTCTAGATATTCCTCCCTGCAAAAGATATTTAATCTCAGACCCACCTTGAGAAAATGAGGGTGCAATGTCTCATCCACTTTCTGCCATGACAATAAACATCTTAAGACCATGGACTGTTTCTCTTCTTTGGGATCTGCTGTGGGGAACAGTGGAGCAGGCCTCTACAGAACTGCTGTCTAATCTCCATTAGACCTTTCTGTGTTTCCAGCCATGGAGACCACCAACCCAAGCAAGCCAAGCAAGACTCTTATCCCCGCAGGAAGCAGCCAGAGTTTCTCTCCCCCTCTCCCCTTAGTCTGAGGGCCAATCCAGCCCGGACACCCCTACTTTGTTCTTAACTCTTTTGCACCTGGAGGCCCAAGAACCAGATGAGCTAGCTCCAGCTCCCTTGGGACCTCAGACTGCGCTTCCCCACTCTCCCAGAGCAGGGTCTCAGGGCTTCTGACAGCCAGATGCCCACCCTGTGCCAGTGTGGGGAGAGTACAGTCAAACTCCCGTGTCTTGCCTCCACGAGTGTCCCTAGCCCGTGGCGGGGCAGACGTGGGACACACTTTAACCCAGCAGCTGGTCTGGAACCCACACATTAACCCCACACATGGGGAGGGGACTTGAAAGGGCAGTAGAGGTAGAGAAAGGCAGAGAGAGAGAGAGAGAGAGAGAGAGAGAAAGAGAGAGAGAGAGAGAGAGAGAGAGAGAGAGAGAGGAGTAGAATGGCCATACTGTGGAGAGAGAGGGGGTAGGGGAATAGGGAGAGAGGGTGAAGGGGCAAGAGGCCAGATCGAGAGCAAGAGGGCAAAGGAGAGTAGAGGGGGCAAGCAGCCCCTTTTATAGTGAGTCAGCACACCTAATTGTTGCCACCCCACACCTAACTGTGGGGTGGAGCCTAGACAAAATGCTAACAAAGACACCATCCCTCCACACTCGCAATCTTCTACTCAGCCAAGGTCAAAATGGAGAACAGTTCACGTTGTGTTGATGCGTCATTAGCAATTAAAGTTCATAGTTTACATCAGGTTCCTTCCTGGTGTGAACTACTTTATGGGATTGGACGAATGGAGAGAGATGCATACCCAAAAGAGTTTCAGAACTCTAAAAATCACGTGTTCTACCTATTGATCTTCCCTTCTCCCAGAGTCATAGAAACCATTGATAATTTCATTTTCTCCATAGTTTTGTCTTTTCAAGAATGCCAGCATTGCAAAGTAGTAGTCACTTCAGGTTGCCTTCCTCCTTTTAATACTAAAAATGTAAATGTTCTCTGTGCCTATTTATACCTTGATAGCTCATCTGTTTTCAGCACAGAATAACACTCTATGGCTTGCGTGTACTTCAGTTTATCCGCTTACCTGCTGAAGGACACCCAGCTTTCACACTTCAGCAATTCAGAATAGAGCTGAAAGTATCTCTGTGTAGATCTCATTTTCAAATGCTTGGGTAAAAATATTTTAGATGTGAAATTGTGAGCTTTTATTGCAATCATGTGTTCAGGGTTTTTTTTTTTTTCTTTCGAAAATTCTATTTTAATTTTATGTAAGTGTTTGCATGTGAATATGGGTTTGTGTAACAGGAAAAGACAGACACAGAGGCAGAAACATAATATATATGTGTATATATATATGAATAATATGTTGTAATATATGCTATAGCATATATACATATATACACATATATGCTATATGTATATGTGATATATACGCTATGGTATATATACATACATATGTTGTGATGGTTTGTATATGCTTGGCCCAGGGAGTGACGCTATTAAGAGGTGTGGCCTTGTTGGAATAGGTGTGTCACTGTGGCTTTAAGACCCTCATCCTAGATACCTGGAAGTCAGTATTCTGCTAGCAGCCTTCAGATGAAGATGTAGAACTCTCAGCTCCTCCTGCACCATGCCTGCCTGGATGTTGCCATGTTCCCACCTTGATGACAATGGACTGAAACTCTGAACCTGTAAGCCAGCCCCAACTAAATGTTATCCTTATAAGAATTGCCTTGGTCATGGTGTCTGTTCACAGCACTAAAACCCTAACTAAGATATATGTATACATATGCATGTATATATGTATTTCAAATCATCCTCAGTTCTCTCCCGTTTCTCAGAGGTGTTCTTTAAAGGCAGTGAGTGTATGTGGAGCTGTTTACTGCCACCTTATGGTGAAAACATTGAGAAGAGCGTCTCACACACATGGATGTTCTGTGCATTTTTAAAGCTTGATCATTTTCCAGGTCATTTTGTCCTGGAAAAAAAAAAAAAAACAGTGAATTGTTTTTTATATGTTTGATTTTTAAAAATCACTTCTTTTTAAGGATTTTTTTTTCCATCGTGAGACTGTGTGAGAACATGGAGAACATGTTCTCACTGATGCAGATGGGCATAGAAGTCAGAGCCACTGGTCTCCTGGAACTTGAGTTATAGCTTGAGTTATTGTGAGTCACATAATGTGGGTGCTGGGAAACAGATTCTGGTCCTCTATAGGAGAATTTGCCTGTAACCACTGAGCCACCTTTCTAACCCATCACCTCTTCTATTGGGGCACTGTCTTCCTGCATTTATTCAAGGTTCATAACCGTTTCCTTTATTTGCATTAAGTTTCCCCTCTAGTCACTTACCCCCCTTGGCACGAAGATTTGCTGACAGGGCATCCATCATGGAGTCTCCGAGATCCACCCTGACAGTCCTATGTTCTTTCTTGTAGTCACTTCACTTTTTGCTCCCCTTTATGACAGAACTCTCCATGAACTTCTAAATGTTCTCATTTTCTCTTTTCTTATCTCTGAGGTGCAAATATATATATGTGGGGAATGATGTATCGGCAAGCACACGTGGGCGTGGGTTTCTGTTGGGTGGTGTTGATCTTCACGAGTCTGTCACGGCTTAGTTGGCTGGAATCGCGGATCAGAGTGGCAGAAGCTCAGGAATTTAACTGAGTTGGTTCTGCGTGGCACCGGGAATGCAACTGGGCTGTGAGAAGCCACTGGGGCACCCCTAGGAGGGGGAGAGAACTCAGTCTGAAGTTCCATGGGGGTGGGGGGAGGGCAGGTGCTTTTGAGTTGGGATCCCTGGGCCAGGAGGCAGAGGCAGCAGAACCGACTGGTCTCAAGCCCTTGGGCTCTTAGATGCCGCTGAGGCCTCAGAAGGACCAAAACTGTGAGTGTGTGGGTGTGCAGGCATGCGGGCTCACAGGGCCATGCAACTGGCCTGCATACTGAGAGAAGGGAGGGAGGGAGAGGGAAGCCTTGACTGGGCACCACGGGAAACGCTTGCTTGCCTGAAAGGTGGCTGCTCATCTAGCTTGCTTGAAGAGGTGGACACAGAGAAGTTCTCCATGGGAGATTAGACACTGCTGGGTAGTTGAGATCTTCTCTGCAGTTCCCCCATGGCAGACCCCCCCAAAAGACACTGGAAGTCCGTGGGTTTTACAGGCTTTATTTTCATAGCGGATGGTAGTTGAATCTGGATGTACCCTCACTTAGGTCAGGGTGGACTGACTTAAATAGGGAGGGAGGAGGGAGAAGGGACTGGGAAAAGAATAGGTAATTGGCTATGCCCTCTGGCCTGTAGGTAACTCATTAATATGGAAATCTCTCTAGCATCTGAGTCCTGTAGTTACACTCTCTACATGTGGAGGGGCTGGTAGGAGCATTGCCCTATGTGACTGAACAGTGCAGATCAATGGAGATCTTAGACCGTATGTCAGGATCCTGGGTTCTGGGGCTGTGGCCGAACACCTGCTATTGTCCCCATTGGGGTCGGGGTTTGAGGCCTGTGCTCAACCAAGAACCAAGCTATCCTTACGTTGTCATATATATATATATATATATATATATATATATATATATATATACATACACACACACACACGCATATATATATATATATATATATATATATATATATATATATATATCCTCCAAACTCCTGCTTGGCCAAGTCCACAAAAAAGCCACTCATATTGCTAACTCTGTCAACTCTCTGCTTCAACTTGATGCTGAGGCAAGAGAGAAAGACAGGTTAATTATGGGGACACACGACAGAGGAGGAACTCCTTCCTCAAGAATCCAGCTGAAGCCAATGCTAGATGACAGGCAAGAATTCCAGCACAATTAGCAAAGCTTATGATCTTTGCAACCTTTTAGGTATCTTGTTAGAAATCCTAATTGTAGGGAGAGGACATGCATGAAATGGCTTGTATAATCCTGGTTTCACTTTAGCATATTGTAATTCCATCCAAGGCATCTTATCAAACAGAAACAAATAGCAACAACAACAGAAAAAGGAAAAAAGTTTCCTAGCTATTCTTTGTAATGAACTAGAGAGCCACCAAAATGAAATATCCGGCCAGTGCTAAGACACTTAACTGTGATTGCTCCTGGGAACCCATAGCCAGACTTGGATGTGTCTTTTTCCCCCCCTGAGTATCTTTCTTCCTCCTAACCCTGGTTCTTAAGATCTATATTAAAATAATGTTAAAACCACAGTTCTTCTTCACTTTGGCTAGTCCAAAAATTTCTTTCTGCATTGAAGCCATAAACTGTGGGTTTGCCTGGTTTGAGCTCCCTTAAGGGAACCCCTCAGGCTGCTGAGGAGTGCGTCTGTGTTCTCTCACCACTGACAACCACAGTGTGGTTGAGTGTTGCTGAGTTTTGAGACCACTCTTCTGGTTTTCTCTTCTACCTCCAAGGCTGTCTTGGTGTCTGAGATCAGTCCCTCTTCTGAGTTTCAACACTGGAATATTCAAGACTCAAGTTTTTCATCTAATTCCATCACTTCCAGGGTCTATTTAAGTCCTGGTTATAGTCTCATGTGGTTATGTGGTTCCTACCTTCTCCAGCCTTTCCCCCTGTCCTCCACACTGGACATCGCATCACTTGCTCTGTAGGGAGATGCAAGATCTGCAGTAACAGATCTGTCACAAGTGGCAGATTAACAAGAGAAAAGCAGCCAGGTGTGGTGGTGCATGCATGGCATCTCAGCACTTAAGAGGCAGGAGTACTCATGTAAGCCAGTGGGCTCTACAGACAGTTATGGGCCAGCCAGAGATACATGAGAGAAGCTAGAAAACAAACAAAGGAAATCACAACCTCCAAACCCCAAACCAGCCAAACAAGAATGGCACAACACATTTACTTAGCCAGATGTCTATGTGACATAGAAGCCCTCCAATAGGAAGGCATCCAAGCCCAGGAAAATCAGTGTATTTTCATACTGAAGTTTGATAAAGATGAGAGGAAATTGTAAGATCTTCCATTTTCTTAGATTAAAATACGGTGCAGCAGGTACTGTTCACCTATGGCATCTCCTGTATCTCATTAGCTCGGATATGAAATGAGCGTCTCTAAATAAATATCTAATTAACCAACATCTAATATATAAATCAACACTTTTAAAGGCAAACTTTTATTTTTTCCAACCCTTCATTCCAACCAGCCCTTTTCCAGTTTTCCACATCCCAGCACTCCATAGCTCCCTTTCTGTAGTGACTCATCCTCTGCTCCTCTTTCCTCCTGTCTACCCCTCAGCCACAATCACGTCCTGGTTTCTTTCCTCTACCCTTACCACTACCTAGCTAGACCCAACATCAGCCTCCAACTTTGAGAAAGACTCCCCACTGGGCTTCCCTGTGTCTGTCTTGTCTGTTGCTTTACACAAGAGTAGGGACCATTCCTTTTACCTTGAAGGAAGACTCAGTCTCTTCACTATTTCAAACTTACCTGCGGCTTGTTTATCTTTGTTCACCTTCTGTTATAAACAAGCACAAAAGACTGGCTAGTCTTGAAGAGAAGAATTTTATTTCTTACAGTTCTGGAGACTGTGAAGGTCTCAGTTTAGGGTCATATCTGGTGAAGGCATTTCTTGCCAGTGTAGACTCTGCAGTGTTCTGAGGTGTATGACACAGTGAGAAAACTCATGAGAGATGGGCAGACCCGTTCTAGTGAGAATTAAGCCAATTACTCAAATACTCACGGCAGCTGCCCCATCTCTTCCAAATGTGGCTCTCACACATGAGTTTGAGGACTAGATCAGTCAGGTTTGTGTCTGTTTGTGGGTATGTGTAGTTGTTGTTGTTGTTGCTGCTGCTGCTATGACCAAAACTTAAGAAGAGCACACTGAAGAAAGAGCAATCCATCTTGGCTAATGGTTTTAGTTCATGGTGTTGGCTGGCTCCATTACCTTTAGGACTACAGTAAGGTAGAAGAATCACCATGGTAACATGGCGTGGTGGAGGACCACTGCTCAGGAAGGCAAGGGTGAGGGGAAGATCTAGAGATAAGAAACACCCTTCAAAGTCATAGACCCAATGTGATGGCTCTTCCCAGTTGTCAACTTGACTATATCTGGAATGAACTACAATCCAGAAATGGAGGGTACATCTGTGATCCAGATCTAGAAGCTGGAAGGCCCAGGCTTTTCATCTGGGTCTTAAAGCACAGTGGCTATGAGGAGCTTAGGCCAAGGCAAGGTGATACATGCCTTTAATCCCAGAAGACAAAGGCAAGCAGATCTCTAAGTTCAAGGCCAGCCTGGGACAGAGCAAGTTCCAAGTAAAGAACAGCTTAGGTCCAGGCATGGTGGCACACACATTTAATCTGGTATGTACCTTCTGCTGGAGCCCTACATAAGGACAATGGAAGAAGGGAGGCTATCTTCTTCACCTGCTTGCACTTACTTACCAGCACATCTATTAGAACCTACTTCTTCAGAATTCCAGCTTATACAGAAGACCAGCTGAAGTCTAACTTCCTGGGATTGAGAAACTACTAGATTCTTAGACTTCCCATTCACAGCTGCCCATTGTTGGGTGAGTTGGACTACAGACTATAAGTCATTGCAATAAATTCTCTTAATATATAGAGACGTTCCTTAAGTTCTGTGACTCTAGAGAACCCTAACTAATACACCCATTGACCTACTTCCTTGGTCTGGGCTTTATCTAGTACTTTGCATCACCTCCTGGTTGCAAATGATGAAATCTGTTAGTGGATGAATCTACTAATTAGCTCAGAAAAACCCACAATCTAATTGCTTTCTCCAAACCTCACCTTTGAATAGTATATTGGGGGACTAAGCTTTCAGCCTGAGTTATTTTAGAGAAACTTCATGCCCAAATCTTAAGAATGGGTTAGTTCCCAACATAAGAATTTTGGAGAACATTGAAACCATAGCACTTCCTTTCTCAGGTAGAGGAAGGCACACACCACTGCCTCCCTCGGTCCTCCCATGTCAGCCTCCCTGTTTCTCCTCCAGCTCGTGGCTTCCCCTCCAGCACATGATCCCTTGAATTATGTTACTCATTGTGCTTGAAAAACTCATTCCTATCCTCTAGGTTTCCACTCAAAAGCTGTTTTAGCAGAGTATGCTTTTTAGACCCTCCTATCTAAAATAAATTTGTCATCTTCCTGCATCAACCTACCAAATACTAGGATTATATATAGTCTTCCTTATTGCATCTGGCCAACTTGTTTCTTTTTGAACTGCAGATATTATGGAGAAAAGAATATGCATAGAAAAGTCACAAATGGCCTGCTGTTATTTGTGTAAGGAATTTAAACTTCCTGAAAAAGTTATTGTGGTTAGTGTTTAAGATTAAAAATATCAACAGCTGGGTCCATCAGCCCCTCTAATTGACAGACAGCAAACCCAAGGTACCCAAATGAGACATTGTGTTAAGGGCCACAAGACAATTGCTCAGTAAACCTCAAAGAACCTGGCCCCATGAGACCAGACTGGAGATGACACCTGAGAATTCGCCCATGTTCCTCGGTTTGAATTTGTGGACATGACCAGGAACTAGAGGTCAGAAAAATAGAATAGGTAGGGGACTCTGAGTGTGTGTGTGTGTGTGTGTTATGAATGAATGTATATTTGTATGTAGAAAGAGAGAGAGAGAGAGAGAGAGAGAGAGAGAGAGAGAGAGAGAGAGAGATCAGCATCAGGGCGTGCAGTTGTGTTCTGGCACATCCACAATGGGTGGGGTAGACCAGCAGGCTGGAAAGCTAGGGAAGAGCCAAGAGCTGATTTTCAGATGAACTCCTAAGACTATCTGCTGACAGATTGCCTTCTTGATCTGTCTAAGGCTTTCAGCTGACTGGATGAGCCCCACCCATATCAGAAAGGACAATGTACTTTACTCAAAGTCTGCTGATTTCAGTATTAATCTTATCTGAAAACACCCTCACAGTGATTCTGGAATATTTTCAAACCAAATATGTAGGTCTTATGTCATGTCACATTTAAAAAAAAATCCAAAAAAATGAAACCAAACCAAACCAAACCAAATCAAACCAAAAAACTTAATCAGAACCTGGCATGATGGCACATGCCTTTAATACTAGCACTTGGAAAACAGAGGCAGGTGGATCTCTGAGTCTGAAGCCAGCCTGGTATATATAGTGAGTTCTAAGCCAGTCAAGGCTACATAGTGAGATACTATCTCAACACAAACAAACATATTTTTTTTGAGGATTCTTTTTTTTTGTTTTATTTTGCATATTTTTTTAAAATTTATTTTTTTATTTTTTTCATTCTGCTTTTATACCATTTTATTACATGCAAGTATTAAGGTCAGTTCTAGGTTGAGGAACTAGCAATACAATAGATGCAAATAGTCAAGGAATAAGCAAGACAATAAACACAAATAGTCAAAGACCAAGCAAGGCAATAAACAAAATTCTATGAACACTGCTGTGATCACTGTTTCTAAGGGCTTATCAGGATGACCAAAATATCTGAGCTAACTTCCTGTCCTCACCCAAAGTCATTTTCACGCCTGAAGCCTACTTCTTTGTTCTAGCCTAAGATTTAGATTCCTGCCTGAAATTACTTCTTTGTTCTAGCCTAATGTCAGATTCATGCCTGAAGCCCATTTCCCTGTCCTTGGCCCATGTCAGATTCTTGCCAAGCAGCCCCAAAGGCTCTCTGCCTCTTTCCCTTTCTTATTTCATTAAGACTTAGCCTGTCTTAGGTCATTCTGACAAGAATGCCTTCCTTACCCATCATGGAATATGCATCATCAAAAGCAATGCACTTATGTATTAGGGTGGTAAGGCTCTGTGCAGAATCCTACCTGTCCTTGTCTTGCCAGCCTGTTAAATTAATAACTTTGTCTGGGGGTCCATTTTCAGTTTTAAGTCATGTTCTTTGGCTGCCAACATGTTGATGTTGCTAAAGACAAGCTTTAAAATGATGGGCAGGAATAAAAATATTCCCAGGACAAAAAGGACTAGCACGATCAAGCTATATAGGCCATTCTTGAAGCTTGACCAAAATGGAAATACTGACTCAGGCCATGGATAATTTTATCTGTAGTATCTGCAGCATCAAAGCTCAGCAGAGCAGCATTCTTTAAATTCATAATCTCACTATGCAAAGTTAAAACATCCAGAGAGGTGTTAGAATTATGCCAAATACTCTGCAAGTGTCTTTAAACTTTTTCCTAATTATAATGACTATCATTGTAAATTTTAGAAGTAACACAACTCCATTGGTATTTGGCATGACACTTGAGATGGCTCCTTACTCTTACACTTCTCCTTCCAATAATTTGAATAGGATGAAGAGCATCAATTCATGGTGGCGCATGCCGGTAGGATTTGCTAAAGGAGGCAGAGGCAGGAGGCAGGGGGCAGGGGGCAGGGGGCAGGGGGCAGGAGGAGGCGGGAGGCGGGAGGCGGGAGGCTGGAGGCAGACAACAGGAGACAGGAGACAGGAGACAGGAGACAGGAGACAGGAGACAGCAGACAGCAGACAGCAGACAGCAGACAGCAGACAGCAGACAGCAGACAGCAGACAGCAGACAGCAGACAGCAGACAGCAGACAGCAGACAGCAGACAGCAGACAGCAGACAGGAGAGAGACAAGAGACAGGAGACAGGAGACAGAAGACAGACAGGAGACAGGAGACAGGCAGGAGGCAGAGGCAGAGGCAGAGAGGCAGAGGCAGAGAGGCAGAGGCAGAGAGGCAGAGGCAGAGGAGGCAGAGGCAGAGGCAGAGAGGCAGAGAGGCAGAGAGGCAGAGAGGCAGAGAGGCAGAGAGGCAGAGAGGCAGAGAGGCAGAGAGGCAGAGAGGCAGAGAGGCAGAGAGGCAGAGAGGCAGAGAGGCAGAGAGGCAGAGAGGCAGAGAGGCAGAGAGGCAGAGAGGCAGAGAGGCAGAGAGGCAGAGAGGCAGAGAGGCAGAGAGGCAGAGAGGCAGAGAGGCAGAGAGGCAGAGAGGCAGAGAGGCAGAGAGGCAGAGAGGCAGAGAGGCAGAGAGGCAGAGAGGCAGAGAGGCAGAGAGGCAGAGAGGCAGAGAGGCAGAGAGGCAGAGAGGCAGAGAGGCAGAGAGGCAGAGAGGCAGAGAGAGAGGCAGAGAGGCAGAGAGGCAGAGAGGCAGAGAGGCAGAGGCAGAGGCAGAGGCAGGAGGATCACAAGTTTGAGGCCAGCCTGGGCTACACATGATTTTTTTTTTTAACCAGCAAAGAGGCTGTGGAAGTCACAGGATGGTTCTTCCTGATGAGAGGCTCTAGTTATCAGAATTGGGGTTCCATGGAGGGGTTGTAGATGGTGAGTTCACTGTCCTGCAACTCAGGAGTCTAAAAGGCACAAGTCACATGGGGCAGGGGCATGTCCCACTTTAGCTGTGTTCATTCAGATGGGTGGTGGGGCAGATCCCATTTATTTGGTACCTTCTTTAAGAAGAAGAACACAGGAGGCTGCAGGTAGAGGTACCTGCTAGCATGTGTAAAGCCCCCCTTCCCATCCCTAGAATTGAGAATGTGATTGTGGGGGAGAGGAATAGAAGCAGAAGAAAGAGAAGGAAGAAGAGGAGGATGAAGGTGGAATGGGAGGAGGAGGGAGAGGAGGAGGGAGAGGAGGAGGAGCAGAAAGGTATGGAATAGGAGGAATAGGAGCAGAAGAAGGAGAGGAAGATGAAATAGAAAGAAGAGGAGGAGGAGATGACAAATCTTGGTACCAGACTTTGGACAGGGTCCCGAGCACAAGCTTCCTGGCCCCACAGCACAGTCCTTCTATGAGAAAGAATGCAGGTAGAACAGAGAGAGGCTGAGGCTCTGCCCCCACAGTCTTGGAGCAGGTAAGAAGTATGGATCAATATTTGCATTTTAACAGATGCCTGGATGTTGGAGGAAGCATTTGGTTGCTGGGTTTGCCTTGCCTTTAACTCAGAACATAACCTCCATGGAAGCACAAACATTTGGGCTTGTCTGAGTTCAGATGTCTCTCCTCTACATCAGGGGTTGGCAACCTCCTTCTTGCAAAAGGCCAAAAGTAAATACTTTAGGCTCTGTGGGCCATATGGTTCCTGTTGCAATTACTCATCTCTGCTATTGTAGTGGAGACCAGCCCTAGGCAATCCAATAAAATTTTATTTACCAAGATGGGTGATGGGCCAAGCTTGGCCAGCCTAAGCTGCAACTTGCTGACCCCTGCTCTCTAGACTCCAGGTTACAATAAAAAAAAAAGAGTAACACACCACCCGGGATGTTTTCTTCAAGTCATTTTTAATAATATTCAGCATGTAAACCCGTTAACAGCAGTGGTTCCAGTTAAAGGTTTAGGGCCAAGTGTGAGGCATGGAAAAGCCCTGCTCATGTTGGGGACCCCAAAGGAAGTTCCACACAGTTCCCCTTGGGTCCTGTGACACCTATTCCCCCATCAGGATGGCCTGTCCTCTTCATGGTGGTGACCAAGCTTCAGTGTATTCTGCTATGTCGTTCCTTATCAGTGTTACAAGACCTTTGATGGCTTGAGCCACAGCCATTCCATCTTCTCCAGGACGCTCTAATGGTCATTGTGACTGGGGGCACAGGCACAGCAATTCACCCGACACTTGGAAGTCCAGTTGGGCACACTGCAGTCACTGTCTCATGACAGGCAGACACGGAGGCATCAATTGTAGAAGTGGTGGTGGGGTGGGGGAAGGGAGTGGGAGGTGCAGGGGTGGTGGGAGACTTCCCAGCTCTGTCCCACTCCATCCCACCCTTCTGTCTTGGGTAAGAGAACAAGACCATCTGTTTATCTTCTTGCTAACTTCTAAACTGTCAGTCACACTCACAGACACTGGCTGTCATTTGCCTTGTTGTAGGAAACAACCGTTCATGTTTCCTGTGGGAATGACCAGAAGAGAGAAAGCTGGTGGAGTTGACAGTATACATACAGATGTGAAAGTAGAGCTGTCAGCATCTACTGTTCTTTCCTGGACAAAAAAAACATGCAACAGACATGGGAACAAAGCTGTAGGCGCTCCTTCACGTGAGCCTTGAATTGTGCGTGCTATGCCTACATCCTTGATATAGGATAAACGAAATAGAATGTGGCCTCAAGGGTTCCTCTTGTCCCCATACTCATTATCTGAGATCTTAAGGTTGCAGAGTTAGCTGCACACACAAAAAAATAAAAATAAAAATCATGCACATGGTGAAAGTTACGTACTGAGAGCCACGTGGGTGATGCAGGCCTTCGCCATGCCTTTAATCTCAGCAGTTGGATCTCTGGGAGTTTGAAGCCAGCAGGGTCTACGTAGTGAGGTCCAGAACAGCCAGGGCTATGTAGAGAGATCCTGACTCAAAGAAAAAAAAAAGAGAGAAGAGAAAAGAAGAGAAAGGAAAAGAAAAGACAGAAATTATTAACTAAAGCCATAGCTATTTCTCCACTCAAACTTCTGTCCAGCTGTGTTGTCATAAACACTCTGAGATGCCACGCCAAAGCCAATGAGCTTCTCAGGAAGCTGGTGAAAGGGACAAGAGGTCAGTGCTCAGCCAAGAAGGTTCTGGAAGCCAGCACCAGGGAAGGAATGAGGAAGAGAACGTTCACAGACCATCAAGAGAGTTTCTTCAAGAGGGGCCGATTAAGATAGCAAGGGAGTAAGTCAGACTAATGGGCAGACTGATGGAGCGAGGATGTTTTTGTGAGAATGGCCTGGCTGTTGCAAGAATGCAAATGTCTTTACACATCGACGAAGTGTATCAGAAGCAGCCTCCCCACCCCAACCACCACAGAGCCTGCTCTCCTTTGTGCTCACCTTGGCAGTTGATGGATGTTTGAAATAGTAACAAAAGTTCTGTTCGATATTAGAACAAGAACACATTTAATTTTCCCAGATACATTTTCAGCTCAAGATTTTATTTAATTTTATTTATGAAAACACATCCCCCCCACCAACTGTTCCACCTTTAATTCAGCTTTCCTTTGTATTACTTGGGCTCAGATAATGAGAACTGTTTTCTATAATGTCGGAGTGGAAAAACCTTTTCTTATGATCAAGACATCAACAGAAAAGGCTGTCAGGATGTTCCACTGAAATTTTGATACTTTTTTTTTTTTTTTTTTTTTTTTTTTTGTTCAACAAATTAAAGATAATGAAGTAATTCAGTGAGTGAAAATATGTGCGAGATGTACGGTCATAAGTGGCCAATTACCATGACACAGAGAAAGCAAAGACAGATGGAGAAGAAAAAGAAAGATAGCTAGGAGTTCCCAAAACAACACAGGCTATTGCCCTTGTCCCTGGTTGTCTCCCAGAACTAGACGGTAAAACCTATTGCTGAAAAGAAAACAAACTTTGGTTATGCAAGATATAGAAAAATAAAGACACTGACCTGAAAACACGCCCCGCCTCTCGCCCTCTTTCCAGATAGTTTTCAGAATGCTCAAGGCTGCCAGGAAAGAAAAGGCCATTAATCCTGCACGCTATAACACTGACCTGCAAGGTAAGATGTGCCCACGGACACAATGGTAGCATGAAGGTTAAGGAAGCATGCAACCATTTTCTGATTGGATTTGAGGTATGCTGCACAGGATGTGATTCATGCCTGGTACTCTAAACTGGGTCAAAAGCCCATGGCCAGACAGGCCATAAGCCTAGCGAGAACATACTCCTGTTGTCTGGCTAAACGGACATGTAGTCAAATGGCCTTCTGAATCTTTATGCTTTAGATTGATTAGTAATGCCTCAGAAAGCTTCTCTCTGTAGTGGGCAGCGGTTAATGCAGAGACTTATAACTGGTCACAAGGCTGAGTATGAGTGACTGTCAAGAGCTCAGCCCTAAATGGAATATCTGTATTCCCTCTCTCTCCCCACTCCCCAGGTTCAGGGGACATCATGGAAGAGGGAGTGGGAAGAATGAGAGCTGGAGGATGGGAGGAGCGCTGTGAAGTCCTGTCTTCTGGAGATGACATGGCTGTGAATGAACCCACCCAGCAGCTATGATTACATTCACAAGACCAAGCCAGCAAGATCAGCGAACATTCCAACAGGCAGCGCTAATAGAACTCAGAGAATTAAAAAAAAAAAAAGAAAGAAAAGAAAAGAGAGGAAGGAAGGAAGGAAGGAAGGAAGGAAGGAAGGAAGGAAGGAGAGAATACGAAATGGGAGTGGGGTCTTGGGCAGTGTCTGAGGGGAGGAGAAAGTTGGGGTGCATTGATCAATATACACTATTTATATATATGGAATTGCCCAAGAATAAGCAAAAGCTATTGCGTTAAGAAAGAAAAGATAAACCCAGAGCTAAACTGTCAAAGAGAAACATCAATACCTACTTTTGATGGTCGTCAGGGACTGCAAAAGAACACATACATGCACAGCCATTTCAACCAGGCAGTATTGGTGCCTGTACAATACCCACACACCCTCGTACCTATTTTTGTCTTTGGGAGGCCAAAGTTAGCCATGCAGAGCAAAGAGAAAATGTGTCTATCATTTGGTTTAGACATCCCGCAGCTAGGGAGGGAGATCATCCCTCAGGAATACTCACCATGCCCACACAGGATGTACCATCAATTGTTCATTAAGACCTCACGGTGGCAAATGTTGGAAACACTGTTACCACTACTACTGGCTCAGAATTTGTCTTCAGCACTTTACACAAATCTCATCCTCCAGGGCAGCCCTGTAAGTAAATACTTTTATTGTTCTGTATCTTCAGAGGATTCACCTGAGTATAGACCAGTGCAGGTTACTCCAGGTCACTCAGCTGGTGGGAGGTGGAAGTGTAACATGAGCCCAGCAATCTGAAAGGAGCCTGACTTATAATGCTTACCACACAGCCTGTAAGTTCTATTGTATAAATCACAAAAAAAGTCCTTACAAGACAGATTATAAAATGAAACAGATGGGTGGCAGCGTAAATTCATTTTATAAAAATGCAAAATGCTGCTTGTGGGGGGATGGTGGTGGTGGTGGTGGTGGTGGTGGTGGTGGTGGTGTGTGTGTGTGTGTGTGTGTGTGTGTGTTTGCATTGCTGGGCAATGGAAGGAACATACACATTGTTAATAACAGTACCAGGTTAATAACTTCTACCAGGCTACATCTGATGTAGACAAGGATGAGGTATACTGGTATAGGGAGAATTTTCATTTCTATTGTATAAGTTGTTGAATATTTAAGAATATTGAGCAATGGTTGCACATGCCTTTAATTCCAGCACTTGGGAGGCAGAGGCAGGAAGATCTCTGAGTTTGAAGCCAGCCTGACCTACAGAGTGAGTTCCAGGATAGTTGGGGCAAAGAAATCTTGTCTCAAACACCATCCCCCACCTCACCCCCCAAAAAAAGAAAGAAGGAAAGGAAGAAAAGAAGGAAGGAAGAAGAAAGGAAGAAAGAAAGGAACTTCAAGGGTATTGTAGTAGTTGAGTGGTGAGCAGGCATCTCTGACCTGGTCTGTGGGCTGTTTCACTAGAGGCATGATGATTGGCTTCAGGATCTACTAGACTGGACGGAAGTCTCATCAGGGTGATGGCAGCAGCTGGGGAAGGGGCCCAAGAGGGGTGAGAGGAAGGCCAGCTGCATTCCAGAGGTGCTCCTTGAGTGGCTTCAGGCTTGACCACAGACATGAGAGAAGGCAAGAATCTCAGGCTGGTCTTGAACTCATGATTCTAGTGCATTCGTCTCCCATGTGCTGAGCTTATAGGAATGAGCCACATTCAGCTTAAATTCCTTTTTCATTTAAACCATACTTTAGATTTTCTTTTGCTTATTGCCAAATGCATCCCTAATTGACATATTTTTAATGTCATATCCATCCATCCATCCATCCATCCATCCATCCATCCATCCATCCATCCATTCTGTTAAGCAATCCTTAGAAGATGCTAACAGTGTGCCATTCGGGGAACTACATGGTATATAATTCAGAATTGAGGTGGGGATATGAGTACTTAGTGTTTATTAAGTAGGTGAATGAATGGAATTCTTTTATGGAACTTACACCAGCAAGTAGACAATTAAAGTGTGTGGTGGAGCTTGAACCCGAGGTACAGGGTGGTTTCCTGGTGATTAAGCAGGGTCACGAAAGTACTGAAGTCAAGGATACTGAGACAGCGAAAAATAACGGACTCTGATAGACTTACGGAAGGTAGAGTAGGTGTGGATGGAACTGGGGGTAGAGAGATGGCAATTGGGGTCAGAATTAAGGGTTGAGAGAGGGAGAGAAGAGAAATACCATGAAGGTCAATACCATGAAGGACCTGAGCGTGGACGTATGCCACCACCCTAGAATGGTTAAATTGTCCAAAGGTGTGTGTGTGGGGTACTGTGTGTCCTTTCTGGGGCAGGGATTGTGTTACTGGGTGTCTTTATTGACGTGTTTGAGGCAGGGTCTTGCCTTGTACTTACAATTCCCCTATGCCAGGCTCCCTAGTACTGACACTGGCACTGTGCAGCCCTGTGTGTGGCTGGGAAGCCTTTCAGTTTTTACATGATCTGATATGGACGGCACAGCCCAGCAGATATGGAATGCACAGCAGAAGGAAAAGGCCCCTGCAGAGCAAACCTGTCCCTTTCAAATTAGATGCTGGGCTGGTTGATGCTGGATTCACAGGTCCATGGCATGTGCAAAGTCTAAGCTCTGTGCTTTGTGGAGCACGTGTTAACGCTCACGGGATGTCTCCAGTAAGCCTTGCATCTACATGTCATCCCTTTGCAGCTGTGTTTTCTGGACAGGGCCTTGGAAAGCTGGCTAATGCCCAAGCGTACTCCTGACACTCGGCTTCTCTCTTTATGTCTTGCTTGCCAGGGGAACACACATAGGTAGCTTTCATTTCCATGGGCCTCTTTCCCTGTATTTCTAAAATTAACCTAAACACTTCAGGAAAAAAAAAAAAACCACCCACATGATATAAAGCGTGTTCTGCTCAGAGTGAGAGCTCAAAACTGGCCGAATATGCCTACGTGAATTGAAATGAAAACTGTTTAGAGCCAGCGTCATGAGGAAATCTGTCATCATTGTGAAGGGGTAATCAGAAGGTGGGTTGATTTTGTGGCGTGTGCATGCGTGTACCTTTGTGTGTGTGTACAGGCATCTGCTTGCCACAGTATGTGTGTACAGAGTTCAGAAACCAACCTTGCATGTTAGTTCTTGCCTCTCGTTTTGAGATCCAGGTCTCTTTTTTCTTGTTTATGGCTGTGTACACCAGACTAGCTGGCTCATGGACTTCTGTCTCCACCTCCCATCCCATCACAGCTGTACCGGGATTACAGATGTGAACTACCGTATCTGGCTTTATGTGGGTTTGGGGATTCAGAGTCAGGTCCTCAATCTTGTACTCAATGAGCTATCTCTCCGGCATCTAGATTGACCTTTGTGTCTTCCTCATGGTGAATCGCTTCTGAACTTGCTCCCAGATATGAATACTTGGACAGGATTTTAGCTTTTCTGGACAATGTGGCTGGGGGGTGACAGTGGGTGTGGCCTAGACTTGGCAGGTGTGCAAAGCTGAGCATTTTCTCCTGAGGTTCTCGTACAGGTTTTTGGAAGAGGCCCCTCACATTGGGCCACTCAATTTGCGCTCTCTCTCTCTCTCTCTCTCTCTCTCTCTCTCTCTCTCTCTCTCCTCTTCCTCTTCTTCTTCTTCTTCTTCCTCCTCCTCCTCCTCCTCCTCCTCTTCCTCCTTCTCCTTAGATATTTTGATACAGAATCTCACTAAGTAGCCAAGGTTGGCCTCAAACTCTCAGGAATCCTGTTTCTGCTTCCTAATTGCAATTGCAGGGCATTCGTTCTCATTTAGAAAGCATCTGTGACAGCTGATTCCTGTCTCCTTTTGCAGCCCCTAGGCCCATGGACTTACTATTCTGTTTTCTTCTGAGTGAGGATCCCTTCCCTGCAAGAAAGCCCACTTATGGCCGAGTACTAGACAAACACTCTCTGGCTCTAGCTCACTCACAGCCCACTACCCATCACACACCCATGCCTCTGTTTACAGCTCAGGAGCCAGACTTACTTCCTTTACATAAAGGATGTGTGTGTGTGTGTATGTATGTATGTTAGATACCAGTCTTCTGGTTTCTCCCCAAATTGTAGAGGACTTTCTTTATGCCTCTCAAATCTGATCCCAGAAGAGCTCTTCCCTCTAGGTGTGAGATGAGAAACAAGCACGTCTCGTCTCACTGACAGAAGGGTAGAGAGCACGCTGATAACCTTTTCTTCCTCCATCTTGATCAGTAGCCGATGCCCTTCTACTCCTCATGAACTTGAGGGACTCGGGGTCATGAGTCAATTTTGAAAATTTGCTTTACAGTGTTACAGATTGAATGTTCTGTCCTCTTAAAATTCACACATCGAAGGCGTGTAATATTAGGGGGTGGGGTATTTAGACATGATTAAGTCATGAGGGTGGAGCCCTCGTGAATGGGATTAGTGCCTTAATAAAAGAGACTCCAGAGAGCTGTTTTGTTCTTTTTCTTCCCACATATATGGTAAACCATTATTTCTGGGTGTGTCTGTGGGGATGTATTTGGAAGGTTTGTGTGTGTGTGTGGGGGGGGGGGGAAGGAAAGAGACTGATTCGCTCTCTTTGCCTGGTTGTTTGATCTAGAACATCAAATGTACGTCATCATCTGTCATGGTTCTTAGGCCTTCAGATAGCCCATTATATCTGTTTGTCTATCATCTCTTTTGTGAATATATGTACTGATAGGAAGAGGACAGAGGACAGTTTCAGGAGTCAGTTCTTTCCTTCTCCCTCTCTGAGACAGGGTCTCTCCCATCACCTGCTGTTGTCTTGTTGCCCCAGGCTAGCTGACCCACTAGCTTCTGCCAACTCTTTGGTCCCTGCCTTTCATCTTGTTGAGATTACAGGTGAGCATCATTGCATCTGGCTTCTTAGATAGGCTCCAGTGACTGATCTTGGGTCACAGAGCTTTGAGATTAGCAGTTTATGTCGTTGTTGTTTTGCCATTTTGGCATCTTAACCATTCTGGCAAGAAAGACACCGTGTCTTTGGGATTGGGACAATTCTGCTGAAGCAGAAGTTACATGATGGTGGTCTCTTTCAGAACATCTAATGGGGTCATTTTTACTCTTGCCCTTATGAGTACCTCCATGGTGAGATGAAGGGAGGTGAATGGCGTGAGCATCATGATGTTGTATTATTGACATTTTCCACTGATTCCTGGGAAGCTGTTCAGAGTAGCATGATGAAATCTGGCACTGTTTTGCTCTGTCTCACCCAGGATATGAATCACCTCTTTGCCCAGGATATGCCCTGTACCAGATACCTGCCATTAGTTGCTCAGTAGCTGACTTGGTTATCAGATCTGGTGTCAGGGACTCTGCGCTTATATTCGGGTAATAATGTGCAACTTGAAACCTACAAACCTCTACTTCTGATATTTAATAATATTTAATATTTTCTCACCGTATTAAGTTAGGGTGACTATTGCTATGATGAAACATCATGACCAAAAAGAAACCCGAGGAGGAAAGGGTTTGTTTCATTTACAGTTCCACAGAACAGCTTATCATCAAAAGCATTGAGGGCAGGAACCTGAAGGCAGGAGCTGATGCAGAGGCCATGGAGGGTGTAGCTTACTGACTTGTTTCATATGGCTTGCTCAGTCTGATTTCTTATAGAACTCAGGACCACCAGCACAAGAAGGGCACCACCCACAATGGGCTGGGTCCTTCCCCACCAATCACTAATTAAGATAACGCCCTACAATCTGGCCCACAGCCTGCTCTTATGGAAGCATGTTCTCAATTGAGGTTCCCTCTGGGTCAAGTTGATATGAAACTATCCAGGACACCCTGGTTGAGTGTAGGTAACTAAACTCCCAGTAACAAGATCCCAGAAAGGGGGCCATGGAGCTCTGATGGGCGAGAGCTGGGAGCTGCGACTGCTGGGTTGGGAGGCAGTTTGAGGTGACACTGTTCTCCAGAGCTCCAGATGATTGCACACCTGGCTCCAGCTGTTACAAGGAGGATTCAGATGCACAGGCAGTGACTTTATGTCCAAGCTCAGGCCACAGCATCCTGCAGAGAGTGGCTTCCAGGTTCCATCCCAAGTCTAGACTACATGGACAAGAGATGCAGTTACTGTTTTGAGGAGTGACCCTAATTAAACAAAAGGGGAAATGGGCACTAGAAGTGAGCATGGGGTTATGTGCCTGGGGATTCCACTGTCCTGGGTACCTGTACCATTGAAGAGAAGAGCATGTCCCTTGGTTCTATGGGATCCTTATGCTGAAACAGAACCCCTACAAAAAGCAAGAAAGGGTCCCTGAAAACACTGGGCTTAAAGCTGAAGTCCTTCAGCCTGAGTCTGATGGTTATTCTTGATTCAGAGTAGCACCTTAAAGGCCATATTTAAAGAGAAAGACTTCTTGGATGCCAATAAAAAATAATGAACCCAATAAAAAACAATAGCTACGCAAGAAAACTGGGCGAACCTGTAGGCCGATGAATCCAGATTGGGTGACCAAAGTATAATTGTGGTGGGTTAGGAATTGTCTGTGCTTGGCTATCCTCAGTGGCTGGCTGGCTGGCATCTTGTCTACTAACCCTTCCAACTGTCTGGACTACGTGCTTGAGTATGCTGTGAATAAAAAAACCAATCACATCCAGTTTAGCAACTCAACAAGCCAGCTGTAGAGTATGGACTGAAAAAGTTAGTCTTAGGCTGAGGAAGCACTTTTTAATTAATTAATTAATTAATTAATTATTTTTATTATTATTTGTGTGCCTGTGTGTGTGTGTGCGCGTGTGTGTATATGTGTGTGTGCACCTGAAGAGCCTAGAAGAGAAGTCAGACTCCCTGGAACTGGACATACAGTCAGTTGTGAGTCACCTGACATGGATGCTGGGAACTGAACTGAGCCATCTTTTCATCCCCAGCTGAGGAAGTATTTTCCATAGGTCAATTGAGGAGATTCTCAGAGAGGGGGAATGAAGGGCTTGTGGCATTAGAAGGTGAGGGGACTCTCTGTAGGTGATACTGAGGGTGGGAGAGACAATTGGAGGCTAAGTATAAAGAAACCGACAGATCCTGATCAGAGAGTCTGGAGAGCTGGAGTCAGTGGTCTTGACAGTGGAGACACTCCCTGGGGGGCTGGTAGAAAGCTTAACAGGCTAGGCATGAGGCTCAATGGGTAAGCTGCAAGAAGGAAGCCCCCATTTCATCCCCAGCTCTACATAGAATGAGTTCGGTGTCACAAACCTGCAATCCCAGCATTTGGGATTTGGGAGGTAGAGAGAGGAAGATTTGGAGCCAAGGGTCATCCTTAACTCCATAGTGAATCCAAGTCCTATGAGACCTTGTCTGGAAAAGAACAAGAAAGAAAAGATGCTGAGAAAGTCCACAGGACAACACTGTACATGTACAGTCTTGTGGAAGCCCTCTGGGAAAAGGCCGGCCATCTGGGACTCAAGACTGATTCCAGTGCAAACTGAGCTCCTAATGACAGAGGGGATGGAACATGAGTCATGCCACAAGAACAATGAGTCCTGTTTTTTTTTTTTTTTTTTTTTTTTTTTTTTTTTTTTTTTTTTGTTACATGGGACTTTTCCGACAAAAAAAAAGGAACAATAACCTAAATAATTCACTTCATGTTTTGTAAAGACGGCATCACATACTTATACTATATTCTTAATTACAGTTTATGAAATGTCCATAGATGTTTCAGGCACTCAGGGTCCACACAGAGATTCCTCTCTCATGCTCACATCTAGCCTTGTCTTAGTGAGCTCTCAGCAAGACAGATGTTCCCAATTTAGCCTTCAAAAGTACACAGTAATAAAATAATCTGCAAATTAGCATGTCGGTAGGGCCCGGTGTTTACAATCCACTTCCAAAAGAAGGTTCTGCCTCTGCCTGTTTGCATCTGTGTGGGGAAGACGGGCTTGCCCAGCAAGCATTATTGTGTTATCTCCTCAACTTTCATGTGCCGGGCTGCGGCACAGAGAACATTCTTACTTTGAAGCTTTGTGCGGAAGCTGACCAAGTATTTGTACTTCCTGAAACACTCAATGTCTCCTTGTTTCTTTCTCTTGTTTTTCTTTGTTCTCCTCTCTTGTCTCTTCTCCTTCCTCCTCTTTTCTGTCTTTCATTATTATTATTGCTATTATTACTATTATTATTTAATTTTTTTGGAGCAGTTGCCAATTCATAGAAGACAGTCAAGGCCTGTTTGCTGGGTCAAGCCTCCTCTGAGGGAGTGAAAGCATATCAGGAGTTCTTAATTGGTTTAACCTGGGAAAAATTTGGATAAGGGGAGGAGAAAATGAAGGAGCAGCACACAGTACAATGGCTGATGACTGAGGATGCCTTGCTGAGAGATACACAGGAGTATGCCTTCTAGAACATGACCTATGTGACCATTTGCTTTACATCATCATTGGACAATCCTTTCCAGGCTCAGCCCATGCTGCAGTCCACTTGAGAGCTCTGGGTATAGAATCTCTGAGCTGAGCTACCACTTGGGGTCTGGTCTGTGTCCATCCGGTTGTAGGATGGCACTGTGACAGCTGCCCCCATTGTCTCTTTTTCTACCAGGAAGATGAATTCACTTTCCCCTCAAAGCCTGGGCAAGCCTGTGATGGCGCCCACAATAGGG